>NC_092663.1:10349000-10698000 GCF_032118995.1 Asterias amurensis
ACGCTCCTACCCAGTAAAAACAACAAACCGTACAAGTCCAATGTGAGAACGATCACAACTAATGCGTCTTCTTAGCGTCATTTAATAAAAATCCCGTCTGACCCAGCGCTCTGTTTCCACCTCGTTCTCATATATGGCAATACAATTTAATGCAGAACGTTCATCATAAAACCAATTAAATACGTTTCGGCAAAACTGAACATGAATAATTAATTAGCACAATCTACCCCCCGATTTTCTCATTGGATTCACATGATTAACGTTGGTTGACTTTTTGAGTCGAAAAAGCCGGAATTCCGGCAAAAGGCGTAGTTTTTGAGAAATGATAAACACATCGCACAAAAATAATTTTTCTCTTCCTAATTTTTGTTTCTTTTTAAGCAAGGTCCCCACTTTTTTTTTTTTTTTTTCCCACAAAAAAAGCAAAGGAAAGAACAGATGCCCTCACAATCAAATCATTCGAATTCCTTTTCATAGAGTCCTCTGTTTCAACAGGCAACAACCCATCGCCACAAAACACACATGTAGACCAAAAGATCTGTGCCAAATTTCACATCTCCTTCATAGCACAATCAAATTATGTTTTCCAGAATAAGGTAAGCAGTGGAAACACCATTCCACAAGTACCAAGTGTGATAGGTATCCCGCTAACTGCAAAACAACCTTTTAAGCAATACACAAGCAGCTCTATGATTGGAGTGTTGTGGCCGGGCGGTTAAAAGCACCGAACTCAAGCTCTGGCGTTTCTGTTCAGCAGAGCGTGGGTTCAAATCCTGGTCGTGACACTTGTGTCCTTGAGCAAGACACTTAACTATAAGTGCTTCTCTCCACCCTGGGAGTATATGGGTAACTGTGAGGGCAGAGATGGTTCTTGATTAACTTAGTGGGCTACATATACTGGCAGCACAGGCTGTATACTCCCCAGGGAGCTGATGAGAGGGTTTAAGGAATTGTGACCAGGAGTACTTATGTTGGAAGCGCTTTGAGATGCCATTCGGGTGTATAAAGCGCTGAATAAAAAACGATTATTGTTGTTATGATTATTATGATTATTATTATTATTATTATTATTATTATTATTATTATTATTATTATTATTATTATTATTATTATTATTATTATTATTATTATTATTATTATTATTATATTGGGCCCCGTCCACAGGTTGTGACACCAGTCGTTAAAATGGCTTTAACTTACGTTTGATGTCCTTGTGGACAATTTTCTTTCCATGCAGCCAGTCGAGTGCTTTGAACAGCTGTTTGATAATGAACAGCGCCCTCCCTTGTCCAAGAACAGTCTCCCTCTCAATGAGCTTCTGTAGGGTCTGGCTTCCTGGAAGGTACTCCGAGAAGAAGTACACTTTGTCCCCGTTCCTCATCAAGCCAAGAAGCTTATTGATGTTGGAGTGGGCCAAATCGCTCCAAATAAGGGCCTCGTTCTCCGAGAATTTAACCAAAGAAACCTAAAGTAAAACACATTAAATTGTTGCAATTTTTAAAGAGTATTGAATCCGTGTCCAATTTCATACAGCTCCCTAAGCACAAAAAAGTAGCTAAGCACAATAAAATTATGCTGACCAGAATAAGGTTACCAGTGGAACACCATTCCACAAAATACAATATAAATTAGCTGTTTATAACCGGTTGATTTTGGATACTAGACGCTAGTCTTGATGCACAATGTTTCTCTTTACGAACAATGCGGGCGCTGTTGGTGAGTTGGCCGCGCTGTGTGTTACAGAGTTTCTTACTTTATTACGCCTTTAAACCAAAAAGGCCTTTGTGAGTTGGAATTAAAGAGTAGTGACTCGTTCTTAAATTGCTGTTTAAAACCTTGCAGGGTCGAGGCCGTGCGATAAATGCCCTCGCCTTCGGCTCGGGCCTTTATCACCAGGCAATGACCCTACCGATTTTAAACTACCGTTTAAGAACTCGTCGCTACCCGTTTATTTCCTTATTGAAAGAAAATGTGCGAATAAATGTGTGTTCGAAATCAACATGACGTTAAAACTTCATTCTCCCCATCTCTTGGTGTTTCCACTAACACAGCTTGAGAACCAAGAAAGGTATCAACCAGGGGTTCAAACAGCATTAAAGACTAGACTACGCCGTCTTCAAATGTTTCACAATACAAAAAATTACCAGAGTCAACAAATGACTCACTTTGCTTGATCACAGTACATTTGAAGAAACAGAATCACGCACACATAAAAACAACTTAATCAAATAGGTTTGTTGAAGTCAGAAACATTTTCAGACCAACAGAAATAACTTACTTGTTTGGCGACAAACTTTTTTTTGGTAACTTTGTCCAAGCCCAGAAACACGTTTCCGAAGGTTCCTTTTCCAAGGTAATCCAATTTGTTGTACTGGAGTACTTCCTCATACTTTCCTATGTCTATCACCATGTCCTGGAGAGAAAGAAAAATACAAATAAATGAAAAAGTAATTTATGGAGAGAATATATCTTTATCATGCTGCCACCATCTTGGTCATGTTCTCTGTACCCATTAACAGTAATAGATGCTGATATTCATTAAACGAAGAGGAACGTTACCAGACTATTTTTTTCCTTCCAGCCTCAGTTTGATTACAATTGATTTGAATGGGGGAAAATCAAGATGGCCGCACCATGATAAAGGTCTATTGTGGCAACTGAGATCCTCCAGCAAGCTCACTTGACCTCAATCCTTGGGTCAGTGCAAGAAATATTGGGTGCTGAAAAAAAACCGATGCATTATGAAAAACTGCCTACACAGACTGTTCTTCTTGGAAAGCATACAATTTTGTTTATTGGCCCATTTTTATAAAAACCTGTAGGCAGACATGTTTTGATTACTGAGTCCACAGTCATTTCCATAATTTCTATTTCATAAACACTTTTAACTGCGCAATGAGAAACTGCCTGCACAGTCTGTGCTTCAAGGAAAGCGTACGATATCATATCCTGGCCCAACTTAAAGGAACACGTTGCCAATTGGATCGGACGAGTTGGTCTATAAAAAGCGTTTGTAACCGTTTTTAATAAAATGCATACGGTTGGAAAGATGCTTTAAAAGTAGAATACAATGATCAACACAAATTTGCCTCGAAATTGCGTGGTTTTCCTTTTTCTTTGCGAACTAACACGGTCGGCCATTTATGGGAGTCAAAATCCCATAAATGGCCAACCGTGTTAGTCGACGAGGTAAAGGGAAAACCGTGCAATTTCAACGCATGTTTGTGTGGATTATTGTATTCTACTTTTACAACATCTTTCTACCCATATGCATTTTGTAACAAACGGTTACAAACGCCTTTCAAAGACCAACTTGACCGATCCAAGACAATGTGTTCCTTTAAAAAAAAAACTGTCAGAAGACAATTTTTGTCTCCTGATTAGCCATTACGCAATTTTGTTTTAAATTTCAGAAACACTTCTAACTGTAAGTGTAGTAGGGGTAGAAAATCCATTGTGTTATTATTCAAGTTAGTTAATTCCAGGTTCTAGTTAATTGCCTTTTCCTGTTTACATTGTCCCTTCAGCTGTTTTATTGCACCCCTGTACATGTAGTTGGTTAATTTCTTAGAAGTCTTTTGTTACATGTTGGTAAACAGTTTCTTAATCCTTTGGTAGTGTAGTGACCCATCCAGTGCATTGTAAATAATCAGATAGCAGCCTGGCAGCGCAAGGAGTACATGATTTTCTTCATCATGTAATTTTGCCTGTTTCAAGTATTTTCTGCTATTCTGGACTCGGTAAGCATATACTTTCATTTGTTATTGTATAAATTTTTGACAAATTGTAATATTCCTGTGATTCTTTGCAAGTTCATTTTCTAAAGCGATATTTGTTAAGATTCTGTCTTGGGAGTTACTTTTCTTAAACATTGGATTGCATTTTTAAAGACCATGTGTTTCTTCCTAAACTTGATAGAACTGTATTTTCATCAATTGTATGATTTGTTGTTTTATTTACACAGGTTTCCTAAAGCCATTTTGATTTTAATTTGTAACTTTTCTTTGGCACTGTGTTTGATGGTTTAACTGTGTTTGATGGTGACATCCTAGATGCAGCCGTACGAGACAGCATCCCACGATCAAAGCGTCAGCGCAAATCATCCCCTTGGATAACAGCAGAACTGAAAAAACTCATCTCATTAAAACACACCCTGTTTACCAAAGCAAAAAGAGTAAACTCTCCATCTGCCTGGCTGAACTACAAACAAGTAAGGAACAAAGTGAAGAACTTGACAAAATCTTCATATTGGAATTATGTCAATCGCTTATTTGCTGCATCCGACAACAAGAGAAGCTTCTGGTGCTTTGTTCGGGATCAAAGAAAGTCCAACTGCCCCGCTGCTTTTCAGTCTGCCGGTAAACTCATCCATAAGCCGGATGAAATCGCCCAAGCCTTCAATGACTTTTTCACCTCTGTCCATTCTCCAGCTGTAACATGCACAGAGACCCCTCCGTCATGTTCCCTGCCAATACCCGAGCTGCCTGAATTTACAGTTACCTTTGAATGGTTGACTAAGGCCCTATCTTCATTGTCATCTCACAAGGCACCTGGTCCAGACACAATCTCATCATCAATTCTTCGAGCTGCAAAGACCCCACTTGTACCACCATTACTGCGAGTGATGAATTTATCTCTTATGAAAGGCTCCGTTCCTAAGGTTTGGAAACTCTCACAAATCACCCCAGTATTCAAGGCCGGCAGTCGCAACTGCGTTAGTAACTATCGACCCGTTGCATTAACATCAGTAGTTTGCAAGGTATTGGAAAGAGCAATAGCAGAAAATATTAATAACCATGTGAACTCTTTATGTCTGGTTAATGAGAAGCAGCATGGTTTCACAGCTAAGAAATCATGTGTTACCCAACTCATCAATGCAACTCATGACTGGGCAAGTATTCTCGACAAGCCTCATCCACCTCGACTTGACATCATCTTACTAGACTTCAGCAAGGCTTTCGACCTCATGCCTCACCACATTCTTCTTAACAAGCTGGCTCGTAACTTTAACATTCGTGGCCCCATGTGGAACTGGCTGAAGTCCTTTCTCACTAATCGACAACAACGAGTTACCTACCGTGGAAGCGTCTCTTCTTGGGCACCAGTAGCATCTGGAGTTCCTCAGGGAAGTGTCCTCGGTCCGCTTCTCTTCAACCTTTTCATAAGTGACATCTCGAAAAACCTATCTGCAACCGCTCTTCTTTTTGCTGATGACACCCTCATTTACCGGCCAATCAAAACTCCAGCTGATGAACAATCTCTTCAGTCTGACCTTTCTATGCTCAATCAATGGAGCACAGAAAATGGTATGAGGATCATCAAAAAGAAATCAAAAGTGATGCATATGTCTCGCTGCAAAACTCCTAATGACGAGCATCTTCCTCTTTACACACTCCAAGGTAGTGCTCTTGGTGTCGTATCTTCATATAAATACCTCGGGATAACTGTTAACAACAAGTTGAACTGGAACGATCATGTCAATACTATTGTATCCAAAGCAAACAAAACTCTTGGTTTCATTTGGCAGATTGCTGGTGGGTCATCTTCCCATGCTCTTCGGTGCCTTTACATATCGCTAGTTCTGCCTATCTTACAGTATGGATTACCAGCCTGGTACCCATACACTGCCACTTTATCAGCGAAGTTAGAAGGGGTACAACGTAGGGCAAGCAGAATGTGCATGAAGCAACGGCGAGGTGACATGCCTTATGAGGAACGGTTAAAATCACTCAACTGGATGAGCCTTCCTTACAGGAGACAGCAGCACATCATTGTTTTCACCATTAAGTCTTTGTTTGGACTTATTGACTGTGATGCCATAAAGTGTAACACTATAATCAACACCCGCCATTTAGACTTGACCACATTTCACCATCACTATGCCAGAACTCAAGCTCTTAAGTACACGCCAATTCATTCATTTCCTCGGTTATGGAGCAACTTGCCGTCATACTTAAAAGACTCACTTATCCTGGATACTTTGAATGTTTTTTGTAACAAATTATCTATTTACTACCATGACCTTCAATCCCAACAAACCTACTAGTTTTGTTTTGTTTTTGTTTTGTTTTTAGATCCGTTTATTTTCCTTTCATCTTGTTTATATAAATTTTGTTTTTTATTTGTTTATTCATTTATTTATTTATTTATTTATTTATTTATTTATTTATTTATTTATTTATTTATTTATTTATTTATTTACTACTTTATTTATTAATTGATTGTTTGATTGTTTGATATACTTATCTATTTATTTTTATTTATTTATATTTATTAATCCATTATTTATTTTTTTGGATATATTTATGTTGGAAAAGAGCTCATTTCCGTTGCGTGTTATTTTATTTTTTGTTACTTATTCATTTACTGATTCACCTATTTGTTTAGCCATATATTGAATTTTCGTTAATGTTTTGTTGTTTTGTTGTTTTGATTGCTTTATTCATATTTAATCATCTGTTTATTGATGTAAGAGTTTAAGTGGAAAAGGTGATTGCTTTAAGATTAACTTTTTTGTTGATTGACCTATTTTTTGTTAAATCCATCCCTTCATTGAATTATTTGTTGCTTTATCTCTTTTTTACATGTACTTTTCTAATTATTTATTCATTCATTTGTTAATACTTTTTATTTATTTGTTTTAATTAACTATTTATTTGTTTATTTATTTATTTGCTATTTGCTTGTCTAATTTCTGGTTTTGGTTTTGTTATTTTAATTTGTACTTTGTGTAAACAGATTATTTATATTAATATTTATTTCTATTTATTATTATTTTCCAAAGAGAGTATTTTATATAGTGTGCTTGCTTCCCTATGTGACTGGATTAACAGGCTTTCGAGCTACAGTGTTTAATTATACTTTTGTTGATCCTGGCCATCACATTAGGGTTGTTTTATAATTTCCTGTGCCCTTATTGTTTTTCTTGCTTTGTATTTACTTTTGAACATGTACTTATAATTATCTATTTGACATACTGTCTGCTTGTATTTGTATTTGTTTATTGGCCAAATAAAGAATAAGAATAAGAATAAGAACTGTGTTTGATGGTTTAACTGTGTTTTAGTTTTAATCTGGTTTAACTGTGTTTCAGGTTTAGATTTAGCTCTGGTTTAACTGTGTTTTGTATTTTAGTTTTGGTTTTTGAGTTTCAGTTGAATATCTTGGTTTAGGTTTGACTGGTTTAATTTAAGGTTTATAAGGAAGAAGGTTTAGATCAAGAGTTTTCGGTCTAAAGGTTTTTGGTTTATAGTCAATAAAGTTATTTTGTTTTTTGTTGAGAAACCTACACTTTGAGTCACTGTTCCTGTTTTTTTTGCATCTCCTCGCGTCTTACCCCTATCCGATCTTGGTTTTTCTCATTTGTTCAAGCGAGTGCCCCCATAGTTAGCATTTTTATTTAGCTTTATTCATTCTTTTTCTAATGTACCCTTTTTCTGGGTTACATAAGCAAAGCAAAGAGCGTGCTAGCTTGCCAGCTGTTATTGTCAGCAAATGAGTGACACAACAATGTAAATCCACCCCACATGGGCAATAAGATCTACTCAGAAGAATGGACAGGCTGCCACCCTTGTTGGTATTTTTAAAGACACTGGACACTATTGGTAATTGTCAAAGACCAGTCTTCTCACTTGGTGTATCTCAACAATATGCATAAAATAAAACACCTGTGAATATTTGAGCTCAATTGGTCATCGAAGTTGCAAGGTAATAATGAAAGAAGAAAAAAACCTTGTCACACGAAGTTGTGTGCTTTCAGATGCTTGATTTCGAGACCTCATCAAATTCATGGAAAATTACTTCTTTCTCGAAAACTACGCTAGTTCAGAGGGAGACGTTTCTGACAATGTTTTATACTGTCAACAGCTCTCCATTACTCATTATCAAGTAAGGTTTTATGCAAACAATTAATTTGAGTAATTACCAACAGTGTCCAGTGCATTTAAATTCTGCATAAAGTCTTACTTTGCAAAACAGCACTCCGTCCTGATCTTTTTGCGATTCCTTGATATTTTGCTTAAAATATAAGATCCTCTCTACCAAAGATGCCACATGACTTTCCTTTCCGTAGATGACTGTAGGTTTACCAGTGCCATCAATGGGAGCCCCCGGATCCGGTCCAGCCGCACCTCTTTCGGAGGGACCATCTTTAAGACCCTCCAGGGCCTTCCTAGAGGCATATTGAGGACCAAAGGATGTAGGAGACTTGAAAGTCGAACCTGGCGAACCTCTCGGCAGTACCTGTTGGCGAGAAGGAGATGGTTGTCCTGGGGGCAGACTGATCTGAGTTTGATGCCCCAGGTCATTGAACAATCGCTTTACGGCTTCCAAGTTGTGCTTGGTAGGAGGCATCTGTTGACATCTTTGGGTCTCATCCAGTATGTACTGCTGCATGGGTGTGTCTCCTGCTGGTCCAGGGTTTCCCAACCGCCTAGGTTGAGCAATCCCAGCCCCAAGCTCATCGACCCCTCCCACTGACTCCTCTCCTTCATCCAGGAAGGGTGCTCGAGCACTCTGCTCCACTCCTTCCTGACGAAGTCTGGGCTCCCTGACAGCAGGAATGTTGCCGTCACCACCTCCAAAAGGCTGCTCTTCATCCTTCTTCTCATTTTCCCTCTTTGTCTGGACGTCTTTAGCAGAGATACCTTCGGGTTGAGGGAGTGCAGGCTCTCTGAACATGAAGACCAAATCATCATCTTGTCCTTCACCTTGCTGGGACCCTGTCGCAACCTCTCCGCAGGCAGCATGAAGGTATCCTTCAGACCCGTCAAAGGCTCCCGTCTGAGACTTCAGCTTTTCTTTCTTCTTCTTCTTCGTGTTCCTCGCCTGGAGCTCCTCGCGTTCATGACCTCTCTTCAGCTGCGTCTGCCGAGGTCTCTTCCCATCATCTCCATCATCGTCGTCTCCTTCCCCTCTGGTGGGATTTAACCCATGCTGCAACGGTGGAAGAGTGACCCCAACCTGTGAAGAACAGATGAATAAATATAAGCAGACTCAGAGATAGTATTGTTCCCTTATTGTCAAAGAAATCCATGGACAACACACGAACGTGTGGAAGACCATGTACACCTAGTCTTGGCTCAAGGTGTTAGCTTTTTAATACAGTTTTTAGTAAAAGGCCCTCTCATGGTGCAATGTGACAATGACATTGAAGTACATGTATAATGGACATCGCGCTAAACGAACAATTAACAACAACGGCTTCAATCAAAGACCAACACAGAGCGTTTGACTTGGTCTAGCCTCCGACTCACATGTCAAAATCAATGTGCAATTAGTGCTTCCCGATTCCAAGTACGTGTTGCTTGATGATCTATTTTGGACATTAAAAAAAAGAAGGGGAAAAAAAAACATGGGCCAGCCATTCGTCCATGGTGGAGACAGGGCCCGCACGAAAAACAAAAAATGAGAAAATGAAATAAGCGGCAGTCTCACAGGCCTGAATTTCCCCTGGGGTAGAAAGAAGCAAGTCTCTTGATCAGGGACACAAGTGTAAAGACAGGAACTTGAACCCGCACTCTACTGAACAGTAACACCAGAGTTTGAGTTAAGTGCTCTTATCCGCTCGGCAACGCAACCCCACCGAAAAAAAACAACTATATCATCGTCAAAGAAGTTTGTGTGAGGGTTTAATCACCTGTCCACTCTCTTTCCTCGGTTGGTCAGCTGGACAGGTCCCTTTCCCTCCATTGCCGCTCGTGTCATTTGTGGCACTCTTAACTTTGTAAGAATGATCATCAGAAAGATGCTTCGTGGATTCTTCTGTGCATGGAGGTGAAGCATAATTGTCATTTATTACATGGACAATGCCTCTTCATTAAAAGTACATCTTAATCAACATGGCTGCCTTCATTAAAATGTGTTTGTTTTTGTGATTTCTTTCAAACTTTTGTCTCTTGATGGAAAATCCTATTGACATTATCAAGTCTCCATCTTTTAAAGGAACACGTTGCCTTAAAACGGTCGAGTTGGTCTTTGAAAAGCATCCTATAACCGTTTGTTATAAAATCAATACGGTTAGAAAGATGTTGTAAAAGTAGAATACAATGATCTACACAAATATGCCTCAAAATTTTGTGGTTTTCGTTTTACCTCTTCGACAAACACATTCGGCCATTTATGACTTATTTATTTTTTTGACTCCCATAAATGGCCGACCGTGTTAGTTCGCGACGTAAAATGAAAACCGTGCAACTTTGAGTGATACTTGTGTGGATCATTATACTCTACTTTCAACACATCATTCTAACCATATGCATTTCATAACAAACGGTTTCAAACGCTTTTCATAGACCAACTCGTCCGATCCAAGGCAAGGTGTTCCTTTAAGAGGTAAACTGGTGATGAAACGATGAAAATGCACAGATTTTCACATGTGGCACACAGGATTGGATTTAATGAACTAGACTGGTCCCCTGTCCTTAAAGGCAGTGGACACTATCCGTAATTACTCAAAATAATTATTAGCATAAAACCTCACTTGGTAACGAGTAATGGGGAGAGGTTGATGGTATAAAACATTGTGAGAAACGGCTCCCTCTGAAGTGCTGTAGTTTTCGAGAAAGAAGTAATTTTCCATGAATTTGATTTCGATACCTCAAGTTTACAATTTGAGGTCTCGAAATCAAGCATCTGAAAACACACAACTTCGTGTGACAAGGTGTGTTTTTTCTTGTATAGTTATCTCGCAACTCTAGAGCTCAAATTTTCACAGGTTGGTTATTTTTTGCATATTTTGAGATACACAAAGTGAGAAGACTGGTCTTTGACAATTACCAATAGTGTCCAGTGTCTTTAAAGGATAAGGATGGGTGTTGGTTTTACAGAACCAGTGATATCATTGGATACAAGGTACATGTTTTACAGTACCTGTACATCCATATACATGTAATGATGATTTTTATGTAAAATGTACGTACAATTTGTGTGCGAGATCAACGGTACATTCCTACCACCTGATCGTCAGGATCTTGACATAAGCTTACAGCCACTCTCTGGTGTAACTCACGAGCCTCTAAGTGTCACATAAGATGTTCCGACTAATGAACGACCTCATTTTGACCTCTAGGTGAGGGCGCCCTACTTAAGTGATGCCATGTGCTCTAGGTCCATTAAAGAAACTTAAATATTACCAACTCATTATTAAACTGGTTTTGATAACGCTTAATGCTTTTTCAAACAAAGTTGCCCTTTGCCCCGAGTGGAATGAAAGACAGGCCTTGTAAAACTTACGTTTGAGAAGCTGGTCAGTCAAGAAGCCATTCTTGGGAGGTTCTGGAACAGTGTTAATGCTGGCTTGCATCATCTCATCATGAGCAGATCCTGTGCGCAAATTTTTATTATTGTAGCCGACTTCAGGCTGCATCATCTCAGCTCTAGGTTTCTCCTGCTGTTGCAGGTCAGTTAAGGAGCCATCCTTGGAAGTTTCTGGATCGATGCTTGTATCATCGTCACTCTCCTCCTTCAGCATCTTGATCTTTTCATCTTCCTCCTCTTCTTCTCTTTCCTTGAGAAAGTT
Source organism: Asterias amurensis (assembly GCF_032118995.1). Taxonomy (NCBI): domain Eukaryota; kingdom Metazoa; phylum Echinodermata; class Asteroidea; order Forcipulatida; family Asteriidae; genus Asterias; species Asterias amurensis. The sequence continues at coordinate 10,360,519 of NC_092663.1, forward strand.
ACTGTCCACAGATGATTCGTCTGCCACCTCAACTTCGGTCGGCACATTTTTATCGAAGGATGTAGAGTCCCTCCCTGTAAAAAGGAAACATGGAAAATAACATTAGAATTTCAGAGGTTAACACCTGCGCGACTAATGTTTACATGTGATCATATGACCTGAGATGGGTATAGAAAACACAGCTACACAGTAAAGACATGGGAAGACTCGTACCGATGGACCATAATCGGCTGTATTTTCTAGAAATAACATGTTTAATTCAAAAGAAAGGCGGAAAAGTTGAATGTTGCGACATTGATTTAAATCACATTTGCTGTTTGATAAATCCAGTATTCTACAACAGCGGTTCCATTGAGAGTATAGCTAGACTATGCAAATTACCGAGGTTTGAGCGAGCTCACGCCCTGTGGTTTTTGCGTTGTACATGGCGTGAAGTTTATGATACAACCTGGGAAGACCGGCCAGGGGATCATCTTGAAGAGAGAAAGTTTTATTTACAAATTAAAATGTAGTAACACAAGCATAAAGTAAAACTAACCTCACACACGTAGAAAAACAGGTAACTTACTTGTTTTTATTAAGTTTTGCAGTTCATGTATTTGCTTGACAGAAGTGTAACCAATTCCGTTGAAAATTGTGGTAAGCACATCACAATCATCACTAGGCACCTGACTTCCAGAAGGAGTTGAATCACTGAAAAAAAAATGATACAGAAATACAACTTGATTAAAAGAAAGAGTTTCACTTTCCCCCACAGAGATCATAACCCCCCCCCCCGGATTCACTCGAATGAAATTCAAACAACAGAGCTAAATATCTTGAACTGAGCTCTTGGCTGCATTAATAATTCTAACAATGTGACAATCTATGTTACAATCAATGTCCATCAAGTTCATAAAGTTGTGTACCACAAGATCAGATCGTGCTTACACATTGTTTCTTTTCTGTTAAGCAAAAAATTGCAGGGAACCAGTCACAAACAACACACTATGTGGTATTTTGGCTGGTAAGCTGTTTTCTGCTAAGCAAGATTTGTCAGTGCTAAGGGGCCATTCATAACAGTCAATATTAAAAATTTTAAAAAAATTAAAATTGTTTTGACACACCCACCCACCCCATGAGGTCAAAGGACTCTCAATAGTTTATAATAGCTGTTCCTGGCTTAAACAAACCACTTTGTAGTTATAATCAGAAATGATATTGGCAAGCAAACCAAACTTTGTACAACAATTTTTAGTTTGATATGATCCGTCAGACCATCATGGCCCATTTTAGTTAATTGTTCAGTGACGGCGAACAAACCTGCTATGCTAGACGGCGATCTGGACCAGCGTGGTATTTTATTTCCTCCTTATTTTTATCATGTTGTAAACAAACACACAAAATTTAGATTTCAGTTATTTCTTTTGACCCACCCCATCCAATTTATAAATGGCACCTAAGCAATAAACTGACCTTTGCATGTCCCCCAAAAAGCCCCCCCCCACCCCCATGGAATGCCTACAATGCATAGAAGGCAGGGTATATTTTTGGTTGTTGTAAAAGACCATTAGCCCCACTAATTATTACATGAATAAATCCCAATGTATCAAATCAAAAACCTGTGAAAATCAAGGCTTAATTGGACATCTAAGTTGCAAGAAAATATTGAAAGAAAGAAAAAACCTTATTGAATATATTTAAGTGCGTTTATCCAATAAATTAAAAAACGCTCTTTATTTCTATTGGTGGATGGACAAAACATCCTATTATTGCATTCAAGCACGGGTCTCTAGTTATTACTTTAAACTGCAAACCAGGGCCCAATTTCATATAACATGTAAGCACAGAAAAGTATTGCTTAGCAGAAACAATTTTTTTTACCAGCCCAAATTAAATTAAGTTTGTATTGTTGTGGTTTTGGTGCCCGATTCAATTTTTGCTTGGCAAAGAAATTTATCAAGCAGTTTTTTACTGTGTTATTTTTAACAGCTTTATGAAATTTGGCCCAGATCTTAGGAGGTACACAGAACTAGCACGTCGCGCGTATCGCGTGATGTGGCACAACTGTCCCAGCCGTTGCTCTCGACCAATAGGAATGAAGAAACTGTTTTATAAGCACAGGTGCAAGCTTGCGTGTCACGGCCATGTTTCAACACTTTTTACTGGTCATAAACAAAGGTTTATACACACCAACGTGACGCGCTCTCCACCAATAGAAATAGCGAAACTGTCTGAGGTATTTATGAATTCAGTTTTAAAGACGTGTATTCTGAGTTTAAATAGTGTAACACATTCTATACATTAAAAAAGACTAATTACCAGTTTTAGGTTTAAAAACATACTACATGTAGGCCCTACATGCATGGAGGAATCTAATTTTTCTTCCACGGTACATGGTATTAGTTAAGAATTGATCAAAGGGGGCAAACAAGCCAAATATCTTCTTCTCTCGTTCCTAACGTCTCACTCTAGCTCAAATATTCGACCATTTTTGTAATTTAGACAAATAGAGCAGGAAGTTGCCCAGATACATTTGACAATAATATTTACACCCAACGTGACCAATCCATGACCTGTGAATATGAGTATTTATCACAAGACTTGAAAAATTCCATCTGGGAATTGTGCCAAGTGTTGTGATTCCCATCCAGGTGTATAGTATACATGTACAACATTTCCTGCAGGAGAAATATTAGTCAAAATAGTCCACTTCCTTATTTCATTAATTTGCTTAACACCCAATGATTAGTTAAGACATGTAGTTAAGAGCCTGGAAAATAAAATAACTCAAGAATACATGTCATGACAGTTCCCCCGGAATGTTCGGCACAATCCCAATTTGCCGAAGACAAAAATAGCTCCTGAATTTATGACATCAGTGTCTAGTTTCATAAAGCATGTAAAGCATAAAAACTTGCCGATAAAAAATCTGGTTATCTATGTATACCTGCCAACATTGGGAATCCATAAGATTTAAATTGTTGCAACCATGGTGCCCCACTAATGTTTTGCTTAGCACAGGAAGTTGTTAAGCAGAATTTTCTGGTTTTTTTCTGCTTAAAACAGCTTTATGCTGGAATTGGGCCCTGATTACAAGACTTAAAAGCCAATATAAACCCAAATCCTGAAAAAAGATTAGTTTTGTTCTCATGCAGTTCACTAAAGAACTTAAACCAGCCTTTTACTTTGAGTTTTGTATTTAAACAACAATCACACTACTTTTGATAGTCAAACAATTTTGTTAAATAGTACGTATCACGGAAACAAGAGCTCAAAAATCCAAAAGAACGTATACAGGTAAGGAAAGTTATTTAACCTCAGGCCTTGAACTTCGCTCTTGAAGGGGCACAGCAAGTTCCCTCTAGACAGGGGCACTTCTATTTTTTAAAGGCAGTGGACACTATTGGTAATTACTCAAAATAACTATTAGCATAAAACCTTACTTGGTGACTAGTAATGGGGAGATGTTGATAGTTTAAAACATTGTGAGAAACGGCTCCCTCTGGAGTGACATAGTTCTGGAGAACGAAGTAATTTTCCAAGAATTTGATTTCGAGACCTCAGATTTAGAATTTGAGGTCTCGAAATCAACCATCTAAAAGCACACAACTTCGTGTGACAAGGGTGTTCTTTCTCTCATTATCTCGCAACTTCGACCACCAATTGAGCTCAAATTTTCACAGGTTTGTTATTTTATGCATATGTTGAGATACACCAAGTGAGAAGACTGGTCTTTGACAATTACCAGTAGTGTCCATGAGTGTCTTTAAGGAAAATGTAAATTGTTATTGGAACTCTGCAGACAGGGCACCACAGCTAAAGGACAGGGCACCACACCAGTTGCTGTCGGTACTGGGTTAGTTTAAGGCCTGTCACATCATTGTACTACCTCATTTTACTTTTATGGTAGTAATAATTTGTCTTAAAAAAATATCTTAAAAAATGACTTACTGGCAAGCAACACTCTCTTCGCAGACCTCCTCACGGACGGGTAGCCCCATGCTGCTAAGCATCTGCCTCGACTCCGAACTCGCACCAGTTCTTTTTTTTATTTTGTGATGATCAAGTATCAGTGGATCGTATTCAAGTATAAATCTCTGATTTCACAGCTGTAATTTTAAAAGGGAAAGAAAAAAGACATTGTAAGTTTCAAAACATAGTTTAGAATTATGACACTTGTTTAAAAGTCGAACTGATGGAGGAGTGCCACACAGTAGAGCAATAAGGGACTGCGCTTGTATTTTTTGTTAGCTTTTACTTCCATCGGAACCTGTTAGGTCAAGTGGTTTTGCTACACAGCGGATGTTTTGACCAAGATTTTGTAAAAAGGTGTCAAAATTTGCGGGCAATTAAAAAATAGGGTGCCCAAATTGTTCACACAATGTTAATGACAGATAATACTGAATGTCTAAATTGTTCACTTGCATTAATGACACATAAAACTGGGTGTCCAAATTGTTCACTTACAAGTGAATGACATCCAAATTCTTCACTTTACAAGTAAATGACAGATAAAACAGGGTATACATCCAAATTTAAAACCTGGAGTCGACAGACACACACATTGACACCCACACACTCCTCTGGCTATAAACACAAGCAACATGTACAGTGTAAATACATGTACGTAGTCAGCAAGCTTTTTCACTAGTCCATAATTCTTATAATGTAGGTACCATGCAGAGACATCGTTCATGACCTACCTGGCCAGCCACGGATTGCTTGGAGTGACTTTTGACTGGTCCTCGGGTGATTTTAACTAGCATTTGTCGTTTTGCCAGCAGACCGGAGAACACTACGTGTACCTGTTGTCAGAATGCAGCCAGAACCTTTTTGACTCTGAGAGGCCGGGTTTCAATGTCATTCACAATGTATAAGCAAATTAACAATGGCAGCGAACACCAACTGAACACCACAACACACAGAAGCCACAATTCCAATGCGTCCACTGAATGACGCAGTCATTGTTTACACACAAACCGATGACGTCACCATTCCAATACACCAATGAGAGAGTGGCAGGAACACTGACTGTGAAATCATGGCAGTACATGTAGAATATTGTGTATACATAGGGTACATGCGCGCGTACACATATTTACATAGTGTGCAGTGGGAAGGACAATTACTTAATTTTTAACAGTTTGCTACATACATGCCCTAGTGGGTTATTCACATACCAAAAGAAATTTGACACCTTATTAAAAGAATGTTTTCGTTCACAGCATGATGATGTGGTGACTGCCTATTGGTCGCTGCTCTTCATGGCCGGGTCACATGTTTGACCCTGTCTGGAGCCGGGCGATCGACGCGCGGCCGGGCATACTTTTTGCACTGCATGTATTTGTAATGGATGAATGCACCAACAGTCGCAAACATTGTAATTATTAGCCGTTATTTCAGGGTTCGAATTTAGGATAAAAATCTACAAGACTTCTTGTGTAGCTCAATATGCTTATTGGATCAGAATTTAATCAACAAGACCAGTATCTTATTGAGAAGGAACCGTCTACAAAATTAAACATATTTCACGAGCAATGGCTGATGGAAAGTTTATTTTGATACTCTACGGAATTGTATTTACCCAGGCAGGCTCAAAGTAAACATTTGAACATCATTTCTTTTCGCTATGATAGTATCCAGATCGTTACCCCCATGTAAAATTTTACTCTGTTTTATTGAGCTTTAGAAACTTGGTTTTTTGGTCTTTCATGGAAAAGAAGCGCATCACAAAACTGATTTAACCATTAAAGCCCATTTTCAAAAGTTTTTTTGTAAAGTAACCCAGCAGTCTAGCTAGCAGACCAGGTGGTTTATTTATGTCCCCATAAAATCACACACAAATGTATTTTCTGATAAAAACGGTTGCAAATGCAACCAGTTTATTAAGTTTGATTCACACTCTAAAAATAACTTTCAACACTTTTTTTAAAAGTTGCAAAACATGTAGGTTGCATGGTTTCCAAGTTAAGAAGTTAGGTGCCTTATAATATTATGTATCCTGCATGTTTTATTAGACAATGTGAGTGAGAGAAAACTCTGTGTAAATGATGCACATTTAAAAAATCCAAACGCATTTTAGTACAATGGGGAAACACTGAGTTGAATTATTTTCAAGGTCGAATTTTCGTTCATAGTGCCCTGTGCCCTTAGAGGGTTTGTTAATGTTGGCGTCAATTTGCTTAATAAAAACTGACCCTTGACCTGTTTTGGGACCAATCAAATCGCAGGGATCTGTGAGAGTCAAAAACATTACTCATCCATCAGAGAAAAGAAATTTGTTTATTGTAATGTTGGCTTAGCTGCCACGGTGAACACATCCTAACTGCCAACATAGCTGTTGTACATTGCTATTAATTTTTATCCGAAAGATTTTCTAAATATACCATCTAATAATCGATCATTTCAACAAGTAGCCGTTGTGCGAGACTGTTTCCCCGAAAGGGGATGTTCACCCACACTCCACACCAATAAACACATAGTGTCACATTTGCATTATTCTGTATTTCTGTGTGCCGCATGGACATCGACTTTGCAATTTTTTATTTTTTGAGGGGGTTACTTCCAGACAACGAAACTCGGCATTAGGGGATATTGAGGGGATAAAATAACAAGCTGACCTGTGTTGGGCCCAATAAAACACATAGGAATCTGTGACAGTCAAAAAGGCTGACTCATCCATCAGAGAAAACTAGAATTGCTGCCAGGGCCTTAAGGCCAGACACATCATGTAACTGCCAATAGCAGTTTTACATTGCTACATCTACACTAGCCATTTTCTCCAAAAAGGCCTACATGCAATCATAGGCACATCTCCTACAATAGCCATTGTACAAGACAGTTTCCCGCCATTCCACACCAAACAAAAACTACAGTGGCCTGTTTGCATTTCTGTTGTAACTTTGTGTGCATGACATTGCAAATGGTGACTGTTTTTCATCCATCAGTCAAGGCAACTCAGCATGAACAACAATCTGGCAACAGCCAATCTTTCTTGTACAATTGGTTTAACGTCTATGATTATGAATTTCACAAATCAAGAACACAAAAACACTTCTTCTAGACTTTTTTTTAATGCTTACACTGACACTACTGTATACATGTAATGTAATATGGCCAGAACCATCATCCATTTAGCCAAACATGTTCATAAAATACAAAATTAAGATTGGGGTTATGTATCTCAAAAATGTTGTATTTGGTAGACAATACACAGGACTGGTGATATGCTATCCAGAGAGAAAACAACTGTTTTTAATGGCTTTATTCTGAAAGCTGAACTAGACTGACATTAAAGCCATTGGACCCTTTCGGTTCAGAAAAAAAAAAAGTTCACAGATTTACAAATAACTTACAGGGTTTACAGAAGGCAATGGTGAAAGACTTCTCTTGAAATATTATTCCATGAAATGCTTTACTTTTTGAGAAAACAGCAAAACAATATAAATTCTCGTTAACGAGAATTACGTATTTATTTTAAACACATGTCTTGACACGGCGAAACGCGCGGAAACAAGGGTAGGTTTTTCCGTTGTTTTCTCCCGACTCCGATGACCGATTGAGCCTAAATTTTCACAGGTTTGTTATTTGATATAGAAGTTGTGGTACACAAAGTGTGGGCCTTGGACAACACTCTTTACCGAAAGGGTCCAATGGCTTTAATACAAATAAGTTGATAATATTTAAAAGCACCATAGACATGTACATAGCCCCTTTCAGCTTTCTCCCTTAACAGTGGTCAGTTAGTCAAATGCCAGTTCAAACACATGAGGACCAGTCAAAACTCTCTCTCAGTGGTCCGGCTGGCTTGTTCAGTGTTGAAAAAGCAACGCATCCCTATTTCATTTAACACATTGACTAGTGATTCAGCTGACTGACTAGTGGAATGACAAGTTCCTGGGGTCGATTTCACGAAGAGTTAGGACTAGTCCTAACTTGGACTGGTCCTAAGAGATATTAAAAACGTATGGCTAGTCCTAAGTTAGGACGACACTCGTGAGATAAGACTAGTCTTAACCCTCTGTCAAATCCACACCATGTCCTGTAAGCAAGTCTCTAAAAAATCATTAAAGGCAAACCCTCCCTTTGAAAACGAAAAACATACTGTAGGTCTAGTAAACTTCCAGACATTAGCATTTTTCAAAAACCACCACTCATACGTAGTTAAAGACAGTGGACACTATTGGTCATTGTCAAAAACCAGTCTTCTCACTTGGTGTATCTCAACATATGCATAAAATAACAAACCTGTGAAAATTTGAGCTTGATTGGTCGTCGGAGTTGCAAGATAACTATGAAAGAAAAAAACACCTTTGTCACACGAAGTTGTGTGCTTTCAGATGCTTGATTTCAAGACCTCAAGTTCTAAACTTGAGGTCTCAAAATCAAATTTGTGGAAATTATTACTTCTTTCTCGAAAACTATGTTACTTCAGAGGGAGCCGTTTTCTCAGAATGTTTTATACCATCAACCTCTCCCCGTTACTCGTTACTAAATGAGGTTTTATGCTAATAATTGTTTTGAGTAATTATCAATTAAGTGTCCACACACTGCCTTTAAAGATTTTGATTTACAAGCAAGATTTACAGCACAAAACCATACAATTCCTGGTGAATCCCAACACAGTGGCGATTCCATTGTGATTTGCTAGGAAAGGTAATTCACTGTTTGATAGCAATGGCAATTAAAAAGCCACACTTTTGTAGATAAAGTTTTTGGTTTGGCCATGACATGAATCCCTACTCATTGTGAATGAAGAGTATGTAATAATTTACCTGTAGAAGCTTCATTAGTCGTCAAGTTTTTTTTACAGAATAAATAAGAAAAATCACAGAGCGGTTTTTTCAAGAGAGTCGCATCAATACCAGTACTGGTTATCCGTTGTATGAATGCTAAAACAATGTTCATCTCCTGAGACAAAAATTATTTTGGCAACAATAACTTACTCATAATCTCAAAAAAGTAATATTTTCAGGGAAACTTTCTACCATCATCAATTATCAAACTTTGTGAGTTTAATAGAAATCCGTGAGTACTGTGTTTTGTATCACTACAAAAAAGTTGCCAAACTGTAAACATGGGATTCTCCAGATTAAGTGTGGCTGGCACTTACAAAACTAGCTTAAATTGTGTAAAATTTAACCCTGCCCAGGACTACGAACCCAACAATCTTGGTGTCATTGGATGGAACTGGGTTAACTTTTCTCTGAGTTATTGTAGTAGTGTGAAAAAAAGTATTACAAGGGTTGCCAATTACACGGATCAAAGGTATCCTCCTCTTACCAGTCTTCACAGTGCCTTTTTCTTTGAATTGGAAAAAAAATAATGATGCGACATATCAACCAATGCCCTAGTTATCTTCATTTGTTTATATTAAGTACGCAAACATAAATTAAAACTTGATGGACATTGAAATTTTCACACCACACACCGATCTTCAATGATTTCAACTGGTCCCATTTGTTTTGAGTTTTTCCTGTTTTCAAGGCAAACGAGAAAGAATGGTTTCCCGGTGAAGCCATACCTGGAAGAAACATCTGCAGTGACTGCAAGTGTTCTGTGAGACTCTGTGTATGACTATAGCCAGCAGTTGTCTTCATTTTATTCACAATATTTTTTATGACATTTTAAAATTACCATGGTAATTTTCAAAAAAAAATTACAAAGGTGAATAATTATTGGCTTATAAATCTGATTTTTATTTATTTTTAATAACAAAAATTCCCCTTAAAGCCATTGGACACTTTTGGTACAGAAAAAAGTTAAAAGTTCACAGATTTACAAATAACTTACAGGGTTTACATTTAAGGTAATGGTGAAAGACTTCTCTTGAAAAATTATTCCATGAATGAAATTTTCACACCACACACCGATCTTCAATGACTTCAACTGGTCCCATTTGTTTTGAGTTTTTCCTGTTTTCAAGGCAAACGAGAAAGAATGGTTTCCCGGTGAAGCCATACCTGGAAGAAACATCTGCAGTGACTGCAAGTGTTCTGTGAGACTCTGTGTATGACTATAGCCAGCAGTTGTCTTCATTTTATTCACAATATTTTTTATGACATTTTAAAATTACCATGGTAATTTGCAAAAAAAAGTTACAAAGGTGAATAATTATTGGCTTATAAATCTGATTTTTATTTATTTTTAATAACAAAAATTCCCCTTAAAGCCATTGGACACTTTTGGTACAGAAAAAAGTTAAAAGTTCACAGATTTACAAATAACTTACAGGGTTTACATTTAAGGTAATGGTGAAAGACTTCTCTTGAAAAATTATTCCATGAAATGCTTTACGTTTTTACATTAAAACAATATCAATTCTCGATATCGAGAATTACAGATTTATTTTAAACACATGTCATGGCACGGCAAAACGTGCGGAAACAAGGGTGGGTTTTCCCGTTATTTTCTCCTGACTCGATGACCGATTGTCCCTAAATTTTCACAGGTTTGTTATTTTATAGAAGTTGTGATACACGAAGTGTACTGTGGGCCTTGGACAATACTGTTTACCGAAAGTGTCCAATGGCTTTATTATTTATAATAAAGCGTAAAAATAAAAAGTGATAATTGAATCACCAAGCTGATGTTTAAATTTTAATATTTATAATAATATTGATACGAGGGTTTAAAAAAAATATAAAAAAATATTAGAAAATAATATAAATAAGTCACATGGCTTCTTTATAAAAATATAAGCCTCTGTATTTTTTTTACCAGAATACTCAGCAGAATGTTCAGTCACATGATTTGATCAGCGTGAATTGTGAATTGAAATAGTGTTTGATGAAACTTTTTCGATGGGAATTTTTTTTTATATAATATGGCCTCAACATTATGACATATTTTTGTACCTTAATTGTATCGTAGGATCGGTCCTGTTTTCGAGGTGTCCCTAAAATCGTGGCAAATCTTTTACCTATCTGTGCGCGATGTAAACAGTCTCTAGATAAAAATATTGTGGTTTTATTTGCCAAGCAAAGAGTCTCCTCTCCCTTGACCAAAACTTAGAAACACGTAAGGCTCCACTGATTATTTGCACTTGTAAATGCAAAAAGTTTGGTATTTTAGGCATTTCTACAAGGTACAAAAATATGTCATAATGTTGAGGCCATATAAAAATATTTGCCCACCCAAAAAGTTTCATCAAACACTATTTCAATTCACAATTCATGATGATCAAATCATGTGACTGAATATTTTGCTGAGCATTCTGAAAAAAGAATACAGAGGCTTAAAGGGAAAAACGAAATAAAAATCAGATTTGAAAGCCAATAATTATTCACACTTTTTATTAAATTATTTATTTTTGTTATTTTTTGCAAACTACCCTGGTAATATTTAAAATTTCATTAAAAATATTCTGAATAAAACGAAGACAACTGCTGGCTATAGAGTCATACACAGCGTCTCAAAGAACACTTGTAGTCACTGCAGATGTTTCTTCCATGTATGGCTTCACCGGGAAAGCATACTTTGTTGTTTGCCGTGAAAACAGGAAAAACTCAAAACAAATGGGGCCAGTTGAAGTCATCGAAGATCGGTGTGTAGTGTGAACATTTCAATGTCCATCAAGTTTTAATATATGTTTGCATACTTCATAACAAATGAAGATAATTAGGGCATCGGTTGATATATGGCATCATTATTTTTTTCCCAATTCAAAGAAAAAGGCATAATAGCATGATAACTGGTAAGAGGAGGATATGCCTAAAAAATACCAAACTTTTTGCTTTTACAAGTGCAAATAACCAGTGGAGCCTTACGTGTTTCTAAGTTTTGGTCGAGGGAGAGGAGACTTTTATCTTGGCAAATAAAACCAAAACTTTTGTATCTAGGAACTGTTTACATCGCGCAAAGAGAGGTAAAAGATTTGCCACGATTTTAGGGACACCTTGAAAACAGGACCTCCTATGATACATATTGTAGTAGTAGTTGCGATAACGTTACCCTCCTGCCTTTTAAGTTATCGCAACTAATTTTGTATGTAGTCTGAAATAGGCTTTGTTCTGTGAAATAAAGATTATTGAAAAAGCTGGGTGACTGGTGAAATGACAAGCCAACTGGTCATCACACTGGCCAGTTACTTAAAATAAATTAAGGGCAAACCTTGCCAAGTAAGTTTTGTTATGGTTTATAAATTATTGTTTTGCCATCATAGGCCTACATGTAGACTACTTACCAAAGTACGACACTGCCTCTAAATCATTGAGAAGAGCAATACTCCTCAATCAAAGTGTTTTTAAGAGCTTCCAACTACAGAGTTAGCACATAATGATTAGACGGAAAAGGAACTTCTATTGCTCTAAAGCTGGTGTCCACAGTTCGTTTTGATTAGTGTAGACTGCTTCATTCGGCGTAGGAATTCCTGGAAACTTTTCCCGTACAGTTTTGCACTGACGTCCTACCAGGGCTAGGTTATTTATAGACCCAGTAACTTATGGGGCGCCGTCTGTCAATTAATTGTTTGGCACTTTTAAGGCATGTTTTTACCATGGTTTATAGCAATTAGATGTAAACCATAGAAAGTGTTGCCAAATCCTTTTTATGGTTTACATACCAGTAGTATTTGATGTGTGTAAGTTTATGGTTTACAAACCATGAACATGCAACAAACATTTGTAAATCATGGTTCATAAACCATGGAAACTTTACGCATCTTTAAAACATGGTTTATAAACCAGAAAAATTAAGCATCAAATTCATGGTTTACAAATCATGGTTTATAAACCATGAAAATTGGGTCATCTTAAAAACATGGTTTATAAACCATAAACATTGAAGCATGAAAATCATGGTTTATAAACCATAAAAGTGGGAGCACGAAAATCATGGTTTAAAAATTATGGTTTATAAACCATAAAAATTGAGGCATTTAAAAAACATGGTTTATAAACCATGAAAATTGAAACATGAAAATCATGGTTTACAAATCATGGTTTATAAACCATAAAAATCGTAGCATGAAAAACGTGGTTTACAAATCATGGTTTATAAACCATGAAAGTTGAGGCATCTTGAAAACATGGTTTATAAACCATGAAAATTGAAAATTGAAACTCATGGTTTATAAACCATGAAATCGGAGGCATTGTAAAAACATGGTTTGTAAACCATGAAAACTGAAGCATCAAATTCATGGTTTATAAACCATGAAAATTGAGGCATCAATATAGTTTACAAATCATGGTTTATAAACCATAAAAAAATGTGCACCCACAAATCATGGTTTATAAACCATTAAAAATGTGCACAAGTCATGGTTTCTAAACCATAAAAACTGAACGTGGGTTAATTGTGTTCAACCTCCTACCCCAAGCATTCTTGCTGATCATTCTTGCTGCAATCTAGACTGGGCCCCTGTCTTTATCCGTCGCTGCCGCTAGATCCAGTGATTCCCATTGGATACAATGCACGTGCAGTGACGTGCATAGATGCCCAAATAGTCACTGCTCTCAAGTCCGCAATGGAATTTGACTGCATATCTATACTGGAAATGACAGAGGTCAGAGGTTAAACTACACGCATGTTTTACAATATTTTTGGAGCCCGGTCTCTGGCGTTATTCACGAGCCTGATGCAACAGTCAGCAGTGGGCAACCGTACACACACCCCCACGTACCGGGCGAGACATGTACACGGCGGGCGATTGCGCGACTATCGCTCAATGGGAAGGAGGTTGAATTAATTGACAAACGGCACGTTTACGTGCCGTTTGTCAATTTATTGTTTAGCGGTTTTTTATGGTTTGTAAACCATGATTTGTGAGTGCACATATTTTTATGGTTTATAAACCATGATTTGTAAACCATATTTGATGCCTCAATTTTCATGGTTTATAACCATAAATTTGATGCTTTAGTTTTCATGGTTTACATACCATGTTTTTTACAATGCCTCCGATCCAAAACATGGTTTATAAACCATGAGTTTCACGTTTCAATTTTCATGGTTTATAAACCATGTTTTCAAGATGCCTCAACTTTCATGGTGTATAAACCATGATTTGTAAACCACGTTTTTCATGCTACGATTTTCATGGTTTATAAACCATGATTTGTAAACCATGATTTTCATGTTTCAATTTTCATGGTTATAAACCATGTTTTTTAAATGCCTCAATTTTTATGGTTTATAAACCATAATTTTTGAACCATGATTTTCGTGCTCCTATTTCTATGGTTTATAAACCATGATTTTCATGCTTCAATTTTTATGGTTTATGGTTTATAAACCATGTTTTTAAGATGACCCAATTTTCATGGTTTATAAACCATGATTTGTAAACCATGAATTTGATGCTTCATTTTTTCTGGTTTATAAACCATGTTTTAAAGATGCGTAAAGTTTCCATGGTTTATGAACCATGATTTACAAATGTTTGTTGCATGTTCATGGTTTGTAAACCATAAACTTACACACATCAAATACTACTGGTATGTAAACCATAAAAAGGATTTGGCAACACTTTCTATGGTTTACATCTAATTGCTATAAACCATGGTAAAAACATGCCTTAAAAGTGCCAAACAATTAATTGACAGACGGCGCCCCATAGTAACTGGGGCGCTGTACTCCTTTTAAACAATTTTTGACTTCATCTAATACGACAGATGAAGTCAAAAATTGTTTAAAAGGAGTACAGCGCCCCAGTTACTGGGTCTAGGTTATTTATAGATCTGACCACATGATCATGATCTGACTTTGTGTTTTGTGACGCATGCATGAAGGTTGTTTAATGGGACTATTTTTTTGGTAGTCAACTTCTGCATATCCCATAGACAATGCTTACATGTTATCACGTTACCTGGGATGGGTATAAAACAAAAAACAGCAACACAGTAAAAGACTTGCCCATGTAGGAAGACTCGTTGGCCTAAAGCTACCGATGGACCATAATTGACTGTATTTTCGATAAATTAGAGTTTTAGAAAGACCTTTTTGTAATAAAGTTGACATTGATTTAATCACATTTTCTGTTTGATAAATCCAGTATTCTCGTCCATAGTAACTAACCACGGTAACCCCGGTTCGATTCCCGGCCAGGGCCATAATTATGTGAGTTGAGTTGTGCGTTCTGTTGCAGTCCACGAGGGTTTTCCACACTTTCGATCTTGGCTGT
This sequence comes from Asterias amurensis, assembly GCF_032118995.1. Taxonomy (NCBI): domain Eukaryota; kingdom Metazoa; phylum Echinodermata; class Asteroidea; order Forcipulatida; family Asteriidae; genus Asterias; species Asterias amurensis. The sequence goes on from NC_092663.1 coordinate 10,375,625, forward strand.
GCTCCGTTATGGGTTGATGTGGCTGGCTGAAGGCGCCCTTGCATGCCTGCCTCTCGAACACGTTGTATAGCCGCGTCCTTCGCAATTCAATACAGAAAGTTTGCGGTAACACCATGCATGGTGGTAGAAAATGTAATGACTATCTCTAATGCATGTAATGAGTTGGGGTGGTTCTGAAAAGAACCGTTGGTTTCAAAATTCAACTCGACGTTTCGATCAGTATGCTCTGATCGTCTTCTGAAGAAAGCTGCGAGTAAGGATATGATTAGCCCCCCCCCCCCTTATTATCCCAGGTCACGTGACAATGGTAGCGCAATCGGTATATTTTGTCTTGAATTTTCACAGGTTTTTTTTTTTTATCTTGAGTTGTCAATATTTATTTGTTTATCTAAAAAATACTTTAAAAATACATAAAAAATGTAACCAACTCTGTTAATCAAGTCTCTTTTATTTGTTGTTTAGCGCTTTTCCCATTGGTTTTGTAATACAGAAGTGAAGCCTTGGTTTTAACCACAGACATATAATTATAATTATTTATATGTCTGTGGTTTTACCAGATAGACACACATACACAGTCTTTTGTACACTCAGTTGTGACTCACACAATTTTGTTCTATTAAATACCTGTTCTAAAGAACTCCCCTGTGGGGAATCCCAGTTAAACAAAGAACATTGTTTTCAAGTTTGTTCATCACAACATGGGAAGATTTGCTTAATTTCAGGTGAAATTTTGCAGAAAAAGGCAAGTATAGGATTTGAAACTTTGCATGGTGGAAATACGATATGGAAAGGTATGCAGTAACACTGACTATCATTTAGTTACCGCAAACCTTTCCATTCAGAATAAGACAGCTCTGATGGGTAGGCACACCCAGACATGCAAGAGCTGTGGGAACTTTTACACAATGGAACAAAGATCCCACAATGTTTTACTTAAAACTGCATCCCCAGCATGTGATTCTTTAGAAAAGGGAATAAGGTAGGAATTACCCACATTATCGTGGGAATTTTGAGTCGTTGCTTGTTTGTTTGTTTATTGTGGGTTTTGTTTTGCTCAAAGGTGACATTCAGCCCATTCACAGACACCGTAACAAACAATTTCGACAATCAATTGAGCTCAAATTTTCACAGGTTTGTTGTTTTATGCGTTGAGATACACCAAGTTTATTACCATCAATGCAATCAACATACAAACAGCATCATATCACCGAAACAGCTTTGCTTAGAGTTAAGAACGATCTACTCATGGCTATGGATAAGCAACAAGTTACATTTCTAACTATGCTCGACATGAGTGCCGCCTTCGATTCCATTAAACATGAAATTCTCCTGAGCATCCTTCAAACTCATTTCGGGATATCTGATGTAGCTTTGTTGTGGTTCGACTCTTATACTTGAGTTGGTAGAAGGCAAAACCTTGTCGTACATGATGTTTTGTCTCAGGAATTCAATGTGTTAAGGCCCGGTCACACAGGCCCCGATATCGAGAACGAAAACGAGAACGATAAAAATGCACGCCCTCGATTGGTTGAATGAGCGTGGGCGTATTCTGCGTGGAGCATTTCAACCAATCGAGGGCGTGCATTGTTATCGTTCTCGTTCTCGTTCTCGTTCTCGTTATCGTTCTCGGGGCCTGTGTGACCGGGCCTTTATAGGGTGAGCCCCAAGGCTCTTGCTTGGGACCCCTTTTGTTTACCTCATGTTCCCAAGTAGAATTGTTTCAAGACGTTCAACAGAACTCCCCTGTGACACTCAACTGTATATGTCTTTTTCACCCGGTCAAAATAATGAAAACAGTTCTGTCCTTGCATTACATGTAGAACAATGTATTACTTATGTCCATACTTGGTTGTTACAGAATAATCTATTGTTGAATGATAAGAATTTTTGATTTGTGGTACTCCTAAAATATTGTCATTCAACAATAGATTATTCTGTAACAACCAAGTATGGACATGCGTAAATACAATGATCTTCAGGCAAATGTTTAAACTACACATTGAGAGCATCAAGGTCATTTTGCCAACACCACCCTCCACCTCAGTAAGGAATTTAGGGATTTGGTTTGATTCTCACTTACCATTTGATAAGCATATTGCTGAAGCTAGTAAGAATGCATTTTTATCTGTTCAATATCTGTCATATCCGTAAATATTAAACTCGTGACTCTACAGAAAAAAATTATCCATGCTTTTGTGACAAGCAGGTTAGACGATTGTAAAAGCCTTTTTTGGGTGTGCCTGCATTTTTTTTGGTGCGAAATTGAAAAAGTTCATAAGGTAAACTTTTACAATTTCACAAGGCCTCTATACATGTAGCCTTGTACACATTTTATGTGCGAAATTTGACAAGTTCACATTTGTACACATTTTAATGGAAAATTTGACAAGTTCTGTACACATTTTTGTGCAAAATTTGACATGGCGCATTACAAGTTTCCTTTATTATTATTATTTGTACACATTTTATTGCAAAATTTGACAAGTTCTGTACACATTTTTGTGCAAAATTTGACAAGTTCACAGGGCTCTAGCCTTGTAAGTTGTACATATTTTGGTGAAAAATTTGACAAGTTCACAAGCCTATACACTTGTACACATTTTCAGGTAAAATTCAGGCTAAGTTCACAAGGCCTTGTACACATTTTCAGGTAAAATTTGACAAGTTCACAAGGCTTTTATAAAACTTTTTTATTGGTGCCTTTTTATAAAACTTGAGCTATGATTCAAGCTTTATTTAGGGAAATATTGATACTTTGAAAATGAGCAAAAAAATAAGAAAAAAAACGTACACATCTGTCTGCAAAATTTGACAAGTTCACACGGCTATACATTTTCAGGTAAAATTTAGGCAAAGTTCACAAGGCCTTGTACACATTTGTTGCGCAAAGTTTGACAAGTTCACAAGCATTTTTATCAAAATATGACAAAAGTTATGAATTTATGCTCTAAAATACTGCAGTAGGCTCTACTGATGCCTTGTTATATGTAACTTGAGCTATGATTCAAGCTTTATTTGAGGAAATATTGATACTTGAAAAACTAATAGGCCAAGCGACAAGGGGTAAGTTCTCCATTTTTACAAAATTTGGGCAAATTTTGAAGTTTTTATTTTATGCTCTAAAATGATGCAGTAGGCTCTTCTGATGGCTTTTTATAAAAACTTGAGCTATGATTCAAGCTATATTTAGGGAAATATTGATACATGAAAAATACATGTACATTGTAAGACAAAAAAACGATGAAAAAAAAGAAGAGAAACATAACGATAGGGTGTGAGTAAAACCAGCATTTTTATTATTTTTATGCTCTTAAATGATGCAGTCGAAATACTGAGGCTTTGTATATACATGTAACTACTTTTGATTATTTATACCTAGAGGTTTATGTATAGAGTATCATACAAGGTTTTTTTATTCTGTCCACAGTGTGTCAAGATAAACCTGAAGGTGTCTAAAGATAAACCCACTAGCCCGAAGATCTAACTTTTACGGGTTAAAACTAATTCGGTCTAACTTTTAAATAAATGCAATAAAAATATTTTTAAAAAGTGATAAAATGAAACTGAAGGAAAGATCGAGGCACGATTGAAACAATACTTAAAACAAGGAACACTTTTAATACAGATCCAACCCTATATTGAACTTTAGCTTTCTAAATCCTCTCGTAAGATGGATTGAAACGTCTGGAATGAATCAAGAATTAACAAGTTTCTGGTTTCTGGTTTAACTTCAGAAAATGCTTTAGGAAAACGTATATTCGCAGAAAATTTATAAGAATCTGTTCTAGGTTTACCATGATGAAAAGTAAGAACATATTAATCTTAAAATTGCTTAGAAAATTACAACCAGGATAAGAAGTGTTAAAAGCCAACTGCTTGGCAATTCAACTCGACCTCATCTGCGACTGAAACGACCGTCATCGTTGATGCGCCAAAGCCAGTTCTGGCAGCTGTCTGGAGCAGGTACTGCATCTAACAGAAACTCCCCGTTGAGTAGGAATTCTGCAAGCTGGAGACCGATGAGCCTGTTCTGATGCTGGACCAGGGTGAAGGGTGTTGGTACGCTCTACATAAATAATAAGAACAAATATAATAATTAGGAAGGCTAATCATCCTTACTCGCAGCTAAGAGCTGAATTGCGAAGGATGTGGCTACAACATGTTCAAGAAGCAAGGCTTCACGCATGGCATAAGGTCAGTGCAAAAGTTACATTCTAAACTTTGCGGGTGAAAACCAAAAACAAAACTCTAACCTTTCTTCATTGTTTAATTGAGGCTTAAAAATAAATTTGTTATCGCGCTCGTGAATTAGTGCATTTGCGTCCCATATCCAACTCGGCCTGGTTGGATATGGGACGCAGAAGTGCTATATTTTTCCGTATTCCTCTCGCGCATGTGCGATATCTTAAATTGTACCTTTGAGAGGGCTGTTTTAGCCACGTCGCTGACCAGAACACCAGAAGAAACCTTCATTCTAATTGGGTCCGAGCCATCAGTGAAGACAGTCACAGACGTTTCTGCAACAAACAAACATTAAAAGATAAACAAACTGAATGAGGCTTCAATGATTACTGAACGCAATGTTTTACCAGGAGCAAGTTCGGGTGCGACAAGACTTGACTAGACCGACTAGACTATATCAGAAACCATCGAGCACAGGGAGATTGACTTATATGGAACCATTCACTGGAGCATGGTCGACTATGGTCAATTCGAGAGCTACGTCACAGTTTCTGGTTTCAAATATACAGCTCTGGTCTGGTCAGGTCCGAATTTCATAGAGCTGCTAAGCAGACAAATTTGCTTAGCATGAAATTTCTTCCTTGATAAAAACAGGATTACCAACTGAATTTCCATTTGTTGCATATTGCTTGGTACTGGTATTCAGCTGTTGCTTGCTTATCCAGAAAATCACGGGAAATTCGGTTGGTAATCCTGTTTATATCAAGGAAGGAAGAAGTTTCATGCTAAGCAAATTTTTGTGCTTAGCAGCTCTATGAAATTGGGCCCAGGTCTAGTCGCTCACCCAAACTTTCTCAATTCCCATACTCCTGAGAAACAGTCTAATCAAAAAGTGCAGTAACAGTTTCATTTCATTTATTAAAGGCAGTGGACACTATTGGTGTTTACTCAAAATAATAATAACTTACTTGGAGAGCTGTTGATAGTATAAAACATTGTGAGAAACGGCTCCCTCTGAAGTATTGTAGTTTTCAAGAAAGAAGTAATTTTCCACAAATTTGATTTTGAGACCTCAGAATTAGATTTTGAGGTCTCGAAATCAAGCATCTGAAAGCAAACAACTTGCATGGGTATTTTTCCTTTCAATAATGTCGCAACTTCGATGACCAATTGAGCTCAAATTTTCACAGGTTTGTTGTTTTGTGCATATGTTGAGATACATCAAGTGAAAAGACTGGTTTTTGACAATTAATAGTGTCCAGTGTCTATATTTCTGGTCGTGAAGCCAAGGACTCTCAGACGAGCAAATCTGATCACTATACTAGCCAAGAACCCAATGGAGAGAAATCAAGGAACGGAGTTTCAGTTTTAGATGTGGGAGGAAAAACCCAGAGAATTATTCCAAGGAAAACCCACGCAGATAGGTAGGAAGTAATAATGGACACAAATATTGTGTGACTGTGACTCCTCAATACGATGCCGGTATGACTTTTGTTATTTCAAATATCAAGTAACAATGAACAATTCCAAATCTGAAGCCAAGGCGAAAAACATCATAATTACAGTTTGCCTTGTACAATGTCTTCAGTTGGTTATACTTACTCAAGGAGTTAAAGCTGCTAGGCAACCCTGTAGAAACCCCCGAGGTGAAGGACCGAAAGCCAGAAGTTTGGATTTCCCTGACGCCAAAACTGTTAGAGGTTCCGCTTGGACATGGGGCGTTGGGATTGCTGCCAGTCTCGGCCTGAAAAGAAGTTATAATAACAACAATAAGCATTTCTTGTATATAGCTCATATTACAAAAGAGTCTCTATGCGCTTCTGTGATTAAATTAGATGGGTTTTAAGTTAGCGTGGAACAGTCTTGACATTGTTGGGCTCCATAGTTTAGGTGAAGCATATTTAAAGGAACGTTGACCATAGAACTTTGTGTGGTCTGAAACTGCTATGACAAGACCTTTCAAACTGGAACAAAGTTACCGAGGAGGGTGATAATCTTGTAGGAAATTCACGTTTCTTTGATTGTATTTAAACAGTTGTCTGCCGTGCGTACACGTACAGTTGCATGCAATATTTCACAAAAATTGCGGATTTGTGAGACGTATATATAACGACCAAAACCCAATGTAGAAAAAATGTATGCTGCCATGGAATCTGTTGAAATTAGTGGCTTGTTGCAGGTAAAAATTCGAGGTTATGAAGCTTTGAAAATTTTCCGACCCAGAAACGGGCCCTAATATGTAGGACTCTGTATCTACAGATGAAGAGTATTATAGGAGAGATGGCAGCTCTGCATACACAATCCACTATCGATCACCCAGGTCTAGTGCCAAGACTACCCCTGTGCATAGTTATACTCACCGAGTCATACACAGTCCGTGAGGAAGACCTCTCCACTGATCCAACGACCCTGTTGGGAAGGAAACTCCCTGGAAGCTCCAGAGAGACATCTGAAATAATAAAAAAAACATTCATGACGAGAAACGTTACTTTCAATAAAATGAAACAAAACGGATATAAAGTTAGGCCTCGTTTCTAAAATGCGATACTAGCTTTAATGCAAATTGTAAACTATGAATATTCATTTATGGGCACTTCACTCAAAGAGGGAAAAGCTTTTCATTTTACCATGTTGGTCCCCCGTTTGGTCTTGGATGAAGCTGTGAGCTGCCAGGCTGTTGGCTGAAGACAGGCTCATGGTAAGTAGCTCTGGGACACCCAGTAGTGGACTTGCGAGATTGGCATTGTTCTCGGGCAAGGTGCCGTCAATTTCGTCAGCTTGGAGGTTCATGTTGAAATCAGATGCATCTGGCAAGAGTAGACCAGGAGCATTGACAGCGGGGCTAGTGCCTTCTTCTTCTCCAATGTTGGTCTCAGGCAGGGTGCCGTCAATTTCGTCGGCTTGGAGGTTCATGTTGAAATCAGATGCATGTTGCAAGAGTGGACTGGCAGCATCGGCAAGGCGGCGAGTGCCTACTCCGATGTTGTTCTCGGCCTGGGCGCCATCAAATTGATCGGCATGAAGGTTCATGTTGAAATCAGATGCATCTGGCAAGAGTGGACCCGCAGGACTGGCAGCAGGGCGCGTGCCTTCTCCGATGTCGTTCTCGGCCGGGGCGCCGTCAAATTGCTCGGCTTGAAGGTTCATGTTGAAATCAGATGCATGTTGCAAGAGTGGACCGGCAGCAATGGCAGTGGGGCGAGTGCCTTCTCCGATGTCGTTCTCGGCCGGGGCGCCGTCAAACTCCTCTCTTTGGAGGTTCATGTCAAAATCAGGGGCACTTGGCAAGAGTGGACCAGCAGCATTGGCAGCAGGGCGAGTGCCTTCTTCGATGTCGGTCTCGAGCGGGGTGCCATCAACCTTGTCAGGTCCGTACATACCTAGACCAGGTCCATACATGTCTAGTCCAGGTTCGAATGAACCAGGTCCATACAGGTCTTCATCACCCTCCGGTTGGCTCGGTGGCTTTTCAATGTTACTACATGTTGGAGAAACAATTTTAGGTCATGTCAGCTTGCTTATTTTTATTTATTTTGCTCTTTTTTTTTTAAGTTCACCCCGAATGAGGCTAAAAGCTACTCTTGGTGAATGGCTTTGAAAAAGTAAAAATCTAAGATGAAAATAATTCAGGCTAAGAGCTGAAGGTAGGAGTTGATGTTCCTCTTTAAGCAGTCTAGGATGGAGGGAAACATGCACCAGGCAAGGAGTTCCAAAAAGATGCAGTACGTGGAATAAAGCTGATGGAATGTCACTTTGTTCTGCATCTCAGCAAAGCAAGAGTGTATGGGTGAAAAGAAGCAGTAAGTCTGGTTTCAGGCTCAAACACCCAGATAGGAGGAACCAGGGCCCATTTTCATAGAAGCACAACAATTTGTTAAGCATGAATTTTTTGCCTCGATAAAAAAAAGATTACCAACTAAATTTCCATTTGTTGCATACTGCTTGTAACTGGTATTCAGCTGTTGTTTGCTTATCCTGAGAATGACACGGAAATTTGGTTGGTCACCCAATCTCATGCTAAGCAAATTTTTGTGCTTACATGTAGCAGCTCTATGAAATTGGGCCCTGGTCTCCATGAATAAGTACTGCTGCACTAAACAGTAACCCTGTGCAATTAATTCCTCTTCTCTTTACAAAAGGCATTATATTTGGTCCCTGGAACAAAGTAGGAGAATTTTATGGAGTAGTGGGCTGACCTACAGTATACGTACATATGATGTAGGCTTTAAAAAACTTCTACTGCTAATTAATCTCAACATTTCAAAATCAGACTAAAAAGTAGGAAGAATATCATGCCTGTTACAATAAGTGCACTGGGACGTTTTCATGCATTACACAAACACACAGCACCCAGGGCTTTACGTCCAATCCGAAGGACGAAGCAATAGTGGTTACATGTATGTGTCTAGCTTAAGGATCCCCAACCCCCAACAAAAAAATTACCCTTTCGGTTGATTTTGCACGATGTCGTAGTACTGGGTGATATCAAGGCTCTCATCTAAGGAGACAGATTGCTGGGATGCTCTGAAGTATTCCACCTGTGGGCCTCTTGGGGTGCAAGGTGTGACGGGCTCAACACATACTGCTTTGGGGATACCAAAGGGGGCTTCAGGTGGTGGTTTCAACTCCTCCTCGATGGCTCGTACATTGTAAAGCTCATCCACTACGCAAGTAGAAAAATTTGCATAAAGAGTCGTTGGTACAAGTTTTAATGACATAGATTAAGGGAAAGCTACATTTAAGGCGAAGCATACCTTGGGTTTTTTGAACCATTTGATTGTTTTGGTCCTATATACAAATGTAAATGTACACAATAAACTAACATCTGAAAATTTCGCTTCAAAAGGTGGTCGCGTTTTTTAAGATAATAGCAGAAAATCCAGAGCGAATACAATACACGGGCAGGAAGAACAATCCCTAATAGGAATACACAATCTGAGTGATGATGCAGTGATGAATACTGAGACCCAATTATGTAGCACCAGTATACGGGTTTACAAGGTGCTCTGGCGAATACAGCAGCCACAGCCAGAAACACCGTGGCGAACCCCTTCTCTTTTCTTTTCGTTCAGTGCACTGGGTTCTTTCATTATGCGTTACACAACACATGGGCCAACGGTTTTACGTCTCATCCGAGGGACGAAGCAATGGTTAAGTGTCTTGCATAAGGACACAAGTGTCATGGCTGGGGATTCGGACCCATACACTGCTGATCAGAAACACCAGAGTTTGAATTCGGTGCTCTTAACCGCTCGGTCACGATACTTCCACATCTGAAACGTATTTACAAAATATGATCAACTGTTTAATACTTTTTACATGCTAAAATAACTTGAGGAGAAAATTATTTTAGTGACATTGTTTTATTTGGACATGGCTTTAGTTTCCCCTCTGTTCAAATCTTTGTGAAGGAACCAAGGCTTATAGCATATAGTCTGGCCCCTCTTCCAGACAATGATTGTTAACAGCCAAAGCTGATGTGGTATACAAGGAACGTTGCAACTCACCGAGGTCATGTGGGAAGTTCTCCAGGACTTTGGCAGACGAGGGTCTCTTACGGAAATTGGTCACCAGTCCAGTTGCAATAAAATCACGAACTCTAAGATCAGCATTGATAGGAACATCTTCCAGCGGGGGCGGAGCACTCCCAATCTGTTGCACAAATCATGACAAATTGTATTATGTTATGAAGCCTTGACCACCTCATACCCCAAGGGAGGACACAATCAGCCAACCAGTGGCCATAGCAGGAAACAGCGCCACCAACCGACTGGGGGTGCCTAGTTCTGATGATGACTAGTGATACTAGTCAAAGCATAAACAATTTTTTAAACAAAGCTACCAACGAGGTCATGTAGCATGCACTGCAGTTGGTTGCTCCAAGTTGCCTGTAAACATTGCCTCGTGCGACAAGGCCCTTATGCCCTTTCCTTTTGCAGCGATATTTGCAAGTGAGTTGAGCAGAGTTGAACTGCTTGTGACGACAACATTCACTTTAAGCATTCTCATTTGCATGAAATATGAACCGGGCTGAAGTGGTTGAGCATCTTTGCAAAGTTAGGCAAAGCTGCAGCAAGCACTCTCATACTTACAATGAAGATCTTGACTGGGACGCCTTTCAACCGTCGGCACCATGGTGGGTCTCCACTAATAGCGCAGATGAGGGTGCAAAAGCCACTCCACACGTCAGCTGTTCCGTTATACATTTCACTTCCTGCAATTGAGCAAAAGTTAAAAAAATTCCACAAACAAATGGTTAACCTGCAACTTGCATCGACAACCTGCACCAACGTGTTTGCCATTTCGTGGCGTATCATGGCCAAGCGGTCATGCGCACTGGACTCAAACTTCAGATCAGAGTGTGGGTTCAAGTCCCGGTCTGGACACTTGTGTCCTTAAAGGCAGTGGACACTATTGGTAATTACGACAAACAATTGTTAGCATAAAACCTTACTTGGTAACAAGCAATGGAAAGCTGTTGATAGTATAAAACATTGTGAGAAACAGCTCCCTCTGAGGTATCGTAATTTTCGAGAAAGAAATAATTTTTCATAAATTTGATTTCAAGACCTCAGAATAAGATTTTGGGTTCTCGAAATCAAGCATCTGAAAGCACACAACTTTATGTGACAAGGGTTTTTTTTCTTTTATTATCTCGCAAATTCGACAACCAATTGAGCTGAAATGTTCACAGGTTTGTTGTTGAGATATACCTAGTGAGAAAACTGGTCTTTGACAATAGCGTCCAGTGTCTTATAACCACCATTTTCCTAATTTATTATTCCAAGGGCAAAAAGAATCAAAAAGCAGACTGAAGTAGGACGAATATCATGTCTGTACTTACTTGCAACTTCTGGTGCCATGTAGCACTCTGTGCCTTCCAGTTGAGTAGTCTGCAGCGTACCACCGTCTAGTCGCTTCGACTCTCCAAAATCAATCAACCAGATGTGGTCAAAACAATCGGCCATTATGTTTGAGGCTGAGAGAAATACCATTACAACAAAACTTTTAAGGGGTGCATGTACTTTTTGTAAGACACAAAACACAATGTCCACAGATTAACACTAAACTTACACGGTTTGAAAAAAACGAAAGTAGAAGGCTTCCCTTAAAGTATTACTTTAAGTGGCGTAGTTTTTGAGAAATGATAAACACATTGCACAAAAATAATTTTTTTCTTCCTAATTTTTGTTTCTTTTTAAGCAAGGTCCCCACTGTTTTTTTTTTTTTTCCCCCACAAAAAAAGCAAAGGAAAGAACAGATGCCCTCACAATCAAATCATTCGAATTCCTTTTCATAGAGTCCTCTGTTTCAACAGGCAACAACCCATCGCCACAAAACACACATGTAGACCAAAAGATCTGTGCCAAATTTCACTTAGCTTCTTAGGCACAAAAAGTAGCTTAGCACAATCAAATTATGTTTTCCAGAATAAGGTTAGCAGTGAAAACACCATTCCACAAGTACCAAGTGTGATAGGTATCCTGCTAACTGCAAAACAACCTTTTAAGCAATATACAAGCAGCTCTACGATTGGAGTGTTTAGGCCGAGCGGTTAAAAGCACCAAACTCAAGCTCTGGCGTTTCTGTTCAGCAGAGCGTGGGTTAAAATCCTGGTCGTGACACTTGTGTCCTTGAGCAAGACACTTAACTATCAGTGCTTCTCTCCACCCTGGGAGTATATGGGTAACTGTGAGGGCAGAGATGGTTCTTGTAATTGATTAACTTAGTGGGCTACATACTGGCAGCACAGGCTGTATACTCCCCAGGGAGCTGAGAGGGTTTAAGGAATTGTGACCAGGAGTACTTATGTTGGAAGCGCTTTGAGACGCCATTCGGGTGTATAGTGCGCTACATAAAAAACGATTATCATTGTTATGATTATTATTATTATTATTATTATTATTATATTGGGCCCCGTCCACAGGTTGTGACACCAGTCGTTAAAATGGCTTTAACTTACGTTTGATGTCCTTGTGGACAATACCCTTTCCATGCAGCCAGTCGAGTGCTTCGAACAGCTGTTTGATAATGAACAGCGCCCTCCCTTGTCCAAGAACAGTCTCACTCTCGATGAGCTTCTGCAAGGTCTGGCTCGGATGGTACTCCGAGAAAAAGTACACCATATCCCCGTTCCTCATCAAGCCAAGAAGCTTATTGATGTTGGAGTGGGCCAAATCGCTCCAAATAAGGGCCTCGTTGGGCGAGAACCTTCCCAAAGGAACCTTAAGGAAAACACATTACATTGTTTGTATTTTAAAGGCAGAGGACACTATTGGTAATTACTCAAAATAATTATTAGCATAAAACCTTTCTTAGTGACGAGTAATGGGGAGAGGTTGATGGAATAAAACATAGTGAGAAACGTCTCCTTCTGAAGTGCCATAGTTTTCGCGAAAGAAGTAATTTTCCACGAATTTGATTTCGCGACCTCAGATTTAGAACTTGAGGTCTTGAAATCAACATTCTAAACGCACACAATTTCGTGTGAAACAGGTGTTTTCCTTTCATTATTATCTCGCAAGTTGGATGACCCATTGAGCTCAAATTTCCACAGATTTATTACTTTATGCATATGGTGAGATACACAATCTGTAAAGGCCAGACTTTGACAATAACCAATAGGGTCCACTGCCTTTAAAAAGTATTGATTGAATCTGTGTCCAATTTCTTACAGCTCCCTAAGCACAAAAAAGTTGCTAAGCACAATAAAATTATGCTGACTAGAATTAGTTTACCAGTGGAAAACCATTCCACAAAATACGATATAAATTTTATAGCCATAGGGCCATGTCACACGAGGCAATTTACAGGCAACCAGTTCCAGGCAATCTCCAAGAAGAGAATCCATTCTCAATTGAATGTTCACATAATTTTCTTGGGAATCGTTAGACATTGTTCGAAAAATTACTCATACGCTACCAAAGTGTTCCTGTAGCATGCACTGCAGTTGGTTGCCTCCAAGTTGCTTGTAAAAGTTGCCTCCTGTGACAAGGCCCATAGACTACATTAAACAACTTTTTGGACATATTGTCAGATGGTTATAGAGAAACAGGCCACTGATGGGGACATACAAAACACAAGTAGGACTGTTCCTTACTCCATTACAGAATGTAGTGAGAATTTGGTTGTGATCAATCGCTGTACATGTGAAGTACATGTACTTCGTTACAATTTCTCCACACATGCATATTCTGGGGACGTCAACATCTAGCAAGGGATGAATCCGATCGAGAAACACCCTTTTAATGCACGCAATAATAATGGTGTAGCAGTGTGGTGTGGACGCAAACCCGTTCGCTCATCCCCCGATTTTTAATTCAAGTTCATACTGAACTCGGAGGCCACATAATTATTTTAAAGTGAAAAATCCGGAAGATTCTTATGCCTTAAAAACACATTGGTGCACCAAGAAAATGAGCAATGGTTACCTAAAGCAAATACATGACACTAAACGGGACACTGACAGAGCACCAGCGCTCTCACATGAACAAGGGACGTCGGGAACGCAATGTGCGTGATCGTGTGAATGTTGTTCATGAAATCACTAACAACCTTTGTGACAGACAACTGGCGCCAAAAACAAGGGACGTTGGTCTTCGGCTCTCATGTGAAAAGGGCTTTAATCAAATAATTTTGTCTGAGACTTTTTCAGACCAGCAAAAGTAACTTACTCGTTTGGCGACAAAGTTCATTTTGCTATCTTTGTCCCGGACCAGAAACACGTCTCCGAAGGTTCCTTGTCCAAGGAACATCAATTTGTCGTACTGGAGTCCTTCCTGATATTTTCCATTTTTTATCACCATCTCCTGGAGAAAAAAAAAAGAAAAAAAAAAATACAAACAAATGAAAAAGTAATTTATGGAGAGAACATATCTTTATCATGCTGCCACCATCCTGGTCATGTTCCCTGTATCGATTGACAGCAATAGATGCTAATATCATCTGTACATAAAGGAACCAGACTATCTTTTTCCCTTCCAGCCTCGGTTTAATTACATTGAGTTGAAGGGTACAAGAAACAAGATGGACGCACCATGGGTAAAGGTCTATTGGGGCAACTGATATCCTACAGCAAGCTCACCGATTTCGAGACCTCATCAAATTCATGGAAAATTACTTCTTTCTCGAAAACTACGCTAGTTCAGAGGGAGACGTTTCTGACAATGTTTTATACTGTCAACAGCTCTCCATTACTCATTATCAAGTAGGGTTTTATGCAAACAATTATTTCGAGTAATTACCAACAGGGTCCAGTGCATTTAAATCCTGCATAAAGTCTTACTTTGCAATGCAGCACTCCGTCCTGATCTTCTTGGAATTCCTTGTGATTATGCTTGACGATTCTCACAACCAAAGGTTCTACATCACTCCCCTTTCCATAGCAGACTCTAGGGGTATCTGTACCATCCTTGGGAGCCCCCGGACCCGGTCCAGCCGCACCTCTTTCGGAGGGACCATCTTCAAGACCAATATTAAGCAAAGCACCCTCCAGGGCCTTCCTAGTGGCATATTTAGGACTCATGGAGGTAGGAGACTTGAAAGTCAAAGCTGGCGGACCTCTCGGCCGTTCCTGTTGGCGAGTAGGAGGTGGTTGTCCAGGGGGTAGACTGATCTGAGTCTGACGCCCAGTGTCATTGTAGAATCGCTTTACGGCTTCCGAGTTGTGCTTGGTGGGAGGCATCTGATTATCTCTCTGTTGACATCTGTGGGTCCCATCCAGCATGTACTGCTGCATGGGTGTGTCTCCCGCTGGTCCAGGTTTCCCCAACCGCCTAGGTTGAGCAATCCCGCTTAAAGACATCTGCTCCATCCCAGCCCCAAGCTCATCAACTGCTCCAACTGAATCCTCTCCATCCAGGAAGGGTGCTCGAGCCCTCTGCTTCATTCCTTTCTGACGAATTCTGGGCTTCCTGACACCAGGAATGTGGCTGTCACCTCCTCCGAAAGGCTGCTCTTCATACTTCTTCTCATTTTCCTTCTTTGTCTGGATGTCTTTAGCAGAGATATCTTCGGGTTGAGGGAGTGCAAGCTCTCTGACCATAGAGACCAAATCTTGCTTGGCCCCTGTCGCCTCTCCGCGGGCAGCATGGGGGTATCTTTCAGACCCGCCAAAGTCTCCCTTCTGAGACTCCTGCTTGTCTTTCTTCTCCTTCTTCTTCTTCTTCTTCCTCTCCTTCTCAAGCTCCTCACTCTCATGATCTCTCTTCAGCTGCGTCTGCCGAGGTCTCTTCCCATCATCTCCATCATCGTCGTCTCCTTCCGCTCTGGTCGGATTAAATCCGTTCTGCAACGATGGAAGAGTGACCCCAACCTGTGAAGAACAGATGAATAAATATAAACAGACTCAGAGATAATACTGTTCCCTTATTGTCAAAGAAATCCATGGACAACACACGTACGATGTGTGGAAGACCATGTACACCTAGTCTTGGCTCAAGGTGTTAGCTTTTTAATACAAGGCCCTCTCTTGGTGCAATGTGACAATGACATTGAAGTACATGTATAATGGACATCACGCTAAGCGAACAATTAACAACAACGGCTTCAACCAACGCAGAGCATTTGACTTGGCCTCCAAATCACATGTCAAAATCTAATCGCAATTAAAGAAGGAACAAAAAAAACATGGCCCAGCCATTCGTCCATGGTGGAGACAGGAAAAAAAGCGGGGCCCGCGAGGAAAGCGAAATGGGAAAATGAAATAAGCAGAAGTCTCAAATGCCTGAATTTACCCCTGGGTAGAAAGAAGCAAGTCTCGTGCTCAGGGACACAAGTGTCACGATGGGGACTCGGACCTGAACTCTGATGAACAGAAACACCAGATTTTGAGTTAAGTGCTTTTATCCGCTCGGCAACGCAACCCCACCGAAAAAAACAACTAGATCATCGTCAAAGAAGTTTGAGTGAGGGATTAATCACCTGTCCACTTTCTTTCATCGGTTGGTCAGCTGGACAGGTCCCTTTCCCTCCATTGCCGCTCGTGTCATTTGTGGCACTCTTAACTTTGTAATGATCATCAGAAAGACGCTTTGTGGTATCTTCTGTGCATGGAGATGAAGCATAATTTTCGTACATACAATACATGGACAATGCCTCTTTATAAAAAGTACATCTTTACCAATATGGCTGCCTTCAATAAAATGTGTTTGTTATTATGATTTACTCTTGTCTCTTGATGGAACTTTCTATTGACATCATCAAGTCGCCACCTTAGAGGTAAACTGGTGATGAAATAATGAAAACGCCATAGAGTTTTATATGAGAACTAGAGGGCGCACTGGCCTATAAACATGTACACGGCCATTTTCTTAGTTGACAAAACATCATCGCACAGTGTGTGTTTGTGCGGCCATTTTGTAAGTTGACAAAACAGCATCGTGTTGTGTCCAATAAACACAAACTCCAACGTGTACTTCATATCCAATGCGTGTACGTAATGGTGCGCGTGTCTCCTATCGGTCCCGTCGCACTTGTGTAAGCAGCATCACCAGTGCGCCCTCTATAGTTCTTATATATAACTCTATGGAAAACGCACAGACTTTCACATGTGGCACACAGGTTTGGACAAATGAACAACTAGACTGGTCCCCTGTCCATAAGAGAAAAGGATGGGTATTGGTTTTACAGAACCAGCGATACCATGTGATACAAGGTACATCGTTTACAGTACGTACATCTGTATGATGTTTTATATGTAAGCGTAAACACAATTTGAGTGCGAAATTAATGTGAGATCATTCCCTGTGATCATCAGGATATTGCCGCATGTGTACAGCCCTTCTATGGTGTAATTTATGAGCCTCTAAGTGTGACATAAGATGTTCAGGCTAATGAACAACCTCCTTTTGACACCTAGGTGAGGGCGCCCTACTTAAATGATGGCATGTGCTCTAGGTCCATCAAAGAAACTTAAATATTACCAACTCATTAACCTGGTTTTAATACCGCTTAAAGCCACTGGACACTACTGGTAATTACTCAAAATAATTGTTATACATTGTAACAAAAGCTTACTTGGTAACAAGCAATGAAAAGCTGTTGTAAAAAAATGTGAGACACGGCTCCCTCTGAGGTAGCAGAGTTTTTGAGAAAGAAATAATTTCTCAGTAAAATATTTGAATTGATTTCACGACCTCACGATCTGAAAGCACATAACTTTCTGTGACAAGGTTGTTTTTCTTCCATTATTCTCTTGCAACTTTGATGTCCAATTAGGTTAAACTTTTTACAGGTTTGTTGTTTTGTGCATGAGATACATCAAGTGAGAAGACTGGTCTTTGACAATTACCAATAGTGTCCAGTGTCTTTAATGCATTTTGACTGAAAGTGCCCCAATGCCCAGAGTGGAGTGAAGAGACAGACCTTTCTTAAACTTACTTTTGGTTGAGAAGGTTTCCTTGGAAGCTTCTTCAATGATGTTTGTATCCACCTCCTTCAGCAACTTCTCAGTTTTGTTTTTCTCGTCATTTTTATCTTTTGGATTCTCATCTTCGCTATCTCCCTCTACTTGGAGTGGAAGGTCTGTCTCCTGATGACCTGCCTCCTGTTGTTGGGTGCATTTAATTTGGTCATCCTTTAGCAACTTCTCAGCGTTGTCTTCTTTCTCTTCTTCAGAAGGCTGGACCGGTTCATGGTGTTGGTTCTGCAGAATTTGGTCCTCCTTAAGCAGCTTCTCAACAACGTCTTTGTCTACTTCAGGGGGCTGGATTGTCTCCTTGTAATGGGTCTGTTCAATTTGGTCCTCCTCCAGCCACTTCTCAGCGTTGTCTTCTTTCTCTGCTTCAGAAGACTGGACTGTCTCCTGGTGTTGGTTCTGCAGAATTTGGTCCTCCTTAAGCAGCTTCTCAACAACGTCTTTGTCTACTTCAGGGGGCTGGATTGTCTCCTTGTAATGGGTCTGTTCAATTTGGTCCTCCTCTAGCCACTTTTCAGCGTTGTCTTCTTTCTCTGCTTCAGAAGACTGGACTGTCTCCTGGTGTTGGTTCTGCAGAATTTGGTCCTCCTTAAGCAGCTTCTCAACAACGTCTTTGTCTACTTCAGAAGGCAAGACTGTCTCCTTGTAATGGGTCTGTTCAATTTTGTCCTCCCTTAGCAACTTCTCAGCGTTGTCTTCTTTCTCTGCTTCAGAAGACTGGACTGTCACCTGGTGTTGGTTCTGCAGAATTTGGTCCTCCTTAAGCAGCTTCTCAACAACGTCTTTCTCTACTTCAGAAGGCTGGACTGTCTCCTTGTAATGGGTCTGTTCAATTTTGTCCTCCCTTAGCCACTTCTCAGCGTTGTCTTCTTTCTCTGCTTCAGAAGACTGGACTGTCTCCTGGTGTTGGTTCTGCAAAAATTGGTCCTCCTTAAGCAGCTTCTCAACAACGTCTTTCTCTACTTCAGAAGGCTGGATTGTCTCCTTGTAATGGGTCTGTTCAATTTGGTCCTCCTTTAGCCACTTCTCAGCGTTGTCTTCTTTCTCTGCTTCAGAAGACTGGACTGTCTCCTGGTGTTGGTTCTGCAAAAATTGGTCCTCCTTAAGCAGCTTCTCAACAACGTCTTTCTCTACTTCAGAAGGCTGGATTGTCTCCTTGTAATGGGTCTGTTCAATTTGGTCCTCCTTTAGCCACTTCTCAGCGTTGTCTTCTTTCTCTGCTTCAGAAGGCTGGACTGGTTTGTGGTGTTGGTTCTGCTGAAGTAGGTTGGTCTCCATCAGCTTCTCAGACTCGAGAATGTTTATGTGCTTTTCATATTCCTCCTCTTCTTTTCTTTCCTGGAGAATGTTACTGTCCACAGATGATTCGTCTGCCACCTCAACTTTGGTCGACACATTTTTATTGAAGGATGTAGAGTCCCTCCCTGTCAAAAAGGAAACATGCAAAATAACATTAGAATTTCAGAGATAACACCAATTACTTCCAATAGACCAACTGCACAACTAATATTTACATGTGATCACGTGACCCGAGATGGGTATAGAAAATACAGCTACACAGTAAGACATGGGAAGACTCGTACCGATGGACCATAATCGGCTGTATTTTCTAGAAATAACACGTTTAATTCAAAAGGAAGCCGGCAAAGTTGAATGTTGTGACATTGATTTAAATCACATTTGCTGTTTTATAAATCCAGTATTCTACAACAGCGGTTTCTTTGAGAGTATGGTTAGATTACGTAAATTACCGAGGTTTGAGCGAGCCCACACGCCGTGGTTTTTGCGTTATGCATGCCGTGAAGCTTATGATAAAACCTGGGAAGACCAGCCTGGGGATCATCTGAAGGGGATGAACTTTTATTTACAAATTAAAATGTAGGGCCACATGCATTAAGTACCACTAAACTCACACACGTAGAAAAACAATTAACTTACCTGTTTTTAGTAAATTTTGCAGTTCATGTACATGTTGTTGCTTGACACAACCGTAACAAAATCCTGTTAAATTCGGCCTCGGGGGAAACACAGCAAAGTCTTCACTAGGCGCCTGCCTTTCAAAAGGAGTCGAATCACTGAAAAAAATAATGATACAGAAATAACACCAGATAAAAAAAGGAGTTCACTTTCACCCTTTGTAAAGTTGTGTACCACAAGATCATGCTTACACATTGTTTCTTTTCTGTTAAGCAAAAATTCGCAGGGAACCAGTCACAAACAACACACTGTGTGGTATTTTGGCTGGTAAGCTCTTTTCTGCTGAGCAAGATTTGTCAGTGGTAAGCAATAGACTTACCTTTGCATGTCCCCCAAAAGTTCCCCCCCCCCCCCTCTCCCTCATGGAATGCCTACAATGCATAAAAGGCAGGGTATATTTTTGGTTATTGTAAAAGACCATTAGCCCCACTAATTATTACATGTATAACCCATTGTATCAAATCAAAAACCTGTGAAAATCAAGGCTTAACTGGACCTAAGTTGCATTGCAAAAAAATAATGAAAGAAAGAAAAAACCTTGTTGCATACAAGTGTGTTTATCCAATTTTTACATGTATGTCTATTGGTGGGTGACAAAACAGCCTACATGTATTATTGCATACAAGCACAGGTCGCTAGTTTGCAGTCTACCGGAAAGGGGAAAAAACAAAATGAAACCCAGAACTTCTTGGAACAAGTCCAACCAGCTCTATGGTCCAACTATGAAGGCCGGAACTACTTGTTGTTTTTTCAGTGGTATTGGGTTAATTATTCACTAAATTGTCTGGAATAGACACTATCTGCAAGTCAACATACAGATCTTACAATCAATATTATTGTATCAGTGGAGAGAAAAATTTCTGACAGAAAGGTCTGAAACAGCAAACCAGGGCCCAATTTTCTTATAACCTTCAAGCACAAAAACTTGCATAGCACAGAATAGTATTTCTTAGCAGATTAAAATACATTAAGCTTGCATTGTTGTGGCTGATGGTGCCCGACTCAATTTTTGCTAGGCAAAGAAATTTATCAAGCAGTACTTTTTTTTTACAGATTTATGAAATTGGGCCCCGATCTTAAGGAGGTACACATAAATGGCAGCATTTCCACATTTTGATCCTGTGGAGTTTTCCAAAGAGGCTTTAATAATAATAAAAATAATAACAATATATTTATAAAGCGCCAAATTGCCAAAGGATACGAAAAAGGGGGAAAAGACAGAACAAAGATAAAGACAACCAGCTACGAAGAGGCTAAAAGGTGGGTTTTGAGAGCATGTTTGAAGGCTGGGACACTGTTTGAGCTTCTGGTTAGGGTAGGCAAAGAATTCCATAGTTGGGCATGTTGGGGAGCAGCAATTGAAAATGCCCTGTCAGCTGCAAGTTAATGGGTTTTGTGAGCTTTGGAGTATCCTTTATGCTTGAGAAAAATACAAAACTCTTTTGTTTACGAGAGTCAGACTTTTTCTATCTCAATTAAAATTTTGAACCGATTATTTTCAGCCATCTACATGTAGGCCTATCGTACATGATGAAGGAAACCTTCCTCTAAAGCATAAAACTTGTTAAGCACAAAAACTCTTGCTTAGCAAAAATAGGTTCCCAGACAAAATTACTGTTTGGTTACCATTGCTGTGACTGGTGGTACCCCACTCATTTTTCACTTAGCAAAGCCATTCGCTGAGATGCAGAATCCTCTGTTGAACGACTCATGAAATTGGTTATTGAAGTGGGCAGAAAAAGAAAGTTAACATTAATTAAGTTTTAAAGACCTGTTCTGAGTTTAAAAAGTGTGAGACACTCTTTTCCAAAAAAAAGAATAATTAACAGTTTTAGAATAAAAAAAAACATGAAGCAAAATGTTAGTAAGTACATGCATGGAGGAATCTATTTTTCCTACACCGTACATGTAAGTAAAAAATTGATCAAAGAGGGCAAACAAGCAAAATATGTTCTTCTTTTGTTCCCAAATGTCTCATTCTAGCACAAATATTCAAAAGAAAAAATCAATTTAGACAAATAGAGCAGGAAGTTGCCCTACACATTTGACAATAATATTTACACCCAACGTGACCAATCCATGACCTGTGCATACAGTACAGCGTACATGTATGAGCTTTTATCACATGACTTGACAATTCCTAGACTTGATTCAAGTCCCATTCTTGTGTTAGATGTCCCTAAGCTATTACCTTAACTTACTATGAACCAACCCCGTAGCATACAGTACAGTGCGCGCTCGCCGTCAAAATGTGGTCCCGAGAATGGGACTTGACGAAGTCGTTTCTTACTCTGGACGTTGTTATTGGAAAATCTCCCCAAATGGGGAGATGTACAAAACCAATGGGAGCGTTGAAGCGCTGCCCTGCCGGTAAAATATTCATTATACTCTGTGACATCACAGTAGAAGACGTTGTAAGGCACGCGTCTACATGCGGCACGCACGTGGGTCGGGTAAACTCATTAGCAGGCAAGGGGGTGTCGGTGTCATAAGTCGTTTTATTGCACTTCCCAAAATTCAAATTTTGCAAACAAAACCGACCCCAAATGTATGTTACAACATATTACTTAAATTCAATACACATTTAGTGCTTTCTTTTTTATAATTAATTGGTTATTAAAAAATGTATTTCAATCATCAACTAAGTACTTAACCCACAGGTGACAAATGAACTAGTCTTCTTTTTGGGTGCGTTTGATTGGTCAAAACGTATCACGTAACAATGTTACATATTCATAAGTGAATATATTTACATACCAGGCGACTGCGACATCGTCAAGTCCCTGTCCCGCATGCGGAACAGGTTTTGGAATTCAGAGCATCACAAAACAGTAGTTTTCTGGGGATGGCACGGGATTGGGACTTGAGTCAAGTCTAGACAATTCCATACTGGCAATTGTGCCAAGTCTTGTGATTCTCGTCCAGGTGTACAAAATTTCCTGCTGACAGGAGAAACTCATGAATTATTCATGACAATTCCATACTGGGAATTGTGCCAAGTCTTGTGATTCCCGTCCAGGTGTACAATATTTCCTGCAGACAGGAGAAACTCATGAATTATTCATGACAATTCCATACTGGGAATTGTGCCAAGTCTTGTGATTCCCATCCAGTGTACAATATTTCCTGCAGACAGGAGAACCTCATGAATTATTCTTGACAATTCCATACTGGGAATTGTGCCAAGTCTTGTGATTCCCGTCCAGGTGTACAATATTTCCTGCAGACAGGAGAAACTCATGAATTATTCATGACGTCTGGACTTGTACTCGGGGGGGGGGGGGGGGGGGGGGGGGGCCAATTTATTTTAAAACTTATCAGAAGGGGAAAAAAAAGTGTAGAATTCCTGAGATACAGTATACAAGTCATGCACAATTAGCTTAATGCACAAGTAGCTCATTAACTGATGATCTGCTGATTGTCTAAATTCATTACTTGACCATTTAGCCTGATGCTGTCTTTTTTAAAGGGCAAGGGCAAAAAGGCATTTTCTCTTTCTGCCTCCGTGAAGTATCAGGCCTGATTTAGGCCTACTACTTTTGTACATGTACTTATTTATATACAAAAACTGATAGTAATAATTCTTGAAAGAGAAACTTGACTACTTGTGTACTATGTACAATTTGTACAACATATATATGCGCATACAAAACTAGCTCATGAACTATCCATGCAGCGTTCGACCTTAACGCTGGTCCGCTGGCCAAATGCCAGTACAAATCGCGGCGGACCAGCTGAAACACCTTGCCAACTGGTCCGGCTGACCAGTCAAAAATATCGGCAGCGGTACTACAGAACTATGATTATTTTTTAAAACTATTTTCAGAGTCGAATAAAACGTAAAAACATTCACTCAAGGTTTGGATAAAACGTAAAATAATCACTCGAAGTGCCGCTGAACGCTAGCAAACTTCCGACGATCACGCTTACACAGCGCAAAATCCCATTATGCAACGCAAAGGCTTGTAGTCTTCGTATTAGTTCACGTGTGGCAATAAGTGTAAGAAACATTGAACGCTAGAGGGCGTTTCAGAATATTCGTTAGCGTGAGAATAGACGCCCTCTATTGGTGAAAGTATGCGATAGCTTACAAAACTAGCTTCAATCGCCTTGACAAAAGACCACAAAGCAAAACACATTCTGTCAGCAGCAGCATGGTCGTCAACGGAGCAGATTTCCGTGTGGGAATAAGTGTCTAGCGTGTTTATGAAAAACGAGACGGTGAGGCTTCATTCAACAAAAATTACCAAGTTAGGATACTCTGGATGAGCAAAACGATGTATTTAATTGTGTTTAGTAACGTTCTGATTTTGTTTAATTTTGTTGTTATTTGGTTTTTTTTTTTTTTTTTGCGGGGCGATTGGTGGGCGATATAGTTTATTGCTCCATGGTTTTATTGGTCACATAATCAGACATGCCAACCTCTGGGATCACAAAACTGTATTCTGAAACCCCAAAACCTGTATTTTGCATCAAAAACCTGTATTTTTTTTAAAAACACGCGTAAACATAGTTTTAAGCACCGAGACAGGCAAAATAGAGAAGGTGTGAAGGCCATTAAGTTATCAAACAGCCTAATTAAACCAGTTAATTAAAACTTGAAGAAATAACATTTTCAAAAAATTTAAAAAATTAAAAAAATTGGGCAGAGGTTTCCCTACGGGTGGTTAACCCAATGGAACAGGTTTTGTATAAAAACAAGATATTGATACATCATATCTTAAAGACATTGATTAATCATATCCTATTTCATATAGAAACCCTTGTCAATTAATTAAATATCATTTTCTTTGTCAAAAGAAGACAAGTACAAAACAAAACCAATTTAATTTCAATGAAGAAAAAAAAAAAAAAAAAAATCATCCCGAAAAGTTTCGTTTGTTGTATTTGGGGGCATAGTTCTTAAATTTATCTCATAAAAATCTCGCTTCAGGCGTTCTATATCTTTTGTGTCTTTATTTTGGCAAAAAATTCTTTTGCAAACTCGATTCGTCCTTCACAAAACGACCGATACCATATAAGGGCATTTGACAACAGCGCCCTCTGATGTTCAATAAATTGTGTTAGACTGGTTCCCTGTGAAATCGGGACGTCAGATAAACTGGCGTGTAGTATGCAATGCAGGTTTGTGCTACTAGCGTGTGTGCAATGATGGATGCGCGGGAATCTCCGTTGCGCTTGCTCGATGTGTGGTGAAAGTTGAATAAGGAATACCCGGCCCCCGTGGAATAATAGAGTTCACTGGATAATCATTATCGGCCGTAAGTAGTCGGCCGAAAACTTATTTGTGTCAATAAAAAAATATTGAACTTGAGTTAAAAATGGGCACGACGACCAACTGGGATAAAATTGTATTTTTGCGGTGGCGATGCTCAAAACCGTATTTTTTTTGCAAAACCCGTATACCCGTATTTTTAAACAAAAACCCGTACTAAATACGGGAAAAACGTACTAGTTGGCATGTCTGCATAATGCGCGGTTGTTTGGGGTTTTTTGCAGGTTGATTTCACGGAAGACTTGGGTTCTAGAATGCAATCATGTGTTAAACAAAGGCGCGGTTGTTTTTGCTGCTTTTAAAAACGTTTTTTAAATGAAAATTTTGTTCACAAAACAGACGCCGGCACCGACCATTCCACACACATATATGAAAAAAATACCGTAAAACTCATAGGCTTCTTCATGGATGTTGCAACTACTTTGATGTCTACTTTATGTTGGGGGTTTACTTTTTCTGGATGAAAGTGAGAAGATTTTGGGAACTTCGGTAGATGTATTATGTTTATGAATACTTATTAAAACTACAATAATAGGCAATGTTTATACATTATAAAATAACTTGAGCGATCGCAAGTAACCCTTCTTACCGTAGATTTAAAGGCAATACATAAAAAGTTAATGATATTTTAACAGTCGGCTTTAAAGTGTTTTTGTTTGTTTAGTAAAACACTAATTTTTTTCATAACCAAGTTCTTCTTACTAGGAATACTTTGATGTCGAGTGCTTACAATAAACCGTGGACTAAAAAAACTACCTAAATAAAGATCATATTAAATTTTCAAATTTGCTCTAAAAAAAAAAATTGACATGTTTTTAAATTAATTTTAATAATATTATTGTTATTACATTTTTAAAGAAAAAATACTCTCAAAATTAATGAGCCCCCTTTCGAACACAATAATAACATGTTGACGTTGCAATTCATGTTGAGTTTTGAAATCGAGCAGTTGGTATACAACAGTATACTATTAATTTAGGAAAAAAAAAAAATTGACGGACCAGTAAAAAACCTGGCGGACCAGTGAAAAATCAAGCCAACTGGTCCTGCTGGCCAGTTTAAAAAAAAGTTAAGGGCAACCCCTGCCATGACTGTCTGGTCCGCAGCCTCTGAAAAATCACAAGATTTGGCAGAACTCCAACCAGAAAAACAATGAAAAGCTTTCCATGGTGTGGAACAGGAAGTTCCTGGTACAAATTTATTATGTTGTAAAAGTAAACTTTGCAGGTGCAAACTAAGAGAGCTGATTGGGCAACGTAAAGTGCCTGTAGAGCCTGGAAAACAAATAACTCATGAATACATGACTGACAGCTCCCAAGAATGTTTGGCACAATCCCAAAACTAAACCTTTAGTTTGGGGATTTCTTGTCGAAGACCAGAATAGCTCCTAAAATTATGACATCAGTATTTAATTTCATAAAACCTACAGTAAAAGCATAAAAACTTGCCAACAAAAAACTGGTTATTTACCAGCCAACATTCAATAAGATTTTAGTTGCAACTGATGCCCCACTCATTTTTTGCTTAGCACAGAAATTTGCTAAGCAGTATTTTCTGCTTAAAATATGTAGCTTTCTGAAATTTGGCCCTGATCACAAAAAGCCATACAGTAGGCCTACATACATAACCCTGTTGTACTTTTCCTGAAGAAAGAGGATTAGGTCATTGACAGGCGTGGTGGATACACGCGTTACTGACCTGCAGATTTGATTTAAGAAACCTTTGTGACTTTTGAGAAGAGCAGTTTTTGTCTTCCATTTGAGGGAGTGGTGAAAAGGCAAAATAAATGACTTGGAAAAATGAAGTGATATGACCAGGTCAGGGGGAAAGGAAAAAAGACTTGAAAACGATACAGGACAGGAAAATAATAAACTGAACGGGAACAAAATAAACGAAATGGGGTATAAACGGGACTGGGAAAGAACCACTAGCGGGACTCGCTCGAAACTGGAAAATATAGATGGATCGACAAAATAATGCCGAAACGGAAAAAAACAGGCAAGTGTAAGATTTTAAAAGCACTAAGAATCGTCTTTATTTAGGATGGGTGGTTTGCCACAGTGATTTGTCATATTGTGACCTTGCTGAGTGCTGTAAACTTACCCTCCCCCGAACACAACGCTGCGTCTGCAGCATTTTATACGAAGGGCTTTCTAGCGGTTGCCGCGCGAAGTGTGGCATCCTGCTAGTTTACACATCGGGATGCGGGATTGGAAAACTCGCCATGTAACCGAAAGTCAGACGTCCAGAAAAACTTAAATATCGTCAACACAAGGGGGAAAACATGAAAGAAACACGTGAATTCCGTGCCGCGTCACAGGCTTTTTAACGTATAGCAAGTCGGCTTTTTCACATACATCGGGATGTGGGAATGGATATTAACTCGCCATGTAACCGAGAGACGACCAAAAAAACTTTAATATTATCGTCAACACAAGGGGGGGGAAACATAAAACAAACACTATTTATTGGTAAATGGTGCAGCTACAGACTGATTTCTGTGTTTGGGTTTTCATTAATCAGTAGATTTGTTAGGAATTTACGTGAATTCCGTGCTGCGTCACAGGCTTTTTAACGTGTACTTAAGGAATAGTATGGCAAGTCGACACCGAAATTTACGTGAGTTCTGTGCCGCGTCACAGGCTTTTTAACGTGTACTTAAGGAATAGTATGGCAAGTCGGCACCGGAATTTACGTGAGTTCTGTGCCGCGTCACAGGCTTTTTAACGTGTACTTAAGGAATAGTATGGGAAGTCAGCACCGACTCGGACTTTTACATGTGTCGGGATGTGGGAATGGATAACTCAACATGTAACCGAGAGACGACCAGAAAAACTTGAATATCGTCAACACAAGGGGGGAAAACATGAAACAAACACTATTTATTGGGAAATGGTGCAGCTATAGACTGATTTCCGTGTTTGGGTTTTCATTGATACGTCGATTTGTTCGGAATTTACGTGAATTCCGTGCCGCGTCACAGGGTTTTTAACGTGTACTTAAGGAATAGTATGGCAAGTCAGCACCGAAAATGACGAAGTCGTCGGCTCGCCACAAATTTTAAAACATCTATAAAACAGGTAAGAATGGCGCAATGGTGACGTCAAGTATTGGAATAACTAAGTTAAGTTATAAGCTACAATTTGGAGTGTAATGTGTAACGATGGGACATTGTTTAGTACAAGATTATTTCATAGCAAAATTTGTGTACAAACCTTATGGGAATAGGGCCGTACAGAAAAATAATAATAATAATAATAATAAAAAATTTTAAAATATCTACGATTACAATAGGCGTTTCGGCTGTTAGGCCGAAACCCCTAATAACAGCTTCTTATCCAACATTACTACCCCTGGTCACTGGGCCTTAAATCATTCTTTAAACCATCTCAGCTCCCTGGGGAGTACACAGCCTTGTGCAACAAATGCACTACTTGGCTAAATCAATCACAAGAACCATCTCTGCCCTCACAGGTACCCATTTACCCCTGGGTGGAGAGAACCAAACATAGTTGAAGTGTCTTGCTCAAGGACACAAGTGTCACAACCTGGATTCTGAACTCTGCTGAACAGAATCACCAGAGCTTGAATTCGGCGCTCTTATCCGCTTAGCCTCAGCGAATTGCTAATAATTTGTCTTTAAAAAAAAACACCAAAAATGACTTACTGGCAAGCAATACTCTCTTCATGGACCTCTACTTCACGGACGGGTAGCCCCATGCTGCTAAGCATCTCCCTTGACTCCGAACTCACACCAGTTCTTTTTTTGGATGTTGTGAAGGTCGAGAATCAGTAAAGGTATTCAGGTTAATCTCCGATATCACCGCTAGAATTCTACAAGGGAAAAAAAAACACACACAAAAAAACACTGTCAGTGTCAAATTTTAGTTTAAACTTGTTTAAAACATTGTATTGAGGGAGGAGTGCCGCAGTAGAGCCAGGGTCTATCCTTAATATAATAATGTTTGCTCACTTCCATCACGACTCGTTAGCTTGTGGTTTTGCTCATCCACGGATGTTGAAACCAAGATTTTGTAAAAAGATGTCAAAATTCGCTGGAAAAAAAAAAAAAATTGGTGCCCAAATTGTTCACTTACACTACATGTACGGTACATGTAAATGACAGATAAAACAGGGTATCCAAATTGTTCACTAACATGTACACAGTGCACATGTACAGTACAAGTAAATGACAGATAAAACAGGGTATCCAAATTGTTCACTAACATACATGTACACAGCGACATGTACAGTACTAGTAAATGACAGATAAAACAGGGTATCCAAATTTAAAACCCAGACACCCTCATTGACACCCACACAGCCCTCTGGCTATAATACTAGTTACAGGTACATGTGTAGTCAGAAAGCTTTTTCACTCGTCCATAATTCTTAAAATGTAGGTACCATGCATGCAGGGACATCGTTCATCACTGAACTGGCCAGCCAACGACTGCTTGGAGTTGTCCTCGGGTAGTTTTATCTAGAAGCATTTGTCATTTGGCCAGCATACCAGACAATACTCTCTGTAACCTGGTGTCAGAATGCACCAAGAATATTTTTTTGACTATCATGAGTCTCTGACCTAGAACATCTGTGTAGAGTTTAATGTCATTCACAATGATCAAAGCAAATAAACATCCTGCCAGCGAGCACCAACTGAAATGACACTAAACACACACAGAAACCACAAGTCGAACCCGGCCACTGAATGAGGCAGTTATCGTTTGCACACAAACCGCCGACGTCACCATTCCAATACACCAATAGCTTGGGAGAGTGGCAGTCACGTGACTACACTTTGGGTAACATCAACTCATAAAACATCATGCAGGAATACTGACCATGGAATCGAGACAGTAAGCAGTTTATCATAAAGGAACTACAGAGGTGTCAATCATTGAATCATAGAACATGGAGCTCCGCCTCCATGAATATCTATAGAGTGTTGCAAGCTGTTGTGCAATAATATTTATAACACAGTGGCTATATTCTCAATACACATAATTTATAATATTGTGTGCATACATCTATAGGGTACATCAAGCATACACATGTTTATTTACATCTACCCCCACACATGGCTCAGTTGATTTACATCCAAGCCTATCGGAAACACATTATACTAAGCACAGCATTCTTAGCAAACTAAATCAGAACAAATTATATTAGTTTCAATCTGAAAGTTCACAGATCATAAAGTTCATAGCATACCATTATCATTCATCCACACAATGACATGGAGGAAGGAGTGATCCAGACTACTGTACAAATTATTCATTCCATCATGTATAAACTCACAATAGAAACCTGCTGATTGTTCGCTCAAATACAAGCTTCTAAAAGTATGCGTACGACTTGTCCAAATTTCCTTAAGGCGATCTTAGAGCAACACTACTCAAGAGAGAATTTTACACGGCGCTACAACAAGACCTCAACCGAAGCTATGTTTGTAATTTAGCTTCAATCCTACTAAAATGTCTAGTTTGATGAAATATTTGAACACTTGAACGGCTCCCTAACATGCTATCACTAGCTTTTAGTGTGCAGTGGGAAGGACAGTTTACTTAATTTTTAACAGTTTGCTAGTACATACATGCACTAGTGGGTTATTCACATACCAAAAGAAATTTGACACCTTATTAAAAGAATGTTTTCGTTCACATGACACTACACTCGTGAGTTCACAGCATGATGATGTGGTGACTGCCTATTGGTCGCTGCTCTTCATGGCCGGGACACATGTTTGACCCTATCTGGAGTCGGGCAACCGGCGCGCGACCGGGCATACTTTTTGCACTACATGTATTTGTAATGGATGAATGCACCAACAGTCAAACATTGTAATTATTAGCCGTTATTTCAGGGTTCAAATTTAGGATAAAATTCTACAAGACTTCAGGTCTTGTGTAGCTCAATAATATGCTTATCGGATCAGAATTTAATCAAGAAGACCAGTATCTTATTGAGAAGGAACCGTCTACAAAATTAAAAACATATTACACGAGCAATCAAACTTACATTATCTCATGGCTGATGGAAAGTTTATTTTGATACTTTACGGAATTGTATTTACCCAGGCAGGCTCAAAGTAAACATTTGAACATCATTTCTTTTCGCTATGATAGTATCCAGATCCTTACATGCAAAATTTTACTCTGTTTTATTGAGGTTTAGAAACTTGTTTTTTTGGTCTTACATGAGGACTCTAATCTATTGAAAAAAAAGTGCATCACAAAACTGATTTTACCATTAAGGCCCATTTTCAAAAGTTTTTTTGTATTGTAACCCAGCAGTCTAGCTAGCAGACCAGGTGGTTTATTTATGTCCCCATAAAATCACACAAATGTATTTTCTGATAAAAACGGTTGCAAATGCAACCAGTTTATTAAGTTCGATTCACACTCTAAAAGTTACTTTCAACACTTTTTTTAAAAGTTGCAATACATGTAGGTTGCATGGTTTTCAAGTTAAGAAGTCAGGTGCCTTGTAATATTATGTTTCCTGCATGTTTTATTAGACAATGTGAGTGAGAGAAAACTCTGTGTAAATGATGCAGGTTTTAGCCCCTCCCCCCAAAAAAGATAAATAATAAAAAAATACCAAACATATTTTATTACAATGGGGGAAACACTGAGCTGAATTATTTTAAAACAGGAATTTTCCTTCACAGTGCCCTTAGAGGATTTGTTATTTTGTTATTTTGTGAGTGTCAATTTGCTTAATAAAAACCGACCCTTGACCTGTGTTGGGACCAATCAAATCGCAGAGATCTATGAGAGTCAAAAACATTACTCATCCATCAGAGAAAAAGAAATTTTGTTTTTGTAACTTTGGCTTGCTGCCAGGGTGTACACATCCTAACTGCCTAACTGTACAAAACCCATGGACCCCAAATCACAGATACATGTGCTCCATGACCAGCTAGTCTATATACAAAAATAACAAAACTGATAAATCTGTTAAGTTATTAAATATTATAGTTTTAATTAATCATTCCGTCCTGTCGCACTCTAAGCGCTCGTTTCTCGTTTAAATCACTTCATAATTAGCATTATAGGAGACTATATCTCATTATCTTGTTTTAATCCTGAAACTTTAGATATTACTCTACACAGCTACATACTTATTTCACCCAAAAGAAAGACTTGAAAATTTAGAGCTCAGGATGACCACGTTTGGCTTTGACCCAACACTGGACTGGTGTCTGTTATTTATAGCGATGGAAAACAACTGTTTTTTTATACAGATGGAAAACAACTGGTTTTGTTATAGTTTTATTCTGAAAGCTGAAATAGGCCAACATGAGACAAATTAAAAACAGCAATAACATAAATGTACACGTACAGAGCCCCTTTCAGCATTCTCCTTTTACAGTGGTTTGCCAAATGGCAGTTCAAACACACGAGGACCAGTCAGAATTCTCTCTATAACTGTATAAGTGGTCCGGCTAGCTACATTAGTGCAGTGTTGAAAAAGCAAAGCCTTATTTCATTTGACGCATTGACCAGTGATTCAGCTGACTGAAAAGTGTAGGGCCACTGATTTTCCGTTTCAGAAAAGTGCAAATTCCGTTTGACAAAAACATGAATTCCGTTTCAGGCACAAAAAATTCTGTTTCATGTTTTTTAATTAGATAAAAGGTTGTTTAATACCCAGGGAGACACTTCTAAACATAAATTTTGGATAAGTTGCACTGCTGACTTCCTAAATTTTAATTTGAACTGACATTTTTGTAAAAAAAACACATTAATTATTTTTATTAAATTGTACTTTTGAGTCTGCTGATTGATGTAAACGGCCGTTGCACTGTGGCTGCAGTATCAACGCACATGACGTGATAGACTTGATTCCAAGTCTAAAAACTGCAGGGTTTTTTTTCTTCCTAAAACTGAAGTACCGTTTTCCGTTTCAAAGGGCGAATTCCGCGAATTCCGCGAATTCCGTCCGTTTTCCGCGATCGCGGAAAACCAGTGGCCCTAAAAGTGGAATGACAAGTTCCTGGTCCTGCTAACAAGTCTCTAAAAACCGTTAAGGCAAACCCTGCCTTTGAAAACGAAAAACATATACATGTAAAAGTCTAGTAAACTTCCAGACATTACATGTAGCATTTTTCAAAAACCACTGTCACTCATAGTTAAAGATTTTGATATACAAGCAAGAATTACAGCACAAAACCTTAAAATTCCTGGTGAATCCCACACAGTGGCGATTCCATTGTGATTTGTAACAGACATTACACTTGCCCAGGTTTGCTAGGAAAGATAATATTCACAGTTTGATAGCAATGGCAATTAAAAAGCCATCCTTTTGTAGATAAAGTTTTTGGTTTGGCCACGACATGAATCACTACCCATAGTAATGTATTAATGTAATTTAGAAGCTTCAGCTTATGGGTCGTCAAATTTCTTTGTTTTTACTTTATTTTGTTACTAATGCCGTCCCCATTGGTTTCGCATGCAGCGTACAGAAGTGAAGCGAGGCATCTTCATCTGATTTAAAACAACCAGGGCCCAATTTCAAAGAGCTGCTAAGCACAAAAATTTGCTTAGCATACAATTTCTGCCTCGATAAAAAACAGGGTTACCAACTAAATTTCCACATGATTTTCAGGATGAGCAAACATCAGCTGAATACCAGTAACAAGCAATATGCAACAAATGGAAATTTTGTTGGTAATCCTGTTTTATCAAGGAAGAAATTTCATGCTAAGCAAATTTTTGTGCTTAGCAGCTCTATGAAATTGGCCCCGATCCCTTATGTCATAAACCTTGGTTTCAACAGATAGACACAGACACACTCTCACAATTGTTTGCACACACTCTCAGTTATTGGTCACTCATCAGCAAAATTTTATTCTATAAATTCCCTGTGGGGAATCCCAGTTTTAACATCAAAGAACATTGTGGGGGGTCTTCATTCCCTCCTGTAAAAGTCCCTAACCAAAGTGCCTTCATGACAACCCACACAATACTAACTACAATGCCATTCTGGACTGCTGCCAAGTTTTGTCACCACCTTCCCGCCAAAATCTGTAACCTTTTGTCCTGCTTAAAAAAGCTAGGTGTGGCTTTGGATTGAGATCAAAATTGAAGCCAACATTGTTAAGTCAATGGGCATTGTACAGAGATGACCAGGAAAAAAAATGGCATCAGAGGGAAACATTTCAAATTCACTAAAATAACCATATAGTTACACATGAGGCAATATTTTGGGATTCATTGCTAACAAGTTTTGTCACCACCTTCCCGCCAAAATCTGTAACATAGTTTTGTCACAATCAGTAAGCTTCAATCCCTCCTGTTAAAGTCCCCAACAATGGTATGTAAGTGCCTACCCAGTACTCATTTACCAAGATCAGACACACAATACAAACTACAATGCTATTCTGGACTGATGCCAAGTCGTCCCCACCTTCCCGCCAAAATCTGTAACCGTTTTTCATGATAAAAAGGTAAGGAGTGGCTTTGAATAAGCCATTTGCGAGTTAAATTTGATTAATGTCTGGTACAATGATTTGCTTAGTTACACTGCACCCTTTACATTTGAATTCCTCAGACTATCGAGACAGTTTAAAAACAGCAATAACATACATGTACATTTACAGAGCCCCTTTCAGCATTCTCCTTTTACAGTGTTCCGCTGGCCAAATGGAAGTTCAAACACACGAGGACCAGTCAGAATTCTCTCTATAAGTGGTCCGGCTAGCTACATTAGTGCAGTGTTGAAAAGGCAAAGCCTTATTTCATTTGACGCATTGACTAGTGATTCACAAGTGATTCAGCTGACTGAAAAGTGTAGGGCCACTGATTTTCCGTTTCAGAAAAGTGCAAATTTCGTTTGACAAAAACATGAATTCCGTTTCAGGCACAAAAAATTCCGTTTCATGTTTTTTAATTAGATAAAAGGTTGTTTAATACCCAGGGAGACACTTCTAAACATAAATTTTGGATAAGTTGCACTGCTGACTTCCTGACACAATAATTATTTTTATTAAATTGTACTTTTGAGTCTGCTGATTGATGTAAACAGCCGTTGCACTGTGGCTGCAGTATCAACGCACATGACGTGATAGACTTGATTCCAAGTCTAAAAACTACAGGTTTTTTTTCCTTCCTAAAACTGAAATACCGTTTTCCGTTTCAAAGGGCGAATTCCGCGAATTCCGTCCGTTTTCCGCGATCGCGGAAAATCAGTGGCCCTAAAAGTGGAATGACAAGTTCCTGGTCCTGCTAACAAGTCTCTAAAAACCATTAAGGCAAACCCTGCCTTTGAAAACGAAAAACATATACATGTAAAAGTCTAGTAAACTTCCAGACATTACATGTAGCATTTTTTAAAAACCACTGTCACTCTAGTTAAAGATTTTGATATACAAGCAAGATTTACAGCACAAAACCTTAAAATTCCTGGTGAATCCCACACAGTGGCGATTCCATTGTGATTTGTAACAGACATTACATTTGCCCAGGTTTGCTAGGAAAGATAATATTCACAGTTTGATAGCAATGGCAATTAAAAAGCCATCCTTTTGTAGATAAAGTTTTTGGTTTGGCCACAACATGAATCACTACCCATAGTAATGTATTAATGTAATTTAGAAGCTTCAGCTTCATTAGTCATCAAATTTTTTTAGTAAAAAAAAAAAAAAAAATCACAGAGCGGCGTCTTCAAGAGAGTCGCATCAATACCAGTACTGGTTATCTGTTGTATAAATGCTAAAACAATGTTCATCTCCTGAGACAAAAATTATTTTGGCTACAATGATTTACTCATAATTTCAAAAAAGTAATATTTTCAGGGAAGCTTTCTATCATCATTAATTATCAAACTGTGTAAGTTTAATAGAAATCTGTGAACACTGTGTGTTTTGTCGTATACAAAAAAGTGCCAACTGAAAACACAGAGACTCTCCGGATTAAGTGGAGCTACACTTTTCAGGGCTTAAAAAAACCCGAAACTAGCTTAAATCGTGTAATATTAACCCTGCCCAGGACTACGAACCCATCAATCTTGGTGTCATTGAATGGAACTGGATTAACTTTTCTCTGGGTTATTGTAGCATGGAGGTTAGACATATTTCTACCTCCATGATTGTAGTAGTGTGAAAAAAAGGTATTACAAGGGTTGCCAATTACACGGATCAAAGGTATATATTGTAGGTAGTCTGAAATAGGCCTAGGCTTTATTCTGTGAAATACAGATTATTGAAAAAGCTGGGTGACTGGTGAAATGACAAGCCAACTGGGCCCAATTTCATGGCTCTGCTTACCATAAGCACAGAATCGGTACTTACGGAAGCCGGGAATTCTGTGCTTACAGCAAGCGTATTTCACAGGTTAGCGGCGAATTTTGGCTTCTGCACGTGCATACTCCACGTTACTAGGCATTTTGCGCTTACAAGGCTAGCGCAGAAATTCGGCGCTTGCACGTAAGCGGTGAATTGTGATCGTAAGCGCAGAATTCGGCGGTAAGCAGAGCCATGAAATTGGGCCCGGGTCATCACACTGTCCAGTCACTTAAAAAGTTAAGGGCAAACCTTGCAAAGTAAGTTTTTTTTGGGGGGTTTTAATTTTTGGCGATACATGTAGGCTACTCACCAAAGTACGACACTGCCTTTAAATCATTTAGAGCAATACTCCTGAACCAAAGTGTTTTAAAAGAGTTTTCAACCACAGAGTAAGCAGGGATCATGATTAGACGGGACAGGCTCTTGCATTGCTCTAAAGTTGGTCTCAGCATTTTGTTTTGAGCAGTAGAGGCATCAGCCCCTAGGAATTCCTGGAAACTTGTCCTGTACAGTTTTATCTGGGTTATTTATAGATCTGACTAATGTGTTTTGTGACGCACGAAGGTTGTTTGGGTCTTTTTGGTACTGTCAACTTCTACATGGACCGACTGCGCTACCAATGCTTACATGTACATGAACACGTGACCTGAAATGGGTATAGTAAAACACAGACACAGGTACTGATGGACCATAAATGACTGTATTTTCGATAAACAAGACTTTTAACTCAAAACAAAGACCTTTTTTTATAGTTGAATGTTGTGACATTGATTTATAATCACATTTTCTGTCTGATAAATGCAGTATTCTACTACAAAAGAGGTTTCTTTTGAGAGTATGGTTAGACTACGTAAATTACTGAGGTATGAGCGCGCTCACGTGCCATGGATTTTGCGTCGTGAACGGCGTGAAGTTGGGCTGTGATAAGGGAGATTGCGAAGTTGGTTGACTCTAGCTGACAGCTACCCTTCTAACCATGAATAACTTGAGGGTGAAAATGAAAGAATTTGCAGCTTCTTCAAGAGATTTTTATTGAAAATATTGCCACAAACACATGACATTGTGTGAACATTTGCGTAGAATATCCATTTTTACCCATTACTAGCATGGTTCAACCATCGCTAAGGTCTCAAAATCAAAAATATTATTCAGTGATTTCGAGAATAAAAGCCTTGATTGAACAACAATATAATATGCATGTCTTTTTAATGCATCATGCAGTATGCTGTGTTTATTGGTGTGTAATACCCATCTCAGGTCAGTAGCGCAACCGGTCTATTTGATCTTGAATCTTTCACACATTTTTTTATTTTTATCCTGAGTTGTCTTTGACAACAAACCAAAAATGTAACATGTCTTTGAACAGCCCAACTGCATGGTTTGTTAGATTCTGTTGGACCACTAAGCAAGGGTTGGACTGATGATTGCGACATTGATTATGGAGTAATGCGGGGGGGGGGGGGGGGGGGGTCTGGCTATGTTGTGAGATGGGCAATATTTCGTTTTTCGTTTGAAAAGATTTTTTTTTTTAAGTGTCTCCATCCATATTTAACAACCCTGTAAATCAAGGACCAGCTCTTTTATTTGTTTTTACTTAAATTTGTTTAGCCCTTTCCCCATCGATTTTGTAGCGTACAGAAGTGAAGCCTTGGTTTTAACGGATAGACACACTCAGTCTTTTGTACACTCAGTATAAATATTGGTGACTCCAAAAATTTTGTTCTATTAATTCCCTACTCTATACAGTAGAACTCCCCTGTGGGGAATCCCAGTTTAACAAAGAACATCATGTGGTCTTCACACAATACTAACTACAATGCCATTCTGGACTGCTGCCAAGTTTTGTCACCACCTTCCCGCCAAAATCTGTAACTTTTTGTCTCGCTAAAAAGGCTAGGATTGAGATCAAAATTTTAGCCCACATTGTAAAGTCAATGGTCATTGTACAGAGATGACCAGAAAAAAATGGCATCAGAGGAAAACATTTCAAATTCACTAAAATAACTGAAGTTACACATGAGGCAATATTTTGGGATTGCTGACAAGTTTTGTCACCACCTTCCCGCCAAAATCTGTAACTTTTTGTCTCGCTAAAAAGGCTAGGATTGAGATCAAAATTTTAGCCCACATTGTAAAGTCAATGGTCATTGTACAGAGATGACCAGAAAAAAATGGCATCAGAGGAAAACATTTCAAATTCACTAAAATAACTAAAGTTACACATGAGGCAATATTTTGGGATTGCTGACAAGTTTTGTCACCACCTTCCCGCCAAAATCTGTAACATACAGTATGTCACAATCAGTAAGCTTCAATCCCTCCTGTAAAAGTCCCCAACAATGGTATGTAAATGCCCGACCCAGTACCCACCACTACCAAGATCAGACACACAATACAAGCTACAATGCCATTCTGGACTGCTGCCAAGTTTTGTCACCACCTTCCCGCCAAAAATGTTCAGCACTAGGAGTAGGTGGCAACGTGCTCTTAGTGACTGATGATTTTAATGATAGCCCTAACCTTGTAGTGGGCGTCTGGCCTTGTAATGGCATATAACTCATTTAAGAATTAATACTTTTTAAAAAGTGTAACCATCAAAACTGATCGACCGGTGAATCAAGAACTTCCCTTTGTTTTTACACAATTTTGTTCAGCGCTACATGTATCCCTATTGGTTTTGTAGCATACAGAGCTGAAGCGAGGACGTCCTCGCTCAATCAAATCAACCAGATCCTTTTTGTTATGACAACACATAGACACAGACACAGACACACATTCCCTTTTTTACATCCCTGTGGAGACCTGGAGACATCTTTTAAATAGACCGATCCACTAAGCTCCGCCCCATTGCGTATTGACCAATCACAACGCAATGAAGGTCTGACAAATAAGGTCCGACATGCGTGCGCGTATCTTGGCACGTGCGGCAGAGTTGTGCAGAAAGGCATTGGAGAGCCCCACCTGTTCTTGCTCACACATGTGTCGTGGGTGGAGCCTGGATCGGTCTATTGTCCCGTGTAGTAGATCTTCCCATAGACTTTGCACACAAAATTCCTTCTGGAGCACCCCTCGGGTGGAATTCACAAAGAGTTAGGACTAGTCTTATCTCGAGTAAGGACGAGTAAGGACGAGTTACGCCAATTTTTGTCAGCACCTTCCCGCCAAAATGTTCAGCACTAGAAGTGGCAACGAGTTACTCGTCCTAACTTAGGACTAGCTATACGCTTTTAATATCTCCTAGGACTTGTCCTAAGTTAGGGTTAGTCCAACGTAACTCTTTGTGAAATCGACCCCAGGTCTTTAGAATTTCCCTATGGAGTCCTTTTATTTTGCCTTTTTTTGTTTTGGCCTTGGTCTTCATTTAAGGTAGTGAAAATGAAATCACACTCACACACAATATTTTGCACACACTCAGTTGTTGGTGACTCGCACAGCTTTGTTCTATTATTATTCCCTAATCTATAGAACTCCCCTGTGGGGAATCCCAGTTTTAAACAAAGAACATTTGGGGGGTCTTCATTCCCTCCTGTAAAAGTCCCCACCAATGGTAGTCCCTACCCAATACCAAGATCATGCAAACACACAATACTTGTTCTACAATGCCATTCTGGACTGCTGCCAATTTTTGTCAGCACCTTCCCGCCATAATGTTCAGCACTAGAAGTGGCAACATGCTCCTTGCGACGGTGACTGCTCCATATTCCGACACCCCTATGTTCCGACACCCCTATATTCCGACACCCCTATGTTCCGACACCCCTATATTCCGGCACCCCTATGTTCCGACACCCCTATGTTTCGACAATCTGCAACAACATTTTGTGTTAGCCATTTTCAAGAAAAACGGTGCTACTGAAAGAAACTACACCTGACCGCAATTTAATCCAGTAGCCCCTCAGAGGTGTTTAATTTATATGAAAAGCGGTTCTTACGCAATCCATCTACAACCAATGAGCATAACTTCAAATGCTTCAGAAATCGACTTACGACAATTATCCGAGTAGCAAAAAGAACGCATTATGCTCGCAAATTGGATGCCAATAAAAACAACATTAAAAACACCTGGCGTGAAATCAGTGAAATTCTTGGCAAAAATAGAAAGGTTGATATCCCAGAGGAAGTTACTGACGGACAGCAGACTTTTTCCAGCCCCTGTGATGTTGCTAATTCTTTCAACACTTACTTCACCAACATTGGCTCTTCACTTTCCAGCAAAATCTCACCTACACAGGCATTGTTCTCTGATTACCTGCCAACCTCAAACAACCATTCCTTCTTTCTTGTACCAACGAATCGCTTTGAAATCAATGAGGTGTAACTAAACAACTAAACAATGGTGTAAGCTGTGGCTTTGATGGAATTAGTTCAACTGTGGTGAAGTCTGTAATTTCTTTTATCTCTTGGCCTCTTGCCCATATTTTCAATCTGTCCTTTCTGTGTGGCTCGGTGCCTTCTCAGCTCAAAATTGCTAGAGTCACTCCTATCTTTAAAAGTGGTGATCGCCATGACTTGCGGAACTACCGCCCTATTTCAGTTCTTCCTTGTTTCTCTAAAATTCTTGAAAAACTTGTCTACAAACGACTCTTTAAATTCCTTTCTGACTTTCATCTTCTTTATGATCTTCAATTTGGTTTTCGTAGCAAATTCTCGACAGATATGGCGCTAATTAAACTTGTTGATCATCTTAACAACTCTTTCACTGAGAACATGTCTTCTATTGGTGTCTTTATAGACCTTTCCAAAGCTTTTGACACCATTGACCATAGCATTCTTCTCTCCAAATTAGATCACTATGGAGTGCGTGGTGTGGCTAACCAATGGTTCGCTAATTATCTGTCTGACAGGAAACAATATACAGTTTTCAAAAACTGTGATTCCCCTCTAAAGACAATTGACCGCGGTGTTCCACAAGGCTCCATTCTTGGACCTTTACTGTTCCTTTTGTATGTAAATGATCTTTATCATTGCTCATCCGTCTTGTCTTTTATTCTATTTGCTGATGATACCACTATCCTTTTTTCTCACTCTAATATATCTTCTTTAAGCAATATCATCAACAGGGAACTAAGTCTGGCCTCATCTTGGTTTAGATCTAATAAGCTGTCACTCAATTCGAGCAAGACCAAATACATGTTTTTCAGCAGGACTCGCAACACTAACGACAACTTCACCATCAGTATGAATGATACTCCAATCGAACAGGTTCACTCGACAAAGTTTTTAGGAGTTTTAATTGATGATAAGCTGACCTGGAAAGATCACATATCCTCTGTTTCGAAAATTGTTTCTCGCAACACAGGCGTTCTGTCTAAGCTTCGTTCCTTTCTTCCCACACACACATTACTTTCTCTCTACAACACTCTTATTCTTCCCTATCTTAACTATTGTAATATTGTTTGGGCTCATTCAAGCACTAGCAAACTTCATTCTCTGTTCTTAATCCAAAAAAAGGCTATCCGTATTGCTTCTATGTCTCATCGTCGTGACCATACCGCGCCCTTGTTTGCTAACTTGAACACACTCACACTCACGGATATCAACAAACTTCAAACAGCCATTTTCATGTTCAAATACACAAAAAATCTTCTGCCCCACACTTTCTCGAATTACTTTCCTTCTGTCATTAACACGCACCTTTATAACACACGCTCTTGTAACAATCTTTATATCCCTTTTGCACGTACTTCTTACACAATGAACACTATTCGCTATCATGGGCCCCGCCTCTGGAATTCAATTGATAGGCGAATTCGCTCGCAGTCCTCTGTTGGTCGATTCAAAGCATCCTTCAAAAAACACATTGTCTCCCATTATGTAACATAGTTGTGATTCTGTCATTATTTTGGTTTAGTTCTATTGTCGTGGCCGTC
Organism: Asterias amurensis; assembly: GCF_032118995.1. Taxonomy (NCBI): domain Eukaryota; kingdom Metazoa; phylum Echinodermata; class Asteroidea; order Forcipulatida; family Asteriidae; genus Asterias; species Asterias amurensis. The sequence goes on from NC_092663.1 coordinate 10,417,636, forward strand.
TTATGGTATTTGTATTGTTTGTTTGTTTGTTTGGTTTTGTTTGAGGTGTTAGTTTGAGGTGTTTGTTTGTCTTGTTGTGTGTTTTGTTTTTGCATTTTCGTTTATCCGTCTCGTTTTGATGTTATTGTTGTTACTATACGCAGTGTTTTATAATTTAAATGATCTTATTACCTTCCTTTGTTTTGTAAAGGCATCCCAGCTTACAAGCTTTGCTTTAATGGGCCATGCCTCCATACAGTTTTCGGTCTTGTTAAATACTATTGTTTGTATTTGTATATTGTGTTTGTATGGAAATAAATGTTGATTGATTTGATTTGATTTGATTCTAGTTTGGCAACTTTGGTTTACTAAGACGAGGACTGAGTAATGGTGAGGACTTATTTATTTATTAATATTTATTGTTAACACATTATTTATCATTGTTTGTTTATTTATAACTCGGGGAGTCATAACTCATGTTCATAACCACACAACAAATGAAATACATGCCTTAACAAGCAACAATATCATGTGTGATTCGATTACCTTAATTTCATTCCATCACTTTAAAAATAGTACAAATTCAACTCATGATTGTTCAAACCTATTCCCGGCTGAAATTCGCCGGGAAACCTGTAATACATCTTGTGTTTTTTTAATTGCTTAAAGCCATTGGACCCTTTCGGTTCAGAAAAAAAAAAAAAAGTTCACAGATTTACAAATAACTTACAGGGTTTACAGAAGGCAATGGTGAAAGACTTCTCTTGAAATATTCCATAAAATGCTTTACTTTTTGAGAAAACAGCAAAACAGTATAAATTCTCGTTAACGAGAATTACGGATTTATTTTTAACACATGTCATGACACGGCGAAACACGCGGAAACAAGGGTGTGGTTTTCCGTTGTTTTCTTGCGACTCCGATGACCGATTGAGGCTAAATTTTCACAGGTTTGTTATTTGATATAGAAGTTGCGGTACACAAAGTGTGGGCCTTGGACAACACTGTTTACCGAAAGGGTCCAATGGCTTTAACAGAGAAATAATATGTAAACATAACTTGTCGGAACATAGGGGTGTCGGAATATAGGGCTGTAAAAACATAGGGATGTCAAAACAGACATGTAGGCTGAGTTGTCCGAACAGGGGTGTCGGAACATAGGAGTGTCAGAACATACGGAATATAGGGGTGTCGGAACATACGGAACATAGGGGTGTTGGAACATATGGAACATAGGGGTCTCGGAACATAGGGGTGTCGGAACATAGGGGTGTCGAAACATAGGGGTGTCGGAACATAGGGGTGTCGGAATATAGGTTCAGTTGTAGGAACATAGGGATGTCAAATTATAGGCTGAGTTGTCGGAACATAGGGGTGTCGGAACATAGGGGTGTCGGAACATAGGGGTGTCGGAACATAGGGGTGTTGGAATATAGGTGCGTAACCCTTGCGACAGATGATTTGGGTCACAGTCTTTTCCACACTCAGTTATTGGTGCCTGGCAAAATTCGTTCTATTATTCCCTATCATTTAGAACACCTCTGTGGGGAATCCCGATTGAACAAGGAACATTGTGTACATCTTCATTCCCTCCTATAGATAAAAGTCCCCAAACAATGCCATTCTGGTCTGTTGCCAAGTTTTGACATCACCATCCTGCCAAAATCTGTAACCTTTTGTCTCGCTAAAAAGGTAAGGTGTGGCTTTGAATTGAGATACAAATTTAAGCCAACATTGTAAAGTCAATGGGCATTGTACAGAGATGACCAGAAAACAAAATTGCGTGGTTTTCGTTTTACCTCGTCGACAAACACGGTCGGCCATTTATGGGAGTCAAAAAGTTGACTCCCATAAATGGCCGACCGTGTTAATTCGCGACGTAAAATGAAAACCGTGCAATTTTGAGTGATACTTGTGTGGATCATTATATTCTACTTTTAAAACATCTTTTCAACCATATACATTTCATAACAAACGGTTTCAAACGCTTTTTTATAGACCAACTCGTCCGATCCAAGGCAACGTGTTCCTTTAAAACACATTTAGTCAGTTCACTTCATATAGGCGTATAAATAATTGGACCGCAGCTACGGGCAGGTCCATAGATAGGTTAGAAATTCTTAGAACCAGTCGTCTGAGGTCATCTACAGAAAAAGCGTTGAGGAAGGAAACTGCCATGACACAAGGTAATCTGCATACATTTATGTATAACAATGGAAACGTTTCTAAGAACTCACAGGGGCTGATGCTTTAAAACGTGAACGTCAGGAAATAGTGTCGTTTCTACCTCTTTGGGCTTATTTCATTCTGACGTACGACATCTGCATGTACGTACCTGAGGTGAGATTTTTACATCAAAATTGTTTGACGTTCTAGTTTGCGTTTTTGCTCGCATAACGTGCAGCTAAACCTCCCAATTAGTCATGAGCCAAATGCAGAAACAATCGATTTGTTCTTTGTTGTATTAGTCTCTAGTTTCTTCCTACATGTACGGGAATAAAAAAAAATGACTGCCATTTTTTTCTTTTTTAGAGGAAGGAGGCAGGCTTTTTTCAAAACGGCCGGCCAAAACACATTTTTAAAGACAGCAGGCTGGCCTGTTTTTCACAATTTTTTTTCTTGTCTGAGATTGTTTTTAAGCAAAAAGTAAAAGGAGGTGGCCTTTCAAAATGAAAAGGGAGTGTGCGAGGACACTAAACATGTTTTAATTCTCATTTGGCCTAAGACGAAAATCCAAGTTCTTTCCTCCATGTTTGAAAATAAAAACAATTTTTAACAGTTTGGTAAAAACTAGTCTGGTTATGTATTATCAAAACACTTGGCCCCAGTAAAATTACACAGCAAGGCCTATATACACCCCCTTTTGCCCAAAAAACAATGAGCAATACGCCACATTTTCTGGACCACTGCCAAGTTTTATCGCCACATTTTCTGGACCAGATGCTAGTCTTTTCTTAGTTTACATCCATGGTAAAAAATTAAAAACCTAAAAAATATTTTGTTAAAAACCAGTTGGGTTATAATGTAATGTCAAATTGATTTTAAAGCATAGAGGAAGTCTTGACAGGGATGTAAAATTGCACAGAAAATCACCACCTCCCCCTAAAAATAACTAGCACTGCGCCACATTTTCTGGACCACTGCCAAGTTTTGTCAACAGTAGGTTTTTTTTCTTCTCAGTATTTACATGTTCTCCATGGTTTAAAAAAAACCGACTTTTACAATTTGGTCTAAATCAGTTACTCAACTTTTGTATTGTAAAATACAGTACTCACCCACCTTGAGCCCCCCCCCACCCCCCAAAATAAATAAGAGTAGCACTGCGCCACATTTTTTGGACCACTGCCAAGTTGATCACCATCTCATCAGGCCATATTTATTGGACTGCTGCCAAGTTAATCCCCAACACCTTTCCCACCAATATCTTAAACCTTTTGTCATGATAACAATGAGTGTTGCACTTGAGTCAAACCAGGGAAATATAAATTTGGCAAATTAAAAAAAAAAAACATGTTTTAAAGCATCTCCACACACTATTTTATGAGAGGCCACCTGTTTTTAAAATCAATTTTAAACCGGCTGATTGTCTTGAAAAAATGTGTCAGTGAGCCATTTAAAAAAAAAGGGAAAAAAAAGGGAAGACTATGTCAGTGAACGATTTCCCCTGTATCGCATCGCAATTTGCGATGCAATTTGGATGATTTGCTATGCAATTTTAAAAAGTGCATCGCAAATTTTTCGATCCAATTTGCGATGCATATTTTGCAACATTTATGCTTGATACAAAAATATTGATTTTTTAATCAATTTTCCCGCAAGAAAAACGATGCTAAATTAATAAGAAATCACCGCCGACGACTAACATTTTCTTCCACGATGTTTAATACTTTTACCCAGTGCTCTGGCAGTAGGGCAAAATCGACCAATGAAAATATTCGTTACGCGCTATATGAAAATTCACCAGCCAATAGAAACACGTGTCTCTGAGCCACTAGGCTTTATCCCCCTCAGACACTGGAAGAACCAGACTACATGTACAGTACATCGTACATGTGTACGTACATGTATTTTACACACATGGTTGTTTTGACACATGCAGAGTCACAGACGAGTGGATTTGCTTATTCTGAGCGACGGGGACTTGGAATTTTATAACTAAACTGATGTTTCCTACTTGGAAAGTAGACTCAGTGACTGGCTGGCTGTACTCCTTTTAAACAATTTTTGACTTCATCTGTCGTACTAGCGCCCCAGGGAACGGCACAGAATTTTAACAAATACCCTGTTTTTCGCGACACCCAGCCACAAAAAATGCCTCAAAATGACAAAAAGACCAAACAAACTAGCTCAAAAATCGCCTACTCTATTCTCGATACGTCTAGGATGTAACATCAGGCATTTAATTGTACTCACGATCATTTTTTAAACTCCAAATCGATGATTTTTAACTCCGCATCGTGGAGCGATTGACAAGTCTGCGATTTTCGGATGTGTATGGTAACGAAACATGGCGTCGCGGTGTATAGATCAGGTGGTAGTCGCATCACGTGTCTTCGGTTTGCTGGTGACGCGTTGTGGGTGGATGTCCATCAACGGCTGTTTAATGCTACACTTGTTACAGGCGTTGCAGCTAATGCTATACATTGTACACTGGGATGGGTACAGGCGCTGCAGCTAGCGAGTGCCCACGTGCACAATGTATAGCATTCGCTGCAACGCCTGTAACAAGTGTAGCATTAAACAGCCGTTGATGGACATCCACCCACAACGCGTCACCAGCAAACCGAAGACACGTGATGCGACTACCACCTGATCTATACACCGCGACGCCATGTTTCGTTACCATACACATCCGAAAATCGCAGACTTGTCAATCGCTCCACAATGCGGAGTTAAAAATCATCGATTTGGAGTTTAAAAAATGATCGTGAGTACAATTAAATGCCTGATGTTACATCCTAGACGTATCGAGAATAGAGTAGGCGATTTTTGAGCTAGTTTGTTTGGTCTTTTTGTCATTTTGAGGCATTTTTTGTGGCTGGGTGTTGCGAAAAACAGGGTATTTGTTAAAATTCTGTGCCGTTCCCTGGGGCGCTAGTACGACAGATGAAGTCAAAAATTGTTTAAAAGGAGTACAGCGCCCCAGTCACTGGGTCTACTTGGAAAGTAAGAACAAACAGTTGTTTGTTTATGTTAAGAACATCTGCAAGGTATATTAAATCATTTAAACTGTTGTTTTTTCGACAAAGGAGCTGGATAAATGCAAGAACTTTGAGTTATTTGATTTTATTTTTATTTGTGTGAAGATACATCGCTTCACTATTGATTCCTGCTAATAATCATAATGGCTGTGCACAAAATAATACTTTAGCGACAATCGTAGAACTTAACCCTCCCTCTCCAACTGAATATCATCGGTTCAAAAACGATATATATGTATGTAGATCATGTTGTTCCCTTTATTATACAATTGGTTTTAAAGTTGTCTCCTAATTTTGCACACATTTATTATTCTTAATATATTATGATTATCCTATTTATTATTATGAAAATTCTTGGTTGTCTGTATCCAAAGATCCTTTCAGTTTTAATGTTTCAAACTTGTGTCTGCCGACTTGTGTCCTCATTGATTTTCATTTAATATTTTAATTTGTTTGCGTTAAATGTCCAAACATAAAGTACATATAAAGTGTGGATGAATGGAGGTAGAAATAGTATTTATAAGCATTTCATTTTTCAATTCAATTTTAAGACCTCCCCCCCCTTTCTCATTGAATTTACCCGATGAAGCTGATTTTGGTGTGTTTATTTTATTATAAACCAAGTCTAGACATTGAAAATTGTGGGAAAAAAAAAATCCATGGTAATTGCTGCCTTAACTATCCGACACTGGATGTCGTGTTAGCACACAGATTCGTGCTGGGAGATGTCACTTCTTTTATTTTCCTTTTTTTCACAACGAAAACAATTAAAGTAACAAGCTAGGCCCTATGTATGACAGCATTTTACTTAAATTTCGCCCTAAGACCTTAACCCGTTGCGCAAATATACATATCTGCAATTTAAGCATTTTTTTAAATTTGCTATGCAAAATTTATGGACTGCTATGCAAAATTTTGAGTTTGCTATACAAAAAAAAAAATTGCATAGCAGTTTTGCTATGCAAAAATTTTGGACGAAATCGTTCCCTGCATTATGTGGTGTTTTTTTGCCCTAACATCAATTGGCGATATTTTCGTTATAAGAAAAAAAGGTGATTTATTAGGTTATGCTACCAAATGAGTGTTAAAATCAGGATGTGTATTAGATTGAAAACAAAACAAAGAAACAAATTGACAATCACAACCAAGAAACAGATTAACAATACCGTGCGTAAAAATTTCATGAATTTTATGGATTTTGACTGCCACCCAGGTTATAATTGGGATAACTTCCATTTGTATTGGTCTTGAGGACCTTGGGGGAATTGTGTCCATACAAAGTTCAATTCTGAGGTTTTGTGTCTTCTATACAAAACATAACACGTACCTCATATACAGTATTTAAAAGCATTTTGAGAATCATCATTAAAGGCAACGTAAACCTTTGATTTTTTTAACCAATAGACTGTTTTAATCTTATCTGCTGAAAGCAGTTGTTCATGTTTTTGAGATGGCCAAAAATCTGGAGCGAATATGTTCACACAGGAAGAACAATCCCTAATAGGAATACACAATCTTTGAGAAGCATTATTAATACGCGGCACTGTTGCATTAATTTAAAAATTCTATCTTTTTACATGAATACCACGTTTCTTTAAAGTGAGATGATTATCAAAATGCTTTATACTATCAAATGCTACTGTAGGCTTCTTACCAAAGGTTTTTATTGGCAATCATTTTAAGAGTGATAACAAACGTATGCTAATCCAGGGAACGGTTTTGTCCAGCAAACTTTGCATAGCAAAATATTTGGGCTGAACTAGTTAATTGCACACTGTATGTCAAAAAAATAGCGAGATTTGTGGGGGGGGGGGGGGGATTAAGGCCCCCCACAAAACGTATTGATTTTTAAAAAATCATCACATCACAGTTTCTGTATGTGGGACAGGGATCCCAAGAACTACTCCTAGAACTTAGAGGTTCGTTCTGCTATCGCCTCGAGGCCTCCACGAGGAGACGATGCAGACACACTTCATAATCATAGTTCTATCTAGGATCTTTTTTTTTGTGCGTCACATCTGAGGGCGCTGTCTGCGCTTTGATTAAATAAAGGCTAGGAGTACCCAAGAACATGAACAAGAAGAGATAGTCCCAGGTATTTGGTTTTATTCAAGACAAAATGGGGGCATTTTTATTACATTCTCCAAATAGTACATGATAAAAAAGTAGTAAATTAAATGTGCGAGTACACGGAGGTTTCTGCACAGTAATATAGGAAGATGAAGTAACAAACAAGAGAACAAATCTACACAGCAAACTCGACAGCACTCAACACTGTATGCAACCTTCACCTTTTCCCTCAAGGTCGTAAAACTTCCCACCCAATGCAGCGGTTGCTTTAAACGGTTGCGCAACCAAGGTCAGCTATGTTTTGGACAATATTATTTGTTGACACTACACCCCACGTACGTACAGTACAGACAGGCAGCGCACACAGCATGCTGAGCGAGCCCGTCTTAAAAATCAAAACAATTACTCAAAATGTGGGGAAATGAAGATGTTATAGAACAAGAAAAGTGTGTGCTCACCAGCTATGATGAGTACACCCAAGTCACGGCACATTCAGTGGTTCCTGGCTCGCATTTCTGACAACTTACAGACCGCAGACACCATGCGGAAAGATTTTGAGTGCTCGATGTCTCAAAATGGCGACTCAACTGCCACCACTACCTCTAAACATGCAGAGAATGCAACCATAACGTTAGAGCAATGGGGAAAAAATATTAATACACCGGCAGATTTCGCACTACTTTGTAGATTATGATTAAAAACCCGCAAACATAAAAGTATTTCACACTTACTTTTAACTGTCACCAATATCCTGAAAAAGGGCGTCTCTTGGTGTACATGGGTCTGTTGCGAACAAATTTGTGACTATGTTCTGAGAATACTGTAGAAATTACCGACAATCATGGTGCCTTTTTACGGCTAATCGGATGGGTTGTAGGGATGGGGAATTCCCCTTTTAAAAATGAACAACGCATGCGCTAGAGGAGGAGAAGAACGACATAATAATCACTACAGCGGACTTTTCAAAACCTGTGTTATTTTCTATCTACGGAATTTTCTTAAAAGGAAATTGATAGAAAGCTCTGGACTTGCCATGACATCTTCAACAACTCCAAAACCTCACTACGATTTTTTTTTTTTAAAGAACCATTGAAGGAAGAAAAGAATGAGTATTGTGTGGGAAATGGGAACAGAGGGGAGGTCTGTCCAAGCTAGGAAACTCCGTCCTCGGCCAGCCACCCATATCCACTGGTGTTTTGGATGATGATGCAATAATCTTGTTGGATCTTCTTTTTTCCCCTTGAAAAAGAGTGGTACATTCTGTGTGATGGACGGGAAAAAGCGGTCGTGCCAAGGTCAAAAAGTTAGAATGTCCTCTCCTCTTTTTCACATGTTTTTTGGGATGATGCAGCATCTCTTTTGAATGATGGATGAGAATGATATGGAATGATGGGGGTGGGGCTACAGTAAAGTGCACGAGTTTTTATAATATCAGGGCTGATTAAAAACAAATTAGTAAAAAAATTACAGGGGGATGTCCTCTGCAGGTTCGTGCTGGTGATGATTTTTAAATCATAATTGAGTATTTTTTTATCAACACGTGTAAATTCCAATGTATTTATTTTATAAGAGGCTGCCACGACATAAATGAGCATAACTGTGGTACAGCTACGCCAAGTATCACAACATGAACATCTACAATGTATGCTGTTGTCTAAAAAGCAAGGAGAGAGTTCTTTTTGAAGAAAAAAGTGTGTTGGCAAATTGTAATGCAATTTCAGAGCACTGGAAAGCGCGCCCTCTGTCAGTTTATCAAGATCATGGTACGAGTACCTGTATGATATAAAACATCTTGGACCAAGACTAGCTACTGAGTCGTACTCGTTTTCACATTGTTATTATCTCATCGACCCCTCCTCAGCCAATGGTGCAACTGCGTTTCATACCAGAGAACAAGCTTGTGATGGTCCGATGGTCAGGTGATCCGTGTTTTTTAGCATAAAGTCCAATGCTTCTTGTCGTCTGCTCGTTTCCCATTTCACTTTTGCATTTTTGTTTTCTTGAGGCTTCAAACTATCACCTGGAAAACGAGGTTTTGTTTCAATTCCATGGTAAGTTGATGATTAAAATCCTGGATGAAAGGTGGTGCATACACAAGAAAGAGTGGAATAAATCATTAAAATCAATGTCACACTCACAGTTATTAGACATTTAGTCAACTCTCGTGTTTTAATTTTTAACCACCGACGACAGAACTGCGGCTACGCACATGACGCACGCCCATTCCATTTGCAGTCATGCCATTCATTGTCGCCAGTGAGTTAGTACAATACTGCAGATAGGATTTAACAGGGTAATCAAGGTGATGAATACTAACAAGTAAAGAGAGGTTTGTGGTAACACCATGGGATTCCATCATGCAATGGCATGTGTGTGATGCCATATGAATTATGATTTATGAATATCTCTATTTGATGCCCTATTTGGAATCCCCCTATTTTAGTTGTCTGATCAGTTGAGTTAGACCTAGCCCTTGGCCACACAAGTGGGGCTAAGTTAGACCAAGTTAACTCAACTGGGTCTGGGCGCTGTAATGTATCACATTCACAAGACAGTACCAGTCAGTAGGCTATAGTCTAGTAAAAGTAGTAAGTAGATTTTCCTTTTGTTCAAAAGTTTGTCATTATTGGTCGTACGACCGATAATGGCAACATTTTGCAACCGATATGACAAAATCATTCGAGCGCCCCAGTAAAACACCGCCCCAGTTACCGGGTCTAGTATTGGTTCTGAAATTGAAAAGAACCGGTGGTTAAAACAGCTATGTTGGTCAGCGTTAGTACATGTAGGCTTGCAAAAAAACTCAAATGGGTCCTAGTCCTACTACGCTTCTATCGTCTCGATAGCGGAATGATAATTATGAACCTGATAGGACTACTCCTAGAACTAATTCGGTTTCGTCCGCTATCGTGTAACGGGAGACGATAGCGAACGAAACTGAAATAGTTCTAGGTTACGGGAGACGATAGCGGACGAAACCGAAATAGTTCTAGGAGTAGGATAGGTCTAGTAGTAGTTCGAGTACAACAAGTAGCCTTACTCCTAGAAATATGAGGTTCTTTGCTTAAATTGGAGACGATAGCGGAACGAACCTCATACTCTAGACCCAGTAACTAGGGCGCTTTACTCCTTTTTCTCGAAATGTTTACATTATAGGTCGTATTACTCCTTTTTTTGAAAATTTGTCATTATTACGATTGACAATGAAAAAGCAGTACAGCACCCCAGTTTCTGGGTCTAGCCCAGGTCAGACTCCTCCAATGCATACAAGACACTGATGTCCTACCAGGGCTAACGTTGGTAGAGGAGTCATTTTGACAGTTCGGGATCATTGCCCAGTTCTAGATCACTTCAACTTTCCAATAACCACATAATTAAATTTTCACATTGTAAATTTCTGTAGATAAATGTGAAGAATAACATCCTTAAACAAACAACCCAAAAATAAGGTGCAAAACATCATCAACAAATAGACTATGGCAATTTTCTGAAGTTCTAAAATGATGGTTGAAAAAACAATGCTGTTGAAATTTCTCACCTTTAAAATTTGAACGCGAAAAACATTGATGCTTAGAGTGTGTAAGCAATATTTCACATCAATATTGAGCAGTTGTCTTGTTTTTGTTAAAGGGTATGACATTACAAACATTTACTTGGAAGGGAGGGGGGCATCAGACTCTTAACCAGTTTGTGATCATCTCTCAGTGAGATAAAATCAGACAGATGTTGTTAAAAGCATTATTGCTCCTCCTGCCACATGCCTCTCAACCTCCCACAGCTCTCTCTACTTAAAAACTATAAGGCTCCTCTCATTGTTTCAAAAAGTAAAGGCTGAGTCACACTGCAGCGATAACGAAAACAACGCAAAGAGAGCGCATTCTATTGGATAACTTGCTCCACGCAGAATATGCACTTGCTCATTCAACCAATAGAATGCGTTATCTTTGCGTCGTGATCTTTATCGTAAGTATCGCTGCAGTGTGACTCTGCCTTAAGCTCTCTGTGTGTGGCATGTAAACAGTTTTCATAAATTTCTTAACTTTTTTCTCCATCCAAAGCTGTAGACAAACCTTAGCAAAGTAGACAACAGTGGTCATGGATAAGTGGGTGAATCGTCGAGTGAACCCCCAAGGCACTTGCAGTCATCGACTGTTCTGCTTTCCATGGGCTGGTGGAGGAACCCTCTTCTATGCAGCTTGGACAAAACTCCTTCCAGGAAACATTGAAGGCAAGTGAAACAATCATAGGTTTGCGGTACAAACTTCTCACCTTCAAGGAGGGGGGGGGAGCATTGTACCCTTGTAATCATACAGCTTTATAAAATTGTGGACTCAGCTAAGAGCAATACAAGAGCTGAAGGCAAGTGGTGGAGTCTTAGGAGAAAGCTAACTGATAACTGAAACAATATTGTAATAGATATATGGAATCGGCTCCTCCCTTAATATCTATGTCCGGTTTGCTCCTCATTCGATCTTGTGTCTTTCCAAACCCAACAACACCTGCAATCAACCCCAACCTTTGCTAAAAAAGAACCCCTGAATCGGTTGGTCTCACGGGGGTAGTCAGTGTATAGTGAATGTATTGACCAGTGTAGGCTTCTATCTGTGGTTGTGGAACCAGATGATGTGGAAAGAACAGATGGTTAAATGCAGAACATTCATATCACAACAAAATCAGATTTTTAGTTTGAATTGTTTGTTTTCCTCCCTTGAAACAGTGAATGCTATACGTCTTCCTGGGAGAGAGTCACGCTTCAAGGATCCTCTTTACTCAAATTTAGATCTACTCGTTGAAGAACTTTGTAGAATCCTCCTCCCGAGCCTTCAAGAGAAGCCGTTTTCATTCTTCGGTCACAGGTAAAAACAAAAGTCGACAGAGGTCTAAGAAACTCATACGCAAGGAGCAAGTTCGAGTGCCCACATTTAGTGTATCTATCTATCTAATGGTGTAGTAAATTCATCTTGTAGTAGAATATAGTCGTACTGTAAGGTGCAAAGTGCGTGATCACGAACACGACATCCTCTCTTTAAGTGAAAAAAGGTGAAAATTAAAAACGCCTCCCATCTGTCCTAACGTAGGGTCAGTGGATTCAGCCTGTTCCTAAACTGCTCCATGGTTTGGGTGGTCACAGCTGATGCTGGCAGGTTGTTCCACAGGCAGATGGCGCTGGGTACCGGGACCATGGAAGGAAACATGGTCCCAAAAGCTGGTTCCAAATGGTCGATCACAGTAGTCAACCAATGGTTGACCAGCCTGAGTTGGAGTCAAAATAGTCAACCTTTAGTTAACATGGTACCACTCGAACTTGCTCCAAGCCATTCTTATTTTTGGAGGGCAACCATAGGACTATATGGAGGTGTCAACCAGTTTGTAGTGGCCGGGGAGGTGTAGAAGGGTGTGACAAAGTTTCAATACAAACACAAAAAAATCCTCATAAAAGCACCCCTTCCTGAAGGAATAGCAGCGCCCCTCCAAGAGCAAAGTTCAAAGCCTGATTTTTGGTGGGTTGGCTCTATATATAGTGTGTTAGTTGAAACTTGGGTATGGAAATGAATGAACTTCAAGGACCACTGATGGTGATTTGATCATGTAGTTGATGGTGTAAATAAAATTTACTTTTTTTTCTTATTGGCAGTATGGGTGCTATTGTGTGTTTTGAGCTGGCATGCTATTTGAAGAAACACCACAACTTAGAACCGGTTCACATGTTCCTGTCTGGTGCAACCGCACCTTATGTGAGTTTAGTTGTATACCCCTCGCTTATGGTCTTATACACTCTCAAACAGCGCCCTCAACGAGGCCAAAGGAAGCCCTATGATTGGTTTGGGGTACATAAACACATCGGGGTCTAAATGGGGCGTGAAAATCCGAACAAGACGGAAGGGCTCACAGAAGCTAAAAATGATAACTAGACCAGAGTCAAAAGGAGAAGAAAAAAAAACTAATTGTCTTTTAAGTAATACTAGGAATTCTCTCTCTTTGCCTTAAAAAAAAATTGTTAGACTCAAATAATTATCTTTTTTTGACATCATTTGTTTATTCTATTTATACATGTTATTCACACTTAGGTATTGTTATTCAATTAAAACACAAGACTGCCAGACTTGTCCATTCCTGAGTTTACATGCCCGGCACTGGCCTCGGGCATGCAATCCAGTGTAAATTTCAAGCCCTGTGTCTGTTTCCTCCGACCTCTGATGAGGTGACTGCACAGTGGGTCTCATCAGTGCAGTATTTTCAGATCCGTTGTTGTGCAGTGTGTCATGATGGAGCAGTCTAGCACATGCTTATTATTTCGATGGCACAATCAAAATATATAGCCCCCTAGTGGGGTGTCGTGGACGAGCGGTTAAGAACCCCAAATTCAAGCTCTGCTGATTCTGTTCAGCAGAGTGTGGGTTTGAATCCCGAATCCTGATCGTGACACTAGTGTCCCTGAGCAAGACACTTAACTATAATTGCTTCTCTCCACCCAGGGGTAAATGGGTACCCGTGAGGGCAGAGATGGTTCTTGTGATAGATTTAGCCGAGTAGCATATTTGTTGCAGAAGGCTGTATACTCCCCACAGGGAGCTGAGATGGTTTAAGGAATGATTTAAGGCCCAGTGACCAGGGGTAATAATTTTAGCGCTTTGGGACACCCTTCGGGAGTGAAAAAGCGCGATATAAAACTTAATATTAACAAGCAGAAAACCACTGACAGAACATACAAACCAGGTTTTCTGTGTTGCCAAAAGCACGTGTCCATTTAATGAGTTTTTCACCGGTTGGTTTATGTGGTGTTTATTGGAAAAAAGGAGGGCGGGAAAGAGTTACCCATCCAATAAAAAATTTAAAATGTGTTAATATTTTTTATTTCAAAACCCTTGTTTTCAGTCCACACTCCGCCAAGAGAAGGTGACCGACAAACCCCTAGACCAACTCACCGATGACGAGTTTCTAGAGCGACTCGGAAAACTGGGAGGAACACCAAAGGAAGTTTTGGCCAATAAAGCACTGATAAGACTTTTCATTCCTGTTATTAGAGCAGATCTAATCCTGTTAGAGAAGTATAGGTATGTAGTATGATTTTTTTCAGCACTACCTGGTTTGTTCTTTAAGGCAGTAGACACTATTGGTAATTACTCAAAATAATTATCATCATAAAACCTTTCTTGATTACGAGTAATGGGGAGAGGTTGATGGTATAAAAACAGCTCCCTCTGAAGTGACGTAGTTTTCGAGAAAGAAGTAATTTTCCACAAATTTGATTTCGATACCTCAAGTTTAGAATTTGAGGTCTTGAAATCAAGCATCAGAAAGCACACGACTTCGTGTGACAAGGGTGTTTTTTCTTTCATTATTATCTCGCAACTTCGACGACTGATTGAGCTCAAATTTTCACAGGTTTGTTATTTTATGCATATGTTGAGATACACAAACTATAAAGACTAGTCTTTGACAATTACCAATAGTGTCCACTGTCTTTATTACAGAGTTAGAAATATTTTAATCTGAGTTATTGGTTTTTCTAGCAAAAAAGTTGCAGTGTAAGGACTTTATGGAATCCACCATATACATAAACTGACCAACCTGTAGAAGTTCAAGATCATTGGATCCTTTTTCGAGAACTTATCTTGCTATGTACTGCCGTGGAGTAATTTTTTTTTTTGGAATTCAGGAGAATTCAAAACCGCAGTCAGCAGGGTGGTCAGAAGTCGCCTTACACAAAAAAGTAAAAGTTCAGTAGATGTTTGAAAATGCCCAGATAAAGTTTTGAAACCTTGGAGATTGTTTTGTTTTTGTCTTGCAGTAAAGAGGCTCCGAGTGATCCACCCTTGAGCTGTCCGATCAATTTCTTTGACGGCGCTGAAGACAGAACGAGAAATCATGATATTGATAGTAAGTAAAACAAATGGGACACTCAAAGATACTGATGCTTACATGCTTAAAACAAATTCCAATTACTATGAAATGATTTGGGGTTGAACTCTACCAACTGAGCTATCTAGTGTTTTGTTGGCGGTCGCCCTATTTTGTCAATATCTTTGTTCGGGTTGCCAGTCAGGCCATTCAACCGTTAACTGCCGTGAAGCCAGGGATCATACCCAAATTAGAAATTAGTTAGGTTATAAACGCAAACTGGGCCCAATTTCATGGCTCTGCTTACCGCCGAGTTCTGCGCTTATGATCGCGATTCTCCGCTTACGTGCAAGCGCCGAATTTCTGCGCTAGCCTTGTAAGCGTAGAATGCCTAGTAATGTGAAGTACGCACGCGCAGAAGCCCAAATTCGCCGCTAACCCGTGAAATACGCTTGCCGTAAGCACAGAATTCCCTGCTTCCGTAAGCGCCGATTCTGTGCTTACGGTAAGCAGAGCCATGAAATTGGGCCCTGGTTGTAACTACAGACTCTTAACGGGACCTGTTGCCTTGGATTGATAGCTTTGTGCTGTAAAAATGTTTTATGAAATTAATGTTTGGAAAGACGTTTTCAAAGTAGAATATTATAATTCACGCAAATACCCCTTGAAATTGGTTTTCCTTTTTCTTCATGAAATAACACGGTCTACCATTTTGTAGAACCAAATATTTTACTCCTTCAATTTTAATCCATAAACAAATCAAAAAAGAGGAAAACAGTTGATTCATGCCACGGCCTTCATTTTCCTGGTTTTGGCCTGTGTGCCATTACCAAAAATTCCCATAGACTTCAAGATTGTCCTATGGTAGTGGACTTAAAATGAAAATGGCCCTGCCCTCTCAAAGATTATATTCCAGCTGAAAAGTTCAATGCATGGTGCAGTTCTTTAAGGTTTTATTTAAGGCAGTTGTGTGTACTAGGATTGTGTTGACGTCTGTGCTTTCTTACCTTCTAAATATTTTTTTTATTAACTTTTTTCTTCCAATGCAGACTGGAAAACCATCAGCTCTGGTTCGTTTGACGTTCAACTCTTACCCGGTGAACATTTCTACCTTCAGCAAGAGGAAAACACAGCTAAAATCATCAAAACCATTGCAGAGAAACTCAAGTCTTCATAACAGGGTACTATTGTACTGATAATAAAAACAATCATGTGTTTGTAAAACTACTGTAGATGTTACAGCAATGGTCATTTTGAAAGACAATACAATGTACTGAGGCCTTTGTTGCCAAACACTTGTAGGGTCAGTCAGTCGATCAGGGCCCAATTTCAAACACTTGGTCAGGCATTCCACTCTTATCCAAGTCCCAACATTTTAGTGTGGAGTGACATAAAATTGAAGGATATTGACCCATTTCACCTGACGTCATCATCAGAAAATTCTTGAATGCGCCATACTGGTAGGCAATTTCACTGTGCGTTATGCAGCGAAAGTGCGCATTTTAGGCAGCGCGGTATTAATACACGTAAACCTAACTGCCCACCAACATGGTGAGCGTGGCATCAGTCGCCGCGTGTGACGTGCGTGCAAGGGGTCAATTGGAGGATTGATGTCAACTGTAGGTAAAAAAAAGCTTTGGTATTATTATAAGGCTATAGTCTGAACCGAATATTCCATAACTGTTTTAATTACAAAAGGCACTTTATTTCATTCTTTGTACAAAAGAATAAGTTAAAAAATATAATAGGTGGGTATAAAATGCTGGACAATAAAAAATATACTAAATAAGCCATTGTATATAATTATAATGCAATAATAAAAACATGTAATAAAAAAAGAATACTGAAAACATTTGTGCTTTAAATGGGCTATGTGGCCATGATCAAACATTCCTGTGGCTGTACATGGAATTATAAAATTTCACAGAATTGCTAAAGCAGAAAATATTGCTTAAAAATATCATGTTTAGCAGAAATGAGCAGGAAACCAGTCACAAATTGTACATGTGACAAGGTATTTTGGCTGGTAACCGTATCTGATAAGCATAATTATTTGGTGCTTAGCCGCTTTTTGTGCTTAAAGCCATTGGACCCTTTCGGTAAACAGTATTGTCCAAGGCCCACACTTCGTGTATCACAACTTATATATCAAATAACAAACCTGTGAAAATTTGGGCTTAATCGGTCATTGGAGTGGGGAGAAAATAACGGGAAAACCCACCCTTGTATCCGCGCGTTACGCCGTGTCATGACATGTGTTTAAAATAAATCTGTAATTCTCATTAACGAGAATTGATATTGTTTTACTGTTTTCTCAAAAAGTAAAGCATTTCATGGAATAATATTTCAAGAGAAGTATTTCACCACTATCTTCTGTAAACCCTGTAAGTTATTTGTAAATCTGTGAACTTTTTTTTCTTCTTTCTGTACCGAAAGGGTCCAATGGCTTTAAGCAGCTCTTTGAAAATGAGCGTAGGTGTGCCCTCCCTCTTTGTTATATATCTAACAAGAGTGCACATGCAGTGCACGGCCGAGCGGTTAAGAGCACCGGATTCAAGCTCTGGTGTTTGATCAGCAGAGTGTGGGTTCGAATCACGGTCGTGACACTTGCTCCGTAAAGTTGGGGAGGTAGTGCTTTCTGCTCTACCAGCCAGGCTTCGGACTGATGATACCAAAGCCTACATCCGTACGGACTGTAAAAGGGGTAACCCTGTTTCAGCCCTAGGTGTAGGTGGCAACTGCCCTCTGGAAAAAAAAAATTGACGCCCACACCTTCAAGTGGCCTTCTGGCCTTGTGTGTCTGGCGAGTTACATAAAAAAACTTTTTTTAAAGTAGCTGGGTGAGACTTCATGTACAGCCATAGGCCTGCTTTGATCAGGATGACATTATCCGCTAAATTATCTACAAAGCCGTAGAAAGTACTAACAAGGTTCTAATGGTACTTCTAAAGTATGATAAAACCACAGTTTTATTCTACAGTATGACATGTACACCTTTTAATTTACAAAATAATTTTGAAGAATGAATGTCCGTAAGTTTATATGAGAGAAATTGCAAGTTATAGATTTCATGAAATGAAAAGTTTCTTAAAATATTCCAGTACTGTATAAAAAATCAGTAAAATGAACCCTTCATGTTTCTGCGTGAAAGCTATAAATAGAATGTAATAACGTGCTGTTTGTCAAGATTTTGTTTTGTCTTGGTCTGTACTTAGTAGTACTTCAAAGTCTTGTAGGGAAAACAAGGACAAAAGCACAACACAATCAGCAGCTTTAGGGTGGGGTTCAAGGGCGCGTTCTGCCGACCAAAAAACCATGAACAGGAACAAGTTTTTGACTGACGTAAAATTCACTCCTTTTGCAGTGTTTGCAAAGAACGTCTTGGGGGATAAAAAAAAAAAACTATTTTAAAATATTGACATGCTACTGATACTAAACCCATCAGTATAGCTTTCTAAAAACAAATATAGTGGAAGATTATTTACAATGATTGCTACAAATGCCTACATCAACTTTTACACTCTTAGAAAGAACTTGGCTTTTGGACGAGATAAAGAATTTAGCACACATGATTTCAGAGGAAAAATAATGTTAATTGGAAATATTTTGTTTAAGTAAACAAAAAAAAATTTTTTTTTTTAGTGCTATTATTATTAAATTTTTAATCATTTTCATCAAAGCTCATCTGTGCCGGCAGGATTACTTATCATATATTTTGTTTCATGGCTCCTCAGAGCAAACTTTTTTATGTTGGTACTATATAAATTAGATTAATTGATTGATTGATTGATTGATCGATTTATTGACCAGCAGACAAAATAGATGCATTTCTTGAGAAAGGCCAAGTTTTTTTTAATAACTTGTGTCAGTCACTTGCCAGTCGGACTAGTAAGCTTTCCATTTCTTTAACACTTTTGTTTCTAATGGTTTCCCATCAACAACACTATTTGTTCAGCCTTAAATTAAGAGTCGTTGCAGACAAAAAAGTCTGTCACTAGGATCCAAATTTCAGAAAGATATGTAGAAATGTTGACATTTCTACCTTTTAGGAACCCCTGGGGAGTTTGGACTTCACAAAGTTTTTAAGAACAGTGTCCTCGGCACTAGAGAAGTATATCAAAGTGCAGGATATCGTTTTATGTAGAAAAAATAACAGCTGATTTTCTTCAGCAGGCTGACTAAAAAAGTCTGATAAATCTCTGAAATTTCACATCCCTGATCTATAGCATGCAGCAGTTTGTATTGGAGCTTTGTAATAAACAAGCTGGTGGGATAATTAAAGATGCTATGTCAGATTTTTGGCCGATTTGACCCCCAAAAAAGGTATTTTGATGGGGGGGGGGGGGGGGTCGAGAAAGTTACAAGCTTTCATTTGAGCCATTTGAGTCCTCCAGTTATTAGTAGCAGTGAAATAAAGTGCTCAAAATTAGTTGGGATGACGACAATATATCACGTGACCGATTCTTATGTGTTTTATAAGAAACGTTTTAGATTTAAAAGTAAAAGTTTAACTTTTTTTCGTTAGAGCGGGTGATATACTCTTTGAAAAACCATTCACTCAACAAAACCTATTTTTCAATGTTTGGGGCCAAAAATCTGACATAGCATCTTTAGGAGAATACATTACCTTGTTTAAGTTTTACTTTTTTTTCAGTAGGCGAAAAATTGTTAAGGAGAATACTGATTAGATAAGGTTTGTGGTAGCAACATGTGTGAACCTTTTTTTAAGTTTTGTTGGTTCTGAAAAAGAATTGGTGGTTGACCACTCGATCAGTATATGATCCTCTTTAGGAGAAAAACATTAGAACTAAAGCCCGGTTTATACTTCCTGCGAATGCGATACGAATGTTGATGTCACATCCTCGCAACGGATAATTTGCAGCAGTTGAACTCCGCTCACTTCACTTGCGAATATCGCAAGGAGAGTTGTGGTGTCAAACTCACGTCAAATTCGCTTCGCTTCGCATTCGCAGGAAGTATGAACCGGGCTTAACAGTACTCAGAAGAGTTTTACACACGGTGCTTCTGCAAACCTCCCCTGATTATACTCCCCACATGCAAAGTTTCAAATCCTACTTGGAATACTGATTGTCTGATGTGCATTAGACGGCCTGAATTAGGAACAAGGAACATCACATGCCCCTGTACCCTCCCGCTATCTCCTGTCATGGTGCATACTAGCTGGTCCCATCTGGATAACAGGTATCTCTTCCTCACTGTCCGTACTAAACGCTTCGTTCACATAAACCGCTTCATCGTAGCGCCGCCGACCTTTACCCTTCCCGCGGGATCTAGTCTTGCGCAGCCGATGTCTGGCATCTGCCTCTTTGCTTCCCTTCTGTGGCTTGTAAGGATTGGTCTTCTCATTCCCGGAGCTGGAGGACAAACTGTCCAACGCATTTGGAAGAGGGAAGCTCTCGATGCTGATCGCTCTCTCAACGGGTTGCTCCCCGTCGGGGTAGTCTCGTACCAGATGATCCAGGTCATGTTTGGATTCACGCCTGAACGGAGCATTCCTGGGGGCCTCTCTATGACTGTCCCAACACCTGTTGGAGCCTGCCAGGGCAGCGTTGACCTGTGAGATCACGAGGTCGCTAGCGTGCGATGACAGGGAGTCTGTTCTGTGTACATAGTTTGAAGACGAGGTGCTGCTCTGGGTATCTAGGACTTCTGAGCTGGACAGCAACTGGGGATCACGTCTGATGAATGATGCAGAGAGGGGTTTCACTCTGTGATCAGGCTGTCTTCGCTTGTCTGGTTTCCCGGTAGTGTTGGGCCGCCTGGAGCTGTAAGGCCTGTCCGTGGGTACGGTAGTTAACCCCAGGATGGCGACAGGTCTTTGGACTGGAGGTCCTCCACCAGCCATCTGTTGACCCCAAGCTTGCTTACGATTAATGAAGCTTGATTGCTGCAGGTGTATTGAAGGTGCTGCCTGCATGTCTAAAGTTCCTGTCAGTAGACCACATAAGTAGCATTAGAGACTAATAACTGTAGTTCGAATTTAGTCAACAAAGAAATATCAAACATATTATACACTACACACACAAATCCTTGTCATTTGATAGAACATGCTTTATTTTGCTATGTATACTCCTGCGAACTTCCAATATTTACTATAGTTTGCCCTTATATGGAAACGTTCTTTTCACTGATCTGTCAGCTTTTGTTCAGAATTCATATTAAAGGATGCTTTTAACATTCAACTAGCCAGAGAATTTTGACTCGGGTGTTTTAACTAGCATTTA
The DNA here is from genome assembly GCF_032118995.1 of Asterias amurensis. Classification (NCBI taxonomy): domain Eukaryota; kingdom Metazoa; phylum Echinodermata; class Asteroidea; order Forcipulatida; family Asteriidae; genus Asterias; species Asterias amurensis. The sequence goes on from NC_092663.1 coordinate 10,438,973, forward strand.
GCCAGCGAACCACTGGGTGGGATAAACTAGCTTCCCTGGGTCGACCCCGGTCTGCCCTAGGTTTGTTTGAATAGCTTTGACGTCATACCAGTTGCTCACCTGGTTCAGCCCTCAGTGCCCTGCTTGTGGAACGGGTCACTTGGGGCTGGCCTGAGGTGCATGACGTCACCACGAGAGGGTGAGTGTGATCGTTAGATTAGCTCTTGTCAGGGGCTCCTCCGGATGAGCACTGCGGGGTTGACCCGGGGAAGCTAATCAAACGCACCCACTATTATGGGAGAATTCTAGTAATTCTAGGCCTGGCAACTCTTCAGCACTGTCCACCTACCCAGATTCATCATTGGCTTCGGGAAGCTGAGTCGCCCCTGGGCGTCTCGGATGTTCGGCAGGGCCTGAGGCGGATCCAGGGAAATGTTGTCGCTGCCGAGCTCCATGTGCTCCGAGGTTGACTGCGTGTCATGGCCGCTGTCGTGCAACTCGTGCTGCTGCCGGAACTCATCTTGACGCTGAAGCTGCAGCTGGCGAAAGATCTCAAGCTCTAGATGTGCCCTGGAAAGTAAGCATAGATGAAAGCAGCTCAGCCATAGAAAGAAACTCTGCTAACAAAGTACATTGATCAAAACAGCTTAGAATGTGAAATCTGGGCAAAATGCTGTTTCTGATAAGGAGGTAACCAGCTCAACAATATACATCATGATATTTTGTTTGTTAAACTGTTTCTGCCAAGAAAGACTAATTTGGGCCCAATTTCATGAAGCTGTTTAGCAGAAAATATTGCTTTTAGAGAATTTCTTTGCTAAGCAAAAAGTGGGTGTGGCACAAGTCAAAACAATGTAAATTTTATGGAAGGTTGGCTGGTAACCTGTTCCTGCTAAGCAAGATTTTTCTGTGCTTAGAAAGTTGTTGTGCTTACAAGCTTTATGAAATTGGGCTCAGCACTTGAGCAAAAATGCACTCAGCACAGAAAAGAAACTCTGCTGCATACCTAAGCTGTTTCTCTCTGTCTTCGTCTGTGAAGCAGTTGCCATCGAGGAGTTCCCTTAGCTCAGGGTTGTGATTGTACAACTGGGTTTCAATCTTCTGCACCCTGTCCTCAAGGCGGGCGCTGTCAAAGAGATTCATCTAAAAGAGAAATAATAATAATAATAATAATAATAATAAAAATAATAATAACTGTGGCTTCTTAGATAGCGCACATTTCCGTCACTCAGTGACACTCCTGCAGCCCGTTTCACGAATCGCTAGGATCAATCCTAACTCGAGTTAGGACCAGTCACCCGTCATAACTCAGGATGGGTTCAATGCGTCCTACGTATTTGGATACGGAACTGAACCGTCCTAACTAAGATTAAGTTAGGAAGACTTTGGTGAAATCGACGGCTGGCGCTGTAACATACATGTACAGTATTTCCTGAAAGATTTGGGACTATGTTTTTGAATTATGAGACCTAATCCTGATAGCACCATGTAATGTAAATCAAAGCAAAACAGAGAAAAATTAAGATATGATTATGTTTTTTTGCCCTACACCAGAAGTGCGTGCCACTTAGGCCAAACGGTTCTTATATTTGCCAACTCTGCGAACGTTTTCATAAGTGGAGTGTGTAAAAGGTGTTTGCAGAAATTGGCAAACGCTCAAGGAAGGCATTAGCTATGTACACCAACTAAAAAGAAATGCAAATAAAACAGTGAAAAAGCAACAACAGAGCAATGAATATTATCTAAGTCTTGCCTCCCAACTGGGACTCAAACCCACACTAATAAGAAACACCCGAGTCCAATCCGGTGCTCTTAACTGCTCGGCCCACAAACTAAATGTCGTGGCAATAATTGCCAAGACAATTCCCTGAGAAAGTTAACTGAATGGAATTTCCCTGTGAAGTTACCAGGAGGTGGAACTTCCGTGTGGTGATACCACATGATGGGAACCCCCCCCCCCCCATTATAATACAACACTCAGTATTTTCCTGCAAGGTATGAGTATGAGGCCTACTCCTTTCACATAGTACCCTGTAATGGTTTACAAAGTGCTGTGGCGCAATATGCAGTCAATCAAACCAGAAACTCCGAGGCGAACCTCTTCTCTTTTCGATAAGTGCAGTGGGTTCTTTTATGCCTGTTACACAACACACAGGACCAACTGCTTTACGTCCCATCCAAAGGAAGAAGCAATCATATGTAAGTGTCTTGCTGAAGGACTCAAGTGTCACGACCAGGACCCAAACCCACACTCTGCTGATTAAAAACATCAGAGATTGAGTCCGGTAGTCTAATAAACCACTAGGCCACGACACGCCATGTCATAACAAGTTAGCAAAATGTCCCCCTTAAAAGGTCACTAGATGGAATTTCGTTGGGAAGTGGCCGAAGAAAAATAAATTCTGCCCTCGGAGCAGCCAGTACATACCTCAGAGCAGGTGCTAGACATCCCATCTTCCATCATGCCATGGGTGCAATCAGAGTCCTCAAAGTAACCGTATGGCTTCTCTGGTAGGCCGTGCTGATTGGAGATGGCGTTCATCCGGAACAGCAGCTCATCCACTTGGTATTCAATCTCCGCCATTGTAAACTCCTGCCAGCAATAACACAAAACATTTGATGAGTGAATCCAAAAGTAAAGTTGAGTTCTAGAATTGCAAATGTCATAGGTTCAAATCCCACCGGAGTAAAATGCCCGTGATTGTTTTCACGGGACTCCGAGTATACGGTGCTACACACATCGGTGTTTATGAGTAAAACCAAAATTAATATTCTTTATCCCTGATGCAAATTTAAAATCTATTAAGTCGTTTGCAGTACCCGCTGCTAAAACATAGGATTCGAACTGCCTCTAGCTACCGGGCAATCTATTAAAGTTGAGTTATCGCCAAAAAAACAGAGCAATTATGTCGACGCAGGAAAAATAAGCCGTAATTGGAAAAGACAATCTGAGAAGAGCTGCCGTAACGCTTCTCAGATTCAAATTTGGGGGCATAAAAATTGATATCTATTTACATAACCACATTACTTCAGATTGAAAGGTTTTTAAAAAATGGTTTAGACTATTTTAAGCTGTTGTAGGCTTCAAACCATCACTGCCATTAATTGCCAAAGAGTGATTACCGAGCATATATCTTCCCTTTAAGGGATGAGAAAGACAAACAAGAGAATGAATTGTTTTTTTTTAACAGCTTCCCTCTAACAGGAAACAAAGAGTTACCATTGTGGTATCTTTCCTCCTCTTTCACCTCCAGGACCCCGCTTCGAATCTCGCCGAGAGGCACTACGTTGATTGGGCATCTAAAACTGAAACTACCTTCCTTACCTTGTCACCATTGGGTTCTTGGTTAGTTCAGTGGTTAAGTTTGCTAGTATGAGACTATGAAATGAAAATGACAAGCATGCAACTGCCTGTCGGAAGAGGAAAGAAAAAAAAGAGGAAGTGCGGAGCGAGGCAGCCAAAACGCCACAGGACATGAGACCCACACTGCTAAAAAAGGTGTTTTTGAAACAAGAAAAACATCTTATTTTGAGAAAATATTTCTTGTGTCACTCCCTAGAAAAAGTTTGTAGGGAGTGACATAAGAAATATTTTCTCAAAATAAGCTGTTTTTCTTGTTTCAAGAATACCATTTTTAGCAGTGCACAATAGTACCCTAGAAAATGTTGAGGTTTATTATGCTCTAAGGTGCGTTGTTAGCATGTACTAGGCTTATTTCAAATTATTGTAGTTGTTCATTGATGTTGCCAGGCATACATACCAGGCTAATTTTTTTTTAAGTTTTTTTTATTTTAGCGCAATTTTTTTTTTTTCAACAGAATTCCGCAGAAACGCGGAAGAGTTGCTTGCCTGAAACAAAAGCGAGAGCTAATATAAATGCGTCAAGACGAAAGTCACTCACCGTTGGTAAAGTTGTTGGCTTGTCTTCCTCAGGGAGTCTTCTGAGTCCGACACGGATCAGGAACATATTCCAGAAGAAGAGAATGACCTCTTTGCCACCCACGGCCTGAACGCCTTCCTGCTTGGTCTTCTTGTAGCTGTGACACAAAATGGCTTTTATCTATCCAGGTAAGAATTTATAATAATACTATGTTAGTTAATATTAATAAAAATAACTAGACATATATGTCTAGGACCCCAAGAACACAAACAAGACAAAGAGTAGACGTTGGATGGATGACATCAGAGAATTTGGAAGCGTCACATAGATGCCACAAGTACAAGAAAGATCAAGGTGGAATGGTGATGAAGAGGCCTTCCATCTTGCAATGGAGCGACATAGGATAGATAGATAGACATATTATGTGACTGTAACTAACAATCACAGAGCTGTTCCGTTGTGTTGACCTAAAAATAAAAAATTGAGTGTGTATTTCTTGAGATATGGTCCCACTTCCTGTTTTGAAACCTGGATAGAAAGGTAAACTTGAGATCACGGTCACCCAAGCACAATCTTCGTTGATCAAAGGGTCTTTGACTAAAATAAATTGAAAACTGGCTGTGTATTAATAACTAGACTCGTTTGTAACGTAACAAACACAGACAAGCCAACAATCTATAAAAACACCAGAGGTTGTTTGAAAAAAAAAATTACATACAGCGCAAGAGGGTGCTTAACAAGTCCACTATTGAAAACTTTTAATGACAGTGGTCGCCTGGCCAAATATTATCACAAGAAGGCTTTACACAGGTTCACCGTTAAAAGTGACATAGTCGTCGATTGCTACAAATTTGGAACTTCTCAAGTACAGGTAACTGTTACGCAATCGTCACTGTTTCAGTGATTTCGGTGATGTAAGTAAAAGGACACTGGGGAGGCAACTGTTCCCAAAAACACTTTCTATGGGCGTGTTTCAGAGATTCTGATCAGTTTCTGAAATAGAATCCAATGATAAGAACAACTTCTGGAAGCTATGCAAACATTGGTATAGACCAGAAATTGTTCCACTCACCAATCCAGCCATTAGAATGACCATACAGATGATGTACACAGAGTAGAACATCGGCCACAAGGTAGGGAACTCCATGGCGAGACCTTGGGCATCTGCAGGGTGCCCTACGATCATGCCACTCAGGACGTTAGGGGAGATGTACAGGTGCTTCAGTGGGTAGAAATGGGTGCAGAACAGGAGCACGCCCAGACAGGCAAAGGCGACTTCAAGGATCACTAGGTACAACTATTTGAAATGGATGTCAACAGAAGCAGGGAGTTCAGTAAAAAAAAAAAATTGAAAAACAAAACAATTAAGAATAATAACAGTTTTTATTTTTTTTGGAAAACCTATATATACAATCTTCTTGGAATGAAATATCAAAATGTAGATCAAATAATAACTTGAGCAGCTTATTATTTTTGATTGTGCTTTAGTTTTTTAGAAATGAGTAAAACATGCTAAAATAATTTTTCGTCTTTAGAGACAAAAATTATTTTCGTGACTTGTTTTACTCATTTCTCAAAAACTACACCACCTCAGAAAGTAATATTTGAAGGGAAGCTTTCTGCCATCATTATTTTCAAACTGTGTGAGCTTGATGTAAATCTGTGGACATTGTGTTTTGTGTCCTACAAAAAGTACCCAGCCCTTTTAACCAGTAGAAACTGTCTGCATTTGTATTCAGATTGAAGGGGGGGGGGAATAAAACAGTGACACCAACTTACAGCAAACACAAGGATTTCTTTGACTGCGCCATCAATGACGGCCCCAAACATTGCAACAGTCTGGTTGAAACGCAGTAAATGTAGGAACTTGATGCAGGCAAGGAAGATAATACTACCCAATAAATCCTTCAGAATCTGTTGGGGGAAAAACAATAAATTATTAAAGGAACATTACAAAAAGTGGTATTGCTACCAAAAAAGTTGCTTGCAGTGTAATCTGCCATTATTATACATACACTGACCAACTTGTAGAGTTTGAGATCGATCGGCCATCTGGGCCACGGGAGAAGAGTGAAAAACTAACTACAAATTTTGCATTGCATCGATGCCAAAACAAAAATAACTAAAACGCTTACTGAGCGATAAACTCCAAACGCAAAATTAGATTATTTATTTCTCATCAAGTATGACATTTCAGACAGAAATATTTCAAGGGATGTTTTCTACTATCATCATCATTAAATCGTGTAAGTTTTATGTAAATCTGTGATCTTCTTGATTTTTGTTTCTTACCAATTCTGTAGCGTTCCTTTAACAACACTTTTCTTCAAATATAACTGGTTAAAAGTTGTCCGCACTCAACAAGTTGACGCACTATGGTAGGGTTTGTGGTAACATCATGGAAATAAAGTCTGTCTGAAAGGGAGTGTGCTTTCTGTCTGTGGTGTGCTTTTTGGAATCACCACAGCGAGAAAAACAGAGTGCATCCATGTTGCTACCGCAAACCACAAAAGATTGTATATCAACTTTGCAAAGTTTTGAATCCCACAGGCTAAATCTTTATAAGTGCCATGTATTTAATTTACAATAGTGAAAACTGATGCTTTTTTTCAAATAAGGGGGACCAGACTAAGTTAACTTCCAGCTTCGTTTTTGGTCACTGGTTTGGTAACAGACAAATCCAACCATCAACCGGGTTGGGACAATTTGTAAATGCAACCAGTGTGAATTTGTAGACAAATGTTAAACTTTCTCTTTTACAAATACTTGCAAACAAATTAGTAGGGAAAAACAACAGGGAAAAGGTGGAGTGCAAGGTCTGTAGCATTGACATTTAAAATAAACACAATGTCTAGTTTTTTTTTAAATTGTTGCTCTTACTCTTCTCACGGAGCCTTAATCCACTCACCTGATCCCAGTAAGCAAGGAAGGACAAATCTACAAACTCCTCCATGTAGGTTCCTCTCAGGTGCTGAGTGGCATTGTTGACAAAGACAAAACGGCAAACATACAAAGCAAAGTACGTCAGTGACAAAAGTATCATGCCAATCTGGAGGGAAAGAGGAAGGAAAAGAGATGACTTGGCATCAGAAAATCTGTAGATTAACCCAAACCCCTTAACAAATTGTAAAGCAAAGCTAAGGTGCTTTCAAGTTCATATTTTATTGTTAAAGGCACTGGACACCTTTGATAAATGTCAAAGACCAGTATTCTCACTTGGTGTTTCCCAACATATGCATAAAATAACAGAACTGAAAAATTTGACTCAATTGGTCATTAAAATTGCAAGAAAATAATGACAGAAAAAACACCCTTTCAGATGCCTAAACAAATATTAAAAGACTTTAGGCCTGCAAAGAGAAATTACCTCTTTCTCAAAATTAACGCTACTTCAGAGGGAGCCTTTTTTGACAATGTTTTATACTATCAACAGCTCTCCATTGCTTTATACCAATTAAGTTGTTATGCTAACAATTATTTGGAGTAATAACCAGTAGTGTCCAGTGCCTTTAACAAAAGGAGTCAACAAATAATATTGAGTCTACAAAAGTCACTCTGCATTAAGCCCTACCTCAATCCATGACCACGCACTTTGGAAGAATTGCGCTTTGATCTTGACGAGTTTCTGAACTGCTCTCATGCCAGAAACTGCAACTAGAAGTAAGAACAGAAGCTGGATGGCAAACAAACAAAAGTAAATAAATCAAATTAGTATCATTTTGTTATTGTACCTTGGGCGACCCTATGAGAATAAAATTCTACAGGTTTTTCAAGGTGTGAATATTGTGCAATATTTTGGTTGGTGAACACAACCCTTCTCACATCGTCTAAACAGATAGCTATGGGCACTGTGCACCCTAGACAATTTTCTTTGTGATTTGTAATAATTATAATAACAGTAATACCAAGCATTTAAATATCTTCTACTTTGTTAACAAATGACAACGCTAACAGTAAGTGATTCTGAGAAAAAAAAGACAATGATAAATGGAAAAGGTAGGTTTTGAGTAAGGGAATAAAAGTGTAGTGACGAGGTCTTAAACGGCCGTTTAAAGCCAGCAGGGTTGTGGCCGTGTGATAAAGGCCAGAGCCGTGTGGTGCATTTTTATGAGACAGTTTTTGGATATGCAGTTGTGCGTGTTGTAATGCATCCTTGTTTCCATGGGCTAATGGCGCGGTGATATCAATCCCACCAGGGAACGAGGTTGTGCGCTAACCCGCACAATGCTATCTGTAAACAACCGGCTATAAACAACTCCAGCTGGTTATTATCAACCGTTTAAACACCCCCACGTGACGCGCTCTCCACCAATTGGAATAGCGAAACAGTCTGGGTGTATTTATGAATAGCTTTTTAAACTACATTTAAGCCAACTTGCCTTAATTTTAGTGTTGGGATATTGCTAGATTTCTCTAAATATCTAGAGGTTTGGTCAAAACAATGGCTGAGTTTCCCTTCCCGTGATGGCACTTCACCACTTACACAAACATCTATAGAGGGTGGGAAATCATGCAATCATCCCTTTTCAAGACAAATTGAGGAAAAATCTAAGGCGTGGTGAATCTATCATTTTTTTTCAGGTAGTGAACATTTCTTGAGGAAAATGTTTCTCACCAATTAAAAAATTGAGCAAACAGAATTAGCTTTTGCAAACTGCTTACCAACTGAAATGAGCTATGGTATAAATGCAACAAATAGTTAATGACCTAAAGTTTTGTTCCTAGCAGGTTCTTTCTCGAAGGCTAAAACAAAAGAATTGTAACAATTTCTAGACTGGTTTTTACCCATACACCAGTGTGTGTTAGCACTGTATACTCAGTACTTTCCAGAGTCCTGTGGAAAAATATCACGGGCATATTACTCGAGTGGAATTCCAACGCACAACCCTTGCAATTCTAGAGCAGTGTCTTACCAACTAGACTACCGAGATTGCCCGGTAGCTAGAGGCAGTTTGAATCCTATGTTTTGGCAGCGGGTACCGCATTGATATCAGGGTTCTTTTAACAATTCTCACCTCACAGCACATGATGAAATAATCATAGGCGGTCTCATAACGATGCAGCAGGACGGACTCAATCTTGGGCAGGGGATGGACAGCACCAGTGCCTGGCATCTCAGCAAGCAATGCCACCGACCTGCAGAATAATGCAGTTAGATGTTTGAGTTTAGAGACAGTGAATAAAAATGGTATGAGTCAGATATCAATTACACAAAATAAATAGACCTTTACCTTAAAGGCAGTGGACACTATTGGTAATTACACACAATAATTATAAGCAAAAACCTTACTTGGTAACAAATAATAGGGAGAGGTTGATAGTATAAAACATTGTGAGAAACGACTCTCTCTGAAGTGACATAGTTTTCGAGAAAGAAGTAATTTTCCACAAATTTGATTTTGAGACCTCAGATTTAGCATCTGAAAGCACACATCTTCGTGTGACAAGGGTGTTTTTTCTTTCATTATTATCTCGCAACTTCGACGACCGATTGAGCTCAAATTTTCACAGGTTCGTTATTTCATGCATATGTTGAGATACACCAAATGAGAAGGGTAGTCTTTGACAATTACCAATAGTGTCCATTGCCTTTAACAAAGCACCGTGTATTGGTTTACAAGGTGCTGTGGTTGAATATGCAGCCAATCAAACCAGGAGCACCAGGGCAAAACCCTTTTCTTTTTGATAAGTGCCATGGGCTCCTGCGTGCATTACACAATACAATGGAACAACAGGACTCGAACCCACACTCTACTGAACAGAAACACCACAGCTCCATTCTGGTGCTTTTATCTGCTCGGCCAAGACAAAAATTGCAAACTACATATATTTAAACAGACTTATGGTATAAATGCAAAAAATAGTCTGATGTTTTCAGAGCTGCCAACATTTGAAACTCGCAATCAGTCTCAATAGGGATATTGTGCACAACATTCAGAGAGATATTTAGAATTGCATTCAACAAAACAGGGGACACTAATTAGGGAGATTTTCAAATTTGCTCATTTTCAGGTAACGCAATGTGAGATATGAACAATGCACTTTGGGGTAACACACCTTTGTTGCCATGGATAAACCAATCAGAGTCAAGTATTACAGTTTGCCCGAAGACGCTTATAATAATAATAATAACCCCACAGGTTAAGGTCATTGGGAAGAACCGGGATTCCCGGCGGGATAATACTGGGATTCCTGGCTGTAAAAATCACAACCTGGATCCCAGTGGGATTTTTTAAATTAGACTTTTGTTAGTGGGAATTTTTTATTTGTTTTGTAATGTAATTCTATAGAATACAAAGGTATTGGGACTTGTAATTTTGTTTATCAAACTCGGTTGACACTCTGCTATAGACCATGTGAACTCTGTTTACAATAAGTGTGACCTTGTACATTCTTTGAATATTCTGGCAGGCAAGATTTTGTGTCATAATTTCCACATAATCCAAGAGTTATGAAAAATTAAAAGCTGGACAAGTTTTGAGAGTGCCCTCTTTCATCATATCAAAAGTTGATAGGAATTAGACAGTGCAATCTCCATAAAATATAAGATACTAGCGGGATGCCGCGCTTCGCGCGGCACCCCGCTAGGCTATAAAAATCCTTTACACAAATATTTCGAAATGTGGGTGATGGTGTTATACGCCTCTCTCAATATTGATGCATGGCGTCATAATTCTAACCCAAAATGAAGCTATTTTGCACGTCCGCCACTACTTGCAGTGGCTGTACCCACCTCGTTTTGTGTTAGACGACGTACCTTATGCATCTAGAAACTATAAGGCTCCCCCGTGATCCTTATAGGGGTCTAATGTTGGGCCTCCCTAACGTTACACGTTTTTCAAATCAGTGTTGATAGGTGAAACTGACCGTTAGCCAGCAATAACTAAAGCTTCTTTTGTACTACCCTACCAAAACTTTCTCCACACACTCAATATACATTCATAATGCTTGCATTTCCTTTTTAAAAAACATCGTCAAAAATGACATTTTTACGTCCCACGATGCATAGCGTTGCTACAGCACTATAAGTAAAGCGAGTTTTTGGAACATGCTGTGTGATGTGCCACAAATCTAATTTATCTACTGTTTTTTTTTTTTTTTTTTTTTTTTTTTTTTTCGGGGGGCGGGGCGGTAAGAGCGTAGGCCTCTTTTTAGTTTATTCTCATCTGAATTGGTCCTGTAAACTTTCTGGTCAATAGGCTGCATGTAACAGGAGCACTTAACGTGAACGTCAAAAAAGTGTTTTGCAGGCAGAGATGCCAAGTCCAGAGGCCAGCTAGCTATGTGTGAGATTTTTCAAAGCTCAACCCCCCTCCCCCCGGAAAAAATTTTGCCAGTTTAAGAAGGCCTTTCTAAATCGCCGCCCAACCTTTTTTTTCTTTCTTTTTTTTATAAATAAATAAAAAAATCCGAAATTTAATTGTGGACAAAAAAGTGTTTCAAAATGCATCAAAAACCTCCTCAGAATAATTAAAACTCACTTGTACACAGGAGATGTTGATGGTTAATGTGGAGGTTTGATTGTGTCAGATTATTTCCTTCCAAACTTAAAAAGAAAATAGACTAAAAATGATGTCCAAAATCAATCGCTCACTTCTTCAGCCTGTTGTGTCTTCGCTAGTGGAGCGCATTTCAAAGAATTTGCTAAAAGAATCGGAACAAACTTGTGCGCAATAAGCGTTTTGCGCTCTGCCGATACTAAGCTGAACCTACTGGATGAGCAAAAGCGTGCGCAATCTGCAAATTTGCGCTCTGTTTGTACAAAGTTTGTACAAAAAATGTCGTAATTTTTTTCCCCGATCTCGCCCCAATAATGATTGATGTGCGTGTGAGCGTGAGACAGAGCCCAAATGCGTGAGTCTCACGCCTAATGCGTGAGACTTGGCAGGTCTGGTTTTGTTTTATTGTCACTTTGGGCTTATTGCATCTCGCGAAATTTTAACGACAAACGACACAATTTCTGACCGCGTTCATGTTCACGCTGCTCTAGGAACAAACCTCCATACATCCCATATCTCTGGAACCCTATATCGTACAAACTAAATAAAAACGATAAATTCGTCCCCACTCCTTAATTTCCCCAACTTATTTCACTTTCAGAAAGCATGTCAAGTTATGTTTAGGGTTTGTTACGTCCAGTTTGGGTCAATAGACAAACTCCTAAAAATGTACCCCATTCAGCCGCACGAGGTCTCTTTTGTTAATAACCCGACGGGCCGATGGCTAAATTAGGCTACAAAATGGATTTGGCAAAATGTACATTCTGAGACCTGACCGACACACTGCTCTAACCAATTTTGTGAATGGACTTATTCAAAAGGAAAATTAATGTCATTTTGTTTAACAACTTTGACCAAATGCAAAGCAAAATTCTTTTTTTACAGCTTCAAAACAGCCTTTGACGTACATGTATAAGTTTCACCATAGAGTAAGGAATGGTTTCACAAACTTCCGTGATGGGTTAAACTCTGAAACTGCAACATTATACCTCCATGAACAGACTGTCTTCTAAAACGGTATTCATGTACTCATTTGAGTTTACTGGCATCAATAGTGCAATTTCTGTATGGAGATTTTTGTAAGTCCGAGGTCGCCACCCACTGTCAACCTAAAGTGGTCCCACGGCAACCTCCTTCACCAAGCAACAGGTGGCCTGTCTCAAACCAGACAACACACCACTCACAATACACTGACCAGAATGGCTCATTGAAGGCCCCCCCCCCCACCCCCAAAATATTAGTAATTGTAAAGTTCCCTTAGACACCTTCCAACCTATAGCCGGCCCTACCCAATGTTTCCAAATTATAAAGCTTCCGTTTGATCTCATCCTTGTCCATCATGATAATTCTCATGCCGTTTGGAAGTGAATGCTTTTTTATAAATATTCTCCATTTAATCTTTTCAACAAATGAGTCACCTGTCAGAAGGATTTCTAGGAAGTCTGATAACAACGTCGACCAGTGGTTGACACATGGTCGCCTGCGAAACATCAATCTACGGTACTTCATCCATTCAATGCAAATTCGTGAGATTGGTTTCGGTTTTGTCCTGGCACCCAGCCTCTTCGACCCTTTCGACCCTGCGCGGCAATGAATGAACCAATCCGGAGAACCATGCTTAGTACAACACGAAAGTAACCTGACCAAAAAGGGCGGATCGAATGGCGGGTGGGCGGGCAAGGGGCAATGAATGAACCAATCCGGAGCACCCTCTGCGAAACACTGACCAATGAGTCGCCTGTCAGAAAGATTTCTAGGAAGTCTGGTAACAACATCGACCAGTGGTTGACGCACGGTCGCCGCCCAAACTTCCTCCAATCACATGACTTGTAAGTGCGAGTTTGGATCAGGGTTTTGCAGACTTGCAACCCGACGTCTGAAACCACACAAACGTATTGAATTCCACACAAACAACCGTGTCGGATTCCACAAGGATGCCATACCACTGGACCTTCTAATTTTCAATCCAAGATGGCGCAGGTTACGCTTTTAATAGTATAGATGAATATTCCTTCCATTAGGCTGTGTACAAATCGTGCCTGCAGGAAGTCCAGGCTCTAGTGTGGCTCTTCTGTAAACATGTGATGTCACAGGTCAAATGGTCTATATGAAGCGTTGAATCAATGTTGATGAGATATGGACTTCTCAGGCTGTTGTTACATATCAGGGCATAGTTTAAGTACATAACCTGATGATACACAGATCATACATGTAGAACCTGACAGTAGGCCGTTTGTTAACTCTATTCTGCGAGAGAAAATAGATTTAGCTGATTGCAAATTGCCAACTAAAAGAACCGTTGGTATAAATGCAAACAATTAATTAGTGGCTTCAAGTTTCGACTCTTGCAGTCTTTCTTGAAGCGTTCTTTTCTGGCGTTTTTGTTTGTTGTTGTATTACAGTAACTTTTTGACAGACTCGGGCTGAAAATTTATTCTACACTTCATCCTGCATGTACTTGTAAACACCCCACCATTTCAATACTCTGTAAAATAGCCTTTATTGGTTCAAAGAGTAAAATTTGGTTCAGACAGTTAAATTTGGTCTTCAAAATCTTTTAAAGGCAGTGGACACTATTGGTAATTACTCAAAATAATTATCATCATAAAACCTTTCTTGATTACGAGTAATGGAAAGGTTGATAGTATAAAACATTGTGAGAAACAGCTCCCTCTTAAGTGACGTAGATTTCGAGAGAGAAGTAATTTTCAACAAATTTGATTTCGAGACCTCAAGTTTAGAATTTGAGGTCTCAAACTCAAGCATCAGAAAGCACACAACTTCGTATGACAATGGTGTTTTTTCTTTCATTACTATCTCGCAACTTCGACGACTGATTGAGCTAAAATTTTCACAGGTTTGTTATTTTATGCATATGTTGAGATACACCAACTGTGAAGACTAGTCTTTGACAATTACCAATAGTGTCCAGTGTCGTTAAGCTAAGACACAAACTTGATTATTTACAGATTTTACAGTATTTTTAAGGATAAAAACACCCTTGCTTAATTTTAATCAGAAAGCTTACTGCTCATTAAGTTCATACTAGAACTTTTTTCTTTTGTGAAATATTTTTCTCTAAAATGTAAGTAATACAACAAATAGCTCATACTGCAGCCATGTCAAAACCACTAAATCAATAAGTCAATACATAAAAGTGTTTAGTGTGCAGACATTCTATGGCCTGTTCACAGCAAGATTAAATATAACAATTACAATGTATGATCTACATGTACTCCAGCTGTATAGACCATCTGGGTCATGGTTGACATCCTAGCACTGAAGTTGAACTTTCAAACCCAAAGCCATACACTTTTCCCATATCCTGTACACTATAACTGTTCTCACTGACAAGCACCAACATAAGGACTCATGGTGTGAAGCATGGAGGTAGTAATGGGTGCAGAAAGCAACATTTCAGGTGTGTATGCATGAATTTGTTGTTATTAAAGAGCGAGGGAATTGTCAAATTAAATTTTGTGATGTACTAATTTTCCAATGGATATTGTCTTCATTAAATTTCTCATTTTCCATACTCTGGATTTAGAAATTATGAAATATAAGACTTAAAGATGCTATGTCAGATTTTTTGCCCCAAACATTAAAAAATAATTTTTTTTTTAGTGAATGGTATTTCAAAGAGTATCACCCGCCCTAACGAAAAAAGTTTAACTTTTACTTTTAATGGTCAGGAACCATGACAAAAATTACAAACATTTCTTATAAAACACATAAGAATTGGTCACGTGATATATTGTCGGGATCCCGACAAAAACAAATTTTGAGCACTTTATTT
The DNA here is from genome assembly GCF_032118995.1 of Asterias amurensis. Lineage (NCBI taxonomy): Eukaryota > Metazoa > Echinodermata > Asteroidea > Forcipulatida > Asteriidae > Asterias > Asterias amurensis. Next base: position 10,454,128 of record NC_092663.1, read on the forward strand.
TACTGCTACTAAAAAATTGGCGGACTTTTTCGAGCAATGGCTCAAATGAAAGCTTGTAACTTTCTTGACCCACATAAAAATACCTGGGTCAAATCGGCCAAAAACCCGACACAGCATCTTTTATCAGTTTTGATGTACAGCATCAGTGATTTCAAAGTTTGTTGTATGGAGCACGCGACGTTGCCCTAAAACGCCTACAACGCTTGCCAAAAAAAGCTGCTCGACCAATAGTGTCCAGTGTCTTTAAACGGATAGTGCTTTTGAAAACGGTTAACCATTTAAATATTTAACCATCACAGGCTTACACTCTACAAAAATAAAATCTTTTACAACAAACCTTTACTGTAAAGACCAACATGTATAACTTCAAATGAAGCTGGAGAGCTGTAGAATTCTTATAACAGCCCAAGTCCGTATAGCTGCTGAGTTCAAACGAAATTCTCTCTCAAACTCATTTGCTGAATAAAATGTTAAACAGCTCCTTGAGTAAAAGTTGTTTAACGGACATGCTATACTTACTCTTGTTTATAATGTGTTTGTTTATCATTTAAATGTAATTTTGATATTATTTTGTGCACTTCTAATTAATCATGAAACTACTCAACTTAAAGGCAGTGGACACTATTGGTAATTACTCAAAATAATTATTAGCATAAAACCTCAGTTTGTAACAAGTAATGGGGAGAGGATTGGTGGTACAAAACATTGTGAGAAACAGCTCCCTCTGAAGTGAAGTAGTTTTCGAGAAAGAAGTAATTTTCCACGAATTTGATTTCGAGATCTCAAGTTTAGAATTTGAGGTCCCAAAATCAAGCATTTGAAAGCACACAACTTCGTGATTTTTTCTTTCATAGTTATCTCGCAACTCCGACGACCAATCGTGCTCAAATTTTCACAGGTTTGTTATTTTATGCATATGTTGAGATACAGAAAGTAAGAAGACTGGTCTTTGACAATTACCAATAGTGTCCACTGGCTTTAAAGCAAGTAAGCAAGCACTTGGGGTTTGTATTAACTATGATTGCCTTACTTTAGTTTGGTAATTAACTTGCTAGATGCAAAGCTGTACTTTTACAATGAGCCGCCCACCCTCACCCCGACCTAATTAATTGTACTTGTGCTGGTATGTAAGGCCCGATGCCTAATACCATAAATAAATGAATACAAAATTATATATCATAAAAAATCTACAGCCAAAGAATGTAATGCCACAATAACGTATTTTTTGTAGGGAAGTCATCCCAAGTTGCAGATACCTGAGCTTGACTTTCTTCATTCTTCACACTGACATCAAGGGTTCATTGGGTGTAGAAAGAGGTGTTTCAGGTATGTATACATGCATCAGCAATTTCAAAAAAGTGGTATAGCTCTTTGGCTTTTAAACATAACAATCTGCAATATTGCAGCAACATTGACGTCTTCCTCATCATAAGTAAACCACACAGGGTTTATTAGCATACTTCGTTGTTTTTCAATCAATATTTCTATCGATCAATTTTTGTTGCATGTTTCCTTTTTTCAACAATTTTAAAGACAGGACACAAAATTACTTTTTTCCTTCAATAAAAAAAAAGGTTGTTAACTGTCAAAACAAGCCTGCATTTTTTTTCTTCTTTTTCTAAATAGTGTTTTCCGACATGAGCGATCAAACTAGAGTTCTACTTTGGACCTTATCACGAACCTGCTCCACAATACTTCTCAAGAGCTTGAGCAACATTCCCGATTCTCAGATGATCTTTGAACTCTATACATCCGCAAACATCTATGGCCCAGACCGTAGAGAACAGACCACGTACCCAGACAGAATCACACATCCTGAGCCTACCTATGAAGGCATTGAGCTGGATGCCAATGGGTTGCTGAAAGGACCAGGGTCAGGGTTCAAGAGTTCAATCTGCTCCTTTGAGTGGGTCAAGCGACAACTGGAGGCAGACTACCAGGGTAAAAAGGTCATCATTGCTAAGGAGATGGCAAATTTTTTAAGTTGGAGGTACCACTTCATTCCAAAGGGCTATCGACACATGTTCTTGATCAGGAATCCTAAGAAGGTTTTCCCATCTTGGAAGAAAATGCAAATAGAGATTTCAGAACTCAACGGCAGAAAGTTTGAACTTGGGGAACCTGTACTTGATCAATTCCCAGAAGTCGTAAAACATGGCGAGGCTTACAAGGAAATCACCGATCTGTGGCTTCACATCAAGGAAAACAACTTGGATACAGATCCAATCATCATAGACTCTGATGACCTGCTTCAAAATCCCAAAGAGGTACTGTCAGCTGTTTGTTCAAGGGTAGGAATACCTTACAGCGACTCTCTTCTCTCCTGGGAAGCTGGAGTAAGTGTCGTAGATCAATGGATGGTAAGCGCCACATTTAAGAATATGATGGAACACACAGAATTCTTCAAGAATTTTAGGAACACCACATGTTTCAAAAAGCCAGTTCATGAAAGTGAAGTTTTAGACCTGTCAACCTTTTCTCCAGATGTACAGCGCTGTATTGAAAACAGTATGCCTTACTACTTGAAACTGTTTGAACAGCGGCTCAAGTATTAGGCCATAGAAAGCATTGTCACTTTGAGGAAAGCTTCACATATTGAAGAATTGAAAAGGCGTTACTATAAAGAATTAATAACTTCTTCTTTTGAATTAGCTTATCTGCATAGTTTTTGGTCTTTTCATTGCTAAAATTTGTTCCTTAACTTAGTTATGGAACAAATATTTGCAGAGTTATGGAACAAATTTTAGCAATGTAAATACCAAAAACTAAAACACATGTAGTTAGTGAAAAGTCTATAGCAATCCAAGAAACCAGCGTTTAAAGTTAAACAAATCCAGCTTTCGTACAAAAGCTCCTGAAACCTTGAAACTTTGTGAGTTGGTTAACATTGACGGTGTATATGCGACAAAGGAATCGTGACATCAGTAGCAGTTATTTGATGTGGAAAGTAGCGCCCTCACTTTGCCAAGCTGGAGAACTGTGTTCAAACCCAATTAGGGGAAAATCGTCACTGGCCTCAAGGGGTCATAATAATAGATAAGCCGCTTTTGACTCTCGGCTGAAAAAGCTGCGTGGCTGAGTGCATTTTTGACTCGAGTTATTTATTACTAAATGCAAATTTTGAGAGTAAAATGGTAATAATAACCGGTATCTACAATGTCTATTTGGCCATAAAAATGTAATTGACATAATCTCTTATTGGCTGTTTAACTAGTGAAATAATAACACCCTAGAGACAAATAAGATACATCTTCTCTTGACATAGACAGTTCTTGTTCTTGTTCAAATAAAAAACAATTAAATGTAAGTTAAGCTCTTTACAGGCCTTTTTTCATGTCATGTTGGTTCTGGTCTTTTAAAAACAATTCTGGTCAGTTAACCTGTTGAGTAACAAGCCCTATGGCCTTGTGGATTTTCCCACCAAACTCATGCTGCCACCATCTTGGTCATGTTCCCTGTCTCCAACAACATTAATGAAATGCTAATATCTATTGTACAAAAAGGAAACCAGACTAATTCTCCTTCCAGCCTCAGTTTGGATACGAATGTGGGGAATAAAAATGGCCGCACCATGATAAAGATCTTTTGGCAGTGAAAACAAGTTTAACCCTAACTGTAGTACAGCTACCATGATATTTTGCCAACTCAGAACACATAAAAAAAAACTAAATAATTATTTTTTTTTTTACTGCAAAGATGAACCAAGCACGTGATCTAATAAACACTGTTTGATTGTGCTGGTATACCATGCAATAAATTAAACACTTTTGGTGTAGTTTCTGATGTCTCCGCAAACTAAATTACTCTTAGAATCTGTACGCCTCAATAGTACACAGACATATTTTCTCTGAGGAGTAAAGAAAGAAGTCATCTCGAGTTGCCGATACCTGAGCTAGACTTTCTTCATTCTTCACACTGACATTTAGGATTTATTGGGTGCAGAAAGAAGTGTGAAGCCGCTCTCGTTTTCTTTTGCTAACAGTTTTGTCCGACATGAGTGATCAAACTAGAGTTCTACTTTGGGCCTTACCACGGACCTGCTCCACAATACTTCTCAAGAGCTTGAGCAACATCCCTGAGTCTCAGATGATTTGTGAAATATTTTCTAGTGCAAACATGTTTGGCCCTGACAGAGTCATACCAACATATATTCCTACTGAGCCAATCTATGAAGGCATTGAGCTGGATGGCAACGGCTTATTGAAATTACCAGGGTCAGGGTTCATGAGTTCAATCTGCTCCTTTGAGTGGGTCAAGCGACAACTTGAGGCGGACTACCAGGGTAAAAAGGTCATCATTGCTAAAGAGTTTGCCAATAATGTAAATGGGAGATATGACGCCATTCCAAAGGGCTATCGACACGTGTTCTTGATCAGAAATCCTTATAAGGTCTTCCCATCCTGGAAGAAAATGTCACTGGAATTCTTTGGCAGAAAGCTCACACCTGAGGACCCTGTATTCGATCTGTTACCCAAGGAGCTCAGCCACCCTGAAGATGCTTACAAGGAAGTGACTGAACTGTTGCAACACATCAAGGAAAGCAACTTGGATACAGATCCAATCATCATAGACTCCGATGATCTGCTTCAAAATCCAAAAGAGATACTGTCAGCTGTTTGTTCAAGGGTAGGAATACCTTACAGCGACTCTCTTCTCTCCTGGGAAGCTGGATCGAGTATAATAAATCAATGGCTGATGAGCAGTGGTATTAAGGTGAATACTGAAAAGTCAGACACCACAAAGAATTTCAGAAACACCACATGTTTCAAAAAGCCAGTTCATGAAAGTGAAATTCCTGATTTGGCAACCTTTCCTCTTGATGTGCAGCGCTGTATTGAAAACAGTTTGCCTTACTTCTTGACACTGTTTGATCAGCGGCTCAAGTGTTAAGCCACACAAAGCGTGATCACTTTAAGAGCCAGCTTCACTTTTAAGTTTTGGAAAGATATTACTATAAAAGAACCAGCCGTCGATTTCACCAAACTCTCCCTAAATTAGGATAGGATTAATCTCAAAACTAAGGACGAGTTCAATTCCGTATCCGAAGACATTAGGATGCATCGAACCAAACATAAGTCAGGACGAGTTACTCGTCTTAACTTGAGATAGGATTAATCATAGCGTTTTAAAAAATCAGCTGCAGTAACCTTTTCGGCTTAACTTGTAAGCATGATGCTTAAAGGTCTCTAAAATATGATTTCATTACTATCATCAAAGTGAAGAAGCACAGATTTTGGATAAAAGCCCACACTCATAAAGCTGCCAAGTATAAACAAAAAATTGATTATTTGTTTTTAGACGAGGAGAACTAATAACTTCTGCTGTTTACGTTCTTATTAATTTCATTTTAAAACTTTGTTCCAAAAAAGTTTAAGAAACAATTGGCTTTAAAGAGGTTTATTTCAAACTTTCTCAAAAAGTAAAATTTTAGACTTTAGAGGTTATTTTTTATTTAGTCAAAACTTGTTCTCATTCATGCTTAGTTAGTTTTAATCAAAATCAAGTTATTGGTTGCATAAGATTTGCTTACTTTGTTACTGTCATTTTCTACAGTAGTTTGTCTGTCTGTCTGTCTGTCTGTCTGTCTGTCTGTCTGTCTGTCTGTCTGTCTGTCTGTCTGTCTGTCTGTCTGTCTGTCTGTCTGTCTGTCTGTCTGTCTGTCTGTCTGTCTGTCTGTCTGTCTGTCTGTCTGTCTGTCTGTCTGTCTGTCTGTCTGTCTGTCTGTCTGTCTGTCTGTCTGTCTGTCTGTCTGTCTGTCTGTCTGTCTGTCTGTCTGTCTGTCTGTCTGTCTGTCTGTCTGTCTGTCTGTCTGTCTGTCTGTCTGTCTGTCTGTCTGTCTGTCTGTCTGTCTGTCTGTCTGTCTGTCTGTCTGTCTGTCTGTCTGTCTGTCTGTCTGTCTGTCTGTCTGTCTGTCTGTCTGTCTGTCTGTCTGTCTGTCTGTCTGTCTGTCTGTCTGTCTGTCTGTCTGTCTGTCTGTCTGTCTGTCTGTCTGTCTGTCTGTCTGTCTGTCTGTCTGTCTGTCTGTCTGTCTGTCTGTCTGTCTGTCTGTCTGTCTGTCTGTCTGTCTGTCTGTCTGTCTGTCTGTCTGTCTGTCTGTCTGTCTGTCTGTCTGTCTGTCTGTCTGTCTGTCTGTCTGTCTGTCTGTCTGTCTGTCTGTCTGTCTGTCTGTCTGTCTGTCTGTCTGTCTGTCTCGCCTTTGTATTGTCCTAAGCACGTTCATTTAGATTATGTATTTTGTTATGTAAAGGCAAGCCGCTACAAGCTACCTGGATTACTTTGGGCCTTGCCTCCACGCGCTTTCCTCTAATTGATTCTTTTGTTGTATTTTGTTTATACATGTATGCATTAAAATACAATGTAGTTCTATATTATTTGTAGAAATAAATGTTTCTCTCACAATGGGTAACCCTCACAATAGCCCTGGGTTGAATTTCACAAAGGTAGTCCTAACTTAGAACTAGTCCTAGGCAATGCTAAGAGATAGGACCAGTCCTAAGTTAGGATGAGTTACTGGTCCTAACTTAAACTAGTCCTATCTCTTAGCATTGCCTCGGACTAGTCCTAAGTTAGGACTACATGTACCTTTGTGAAATCCACCCCTGAGCCCGCCAACCACAGAACCAGTCAGAGATCCTAAAATTCATGTAGTATCAATACGTATGGTTGTTGGTTTACAGAAATTAATGGTCTCTAACAAAGCGTCTGCCATTAAGTGTTTTTGTTTCCATCATTCCCGATCTGCAAAACTGCCCGGTGTATAATGTGCAGGCGCAAAAAGGCAAGCATGCATGTAATCAAGTTTTATGGGCCCCCAATGGAACTTTAAATAACTGAGAAAATAGAATCAGCTGATTGCAAACTGTTTAGCAACCAAAAAGATAACCAGCATAAAAATAAAAAATCAATAAAAAATCATCTGCTCAAGTTATTCAATTGCAAGTTCAAAAAAGTAAAGATTATAAAAGGTTCTTAAATGCAGATAAATTTCAAACAAATAAACAAAATCAAAACTGCATTTTATACTGAGAAAACTATTGTTTCAGCAACTAATATTTTAAGGTACGCTTTCTACTATCTACCCTTTAAACAGTGTTAGTTTAATTTAAATCTGTGGACATTGTGTTTTGTGTAACAAAAAGTACCCAAATCCTTTAAACTATAAATAGTAACTGGCCTTTATCACACTAGGTAAACAAAATTGCTTTATTGTATAGTTCCCAGTATGCATGATCTGTGAATGATATAGCTACAAAGCATGTAACTGACTACTAGTGCTACGTAGTGTAGTTGCTAGTTTTGCAATGAGGAAGTTGCTATGTGTAGTGGTGGGTGTGTGGCCATCACTGTGTTAATATACAGCCAAACTAACAGAGAGATCGAGGTACAGAGCAGAAGGTGGTCATCTACTGTTCAAGTGCATGAGTTTTATGGATTGTGGTTACAAGTATAAGGCTACTATCTAAACACATGAGGTAAAGTTTTAACAAGTTTCTCTTCTTTTCTTTCTTCTCCACCGGACAAGTTTTAAAGTATAACAGCCGTCGATTTCACAAAACTCTTCCTAAGTTACGACTAGTCTTAGGACTTGGGACGAATCCCAACCCTGCACTGTAGCATGCAGATCTTAAGATTAATCCTATGTTAGGCGAGATAAGACGAGTCCAAACTCTTTGTGAAATCGACCACAGAAGTGGTTTTGAATAGCCTGCAGCAAATTTTTACCAGACATTGAACACTCCATGGATGGCATTAAGGTCGAACACTGGTTTAAGAAATAGTGGGGAAAAAATCAAATTGGAGTTTGCTTTTGAAGAACCATTGATTCCTTTTTAATAAAAGCAATGATCCCTTGGAGTGCCTTCATGCTACTGCTCATGGTCATTCATTGTGGCCCTCCCCACAAGCCAGGTGGCCAGAAGGACACTTGAGTATATAGCCTGAACATCTGACATCACACTATGAGGCTCATGAACAATGCCAGTGGCCTCTAGGGCAGGTCAATCCCTGTCCATCTTCACCTTTCACTTAGATTCATATGCAGACGACCGCAAGTGCAGCCGCTGAATGTCACCTCAGACCAATCAAAACACAGATACAAAGCTTATGTCACTGCACGTTTAGCCAATGAAATGATTGTATCCAATGAAATCACTGGTTCTGAAAAGCAAGTAAGGATAAAGACAGGAGACCAGTCTAACTTCATTGAACACAGTAGTTGCAATTTTTAGAACATTGCTGTGTAAGCTTTTTGTTTCAAGGAGGTTATAACTATTCCTGTTTCGGCAGCACTCGCATTTTTCACTAGTCTGTGTTTCTTTAATAACTCACCAAAGCAGTTGCACAATTGCTGAAATAAGGGCAAACTCTGAATGGCGATAAATACATATATACTATGGTTATTTTAGGTTCTATGATGAGCGGTGAAGCAGCAAACAATCAGGCCAGGATAATCCTGTGGGCCTCACCAAGAACATGCTCCTCTGTCCTCCTTAAAAGCCTGAGCAACATTCCAGACTCCAAGATGATCTTCGAGTTATTCACAGTAGCCTACTTCTTTGGGCCAGAAAGCCTCAGCAAAAATGTCTCGCCTGAGCCCTTCGAGGGTAGTGATGACCTTGACGAGGATGGGCTACTTAAGGGTCAGGGGTCGGGGTTCAAGAGCTCCATTGCAACATTTGAGTGGGTCAAGAGGCAACTTGAGGCGGGCTACCCAGGGAATAGGGTGGTCATTTCCAAGGAGTTAGTCCCTTGGCTGAACGGGAGGTTTGACCTCCTCCCGAAGGGCTACCGGCACATGTTCCTGATCAGGAATCCCTACAAGATGTTTCCCTCGTGGAAGAAGCTGAATAAGGAGATTCTGGAGGTTTTCCACAATGTCAACGTCTCTCTGGAAGATCTCATTCTGGATGAGCTGCCGCCGGCAATGGTCCCTCCAGGACTGACATACAAAGAAGGCAACGACTTGTGGCAACACATCAAAGACAATAACCTGGATCCCGATCCGATCATCATAGATTCAGATGAGCTCTTAAGAAAGCCCAAAGAAGCATTGTCCGCTGTCTGTGCAAAGCTTGGAATACCTTACAGTGACAGTCTACTCTCATGGGAACCAGGTTTAAAGGTGGTCGATAAATGGGTCACTTGTAGCGAAACCAATTACATGATGAAGAACAGTGGTTTCTTTGACAATTTTAGGAGCTCTTCATGTTTCAGAAAACCAAAGGAGGACACAGAGATTCCTGATTTGGCCACTTTTTCTCCTGATTTGCAGCGGTGTATTGAATACAGTATGCCTTACTACAAACAAATGTTTGAAAATCGGTTGAAGTTTTAAAAGATGCAGAACATGGTCCTAGTATGAAACCAACCCAGTGCTCAGAGATGCAGTTGGCCATTGAAACCAATCTATAAAAAAAATCTAACACTAAAATAATGTATGTGTCTGTATTTTGGGCAATATGTCTACAGTTTGGGCCAATTAAAGGGTCTATGTACTTTTTGTAGGACAAAAAACACAATGTCCACAGATTTACACCAAACTTACAGTTTGAAGATAACGATAGTAGAAAGCTTCCCTGAAAATATTACGTGCTGAGGTGCTGTAGTTTTGGGGAAATGAGTAAAACAATGTCATGAAAATAATTTTCGTCTCATGAGACGAAAATTATGAGCATGTAAAAACGTATTTTCATGACATTATTTTACTCATTTCTCAAAAACTACAGCACCTCAGTAAGTAATATTTGAAGGGAAGCTTTCCACTATCATTATCTTTAAACCCTGTAAGTTTTATGTAAATCTGTGGACATTTTGAAAAAGTACCTGAATCCTTTAACCCATTCTTTAGTGCACCACTAGGTGTAAACGCCGACTGGCGGTAGTGGGACCTAGGCCGTAGTAATTAAGGAAAAATTACTCATCGCAAGAAATGATGGAATAATTCCAACGCAAGTATGTCTTATCTTCAGGCATGGTACTTGGTCCTTGTAAAAAAGTAGGAATATTATATAGAGTTCTGAGCCTGTCCTACAAATGGTTTACCAACAATTTTCCCCCCAAGGACAAAGAAATCAGAAATCAGACTAAAGTAAAAAGAATCTCATGCCTGTATCTTAAAAAGCTCACAATAATGATTTTCTGAATCAAATAAGGAAACTGTTAAAGTTTTGCTTTACCTAAGCGTTGACACCCTGTGGCCATTAAAATTTTGTTTCTAAAAAACTTGTTCAGGTTTTTTCAAGATTATCTTGACAGTTTACACACCATTTTGACACACATTGGCTTGTTGTGTCTCATAGGTCATAGGTCAGTGTATACATATCACTACCCACAGCCGCTTAAATAACAGTGATATCGATATATATATTTTAGTTCTGGCCGCAAAGTTTGTAGGTCCGCCCTAGTGTGCCAAATGCACGCCCCAAAAGTTCATTTTTTATTTCCAGATGTATGTTACACTGACAACCAAATAATTTAATGAAAACATGCAATTCACTAGACAACCAGAATAGACAAAAAAAGTTTACCCGACAATTTATATCAAAGTACATGTATCAAGTCAATAAGTTATTAACAAAATAACTTTCTCACGAGTGTACAAATCAATAACTATGGGAGCGTTCGGCGTAGCGTTTTCATTGCGTGTACCAGACCCAATACTTTACTGCCGCTTCCCAGGTTGTATCGTAATTTGGGTGTGATCCCTGGCTAAACGGCAGTTAATGGTTGTATGGCTTCTGACTGGCATCCCTGAACAAAGATATGGACAAAATAGGGACACCGCCAATATAGGGCTAGATAGCTCAGTTGGTAGAGCGCCGGCACACTAATCAGGAGGTCGTTGGTTCGAATCCCACTCTAGTCAATTCTTTGTTCAACCCCCGAAATCATTTAAAAGTGTACCCAGTCAGTTTCCCTTGTGGTTTATATTGAGACCCAGTACTGAGTGCATGTTTTCAATACATGCATGCATGTGCTTGTAATGTACGTCATGTACACTGCTTTGACATGTTACGCATGCCTCCAAATAACCCATGGCACCCACAGTAACAGCCGTGGTGCCCTGTGCTTTTGTCGTGGTGCCCTTTGCAAAGTTCAAATACAAATTTACATTTCCCTCATACAGTGCCTCTTACAAGAGGAAAATTGATGTGCCCCTTCAGGAGCGAAGTTCAAGGTTAATGTATGTACGGTCTGTCGCGGTACAAGTGTTGTATGATTGGATTGAGATCAGTAAGGTAACTGTTTTACTGAGTTTGGTTGAGTAAGAAGTTAAAGAAACAAAATTGTTTGGGATTCATTCAGTATTCATACAGTATTCATGATTTTATATTTTAGACCTGCTTGAACAAAAATGTCAAGTCGTGAACTTTGCTGAATTCCACTTAAAATGTTTACGATGAATAAGGAAATCGAGTCATATGATTATAAATAGGTTTCAATTGTGTAAAAAAACAATCACTTTGTATGCCCTTGTCCAGAGCTTTTCTGCGAGATTTGCGAAAAGCCCCATTACGTAATCACTCTCAAAACGTCATAAGTAGATAAAGCCGCTTTGTTGCAGCGTGGATGTATAACAAAGCAAACTCCCACAAATGACGTCAGCGGCATTTTCCTTTGACGCCTGCTCTCAACGGCAGAAGTGTTTTTAGTTTTTCAAAAAACCTTTAGGTAGGGGCCTGATTTTTTAATCAATAATTATGAAAAGTTCAGAAGTGTACACATATCAAAATTACATTAAAATGGTGAACAAGTGCATTATAAACAAGTAAAAATACCATTTCTGTTGAAAACATTCCGCTCAGGTAGCTGTTTAAATTGAGTGGGGGTCAGATTGAGTTTAATTTTTCTTTTGTATAGGTCAGCGTAACCAGTGGTGGTTGGTGGCGGCCAGCATAGATGCAATCCCGTAATGGTTAAGTTTCAAACAAACTTCATACTACAATGACGTGCACTTGCAATGCTTGCAGATAAGAAGTTATCACAGTGTCTGTTTGCCGCCGCATCACACACACGTAAAGCATTAGAAAAACTGCAGAACCAGTCTCTAGAAAAGCTACTGTACAATGTATACTGCACAAGGTGCCTTGTGTTTCTATGCTATAGACTGTGCAAGTCTCGCGAGAAATTGAACTTCCGGGACCATTGTGGTCCCAACCTAATGGAGTTTGACGTTGGGGAGATTTTGTTCTGTCGGAAATTTTAGTTTAACATAAGTTATGACTCTAAAAAATGAATATGTTCTTGGGAATGTAAAAATAGTGATTAAAAACAGAAAAGTAAAATCAATTCAACAAATTAACGAAGAAAACTAAAGAAAAAAACTTGACCTCCAGTTTCCGGTTTACTCTAAACAATTAAGAATATTACCCAATTGACGTTCCCATTATCGCTGAACCTATGTGATGATCGCACCAATTGGACGTGATTCACAAACGGGGTGTATTAGAAAAACCATCCAGGTCGATGTCGAACAGCGATCCTCGTCCCGATAAATGTATAATTTTTTACGTTAATTTAAACAAAACAATTATTATGTACACGAATTAAAATAATAATTATACAAAAAGTACGTTAAAAATAATAATCTTTAAGAATTTTTTAACAAATAACAATTTCAATACAATTTGGTTTTGTACAAAAATATACTTTTTTTCGAATTAAGTTCTCGTTTTCGCTACGTGCGAGACTTGCACAGTCTATTGCGAGTCAGAGTAGGCAAATCTCGAGTGCAATAACTTATGGGGTTGGCACCTAAATAAGCACGAAAATTGGTGCCAGCATAGCCGCATTGCTGCATTCCGGCCGACTGGCGTAGTACGTAAACATCTTTCCAATCCAGGTTGATGGTAGTGAATGGTCAGACATTGTGCAGGTTTAAGAACTGTTATAATTAGTACACAAAGGCACTGGACACGTTTGGTAATTGCTCAAAATTAAATTAGCATAACAAATTACTTGGTATGAGAAACAGAGAGCTGTTGATGGTATAAAACATTGAGAAAAACAGCTCTCTCTGAAGAAACATAGTTTTTTAAAAAGAAGTAAATTTCCAACTAAAATTTTTTGAATCTGAGAGAGACCCTCAGGCCTAAACATTTCTCAGTCACGTGAAAGCACTTCTTGCCTGGTGCATGTTACTCTTCATCCTATGATCTGCCATCTCATAAGAGGAATATCAGTTCCTACCTTCAGCTCCACCACTGAGTTTCTGCATTTCTATATTTTCTTGCTTGTAGCCCTTAACCTATAGTGGCTTTTAGCCATGTTTTGGGCGAACTTGCATAAAAATAAAAATAAACTAAAAAGGGTGTTTTTTCGTTCATTGTTTTCTTGCAACTTCAATAATAAATTGAGCACAAATTTTCAGAGATTTGTTATTTCATGCATATGCTTGAATGCACCAAGTGAAAAACCTGGTCTTTGACAATTACCAAAGGTGTCCAGTGCCTTTAATATCAGTAACAAGGACGATGAATAAAAGTCTGGAAACAAAAACTGAAAAAAGAGACTCACGTGTACAGATTTGTAGGTGCGTTGTATAGCGTAAACTCCACGAAGATCGCCCTCGTCTGATCGTCAATCCAAGAATGGTTCTCTAGAAATCGCAGCTGTGAAGCTGCTTCTTGCCTGATGAAAAAGAAAGCATCGAATATTATAAACAGCAAGGGAAACTGGCTGGGTGAATTTTTAAATGATTTAGGGTTGAACAAAGAAGACTCAACTAAAGTGGGACTCGACTAGATAGCTCAATTGGTAGAGCGCCGGCACGTTAACCGAACACTGCAAATGAAAATATCAATACTAATATGAAAGAAATCAGAGTAGTGGCGTAGTGTGGCCGATCATTAAAGTGCACTGCACTCAAGCTCTGCTCTTTCTGATCAGGGCCCAATTTCATAGCGCTGCTTAACGGCCGATTTTGTGCTTACTGCACAAATTCCATTTCATAACGCTGCTAACCATAAGCACACGAAAAGGCATGCTAACCTTCCGGTGCTTACCGCACAAAAATAAATGACCGCCCAATATGGCCGCCCAATTTGTCTGCTAACCTGTGAAATATGCTAAGGCTTAAGCAAATTATTCTGCTACAGTAAGCACGAAAATTTGCTTACCGTTAAGCAGCGCTATGAAATTGGGCCCAGCTGAATTTTGGTTAGAGTAAAACTCTTTTGGTTTTCCTACCCTTTTTTTTCTTCCTTTTTCTAGGAATTTAGTTATTTTATTGGCAGGCCGTTTCAGGGGGCTTAAGTCCCACAAGCCTCCCTTTGGTTGGGCCACCATGTCGCAAGAGGCCGGCCCTGGCCAAGCGAAAAGAACACTGAACTCAAGCTCTGGTGTTTCTGATCATTAGAGTACTGGTCTTGACGCTTGTGTCCTTAAAGGCAGTGGACACTATTGGTAATTGTCAAAGCCTAGTTTTCACATTTGGTGTATCTCAACATATGCATAAAATAACAAACCTGTGAAAATTTGAACTCAATCGGTCATCGAACTTGCGAGATAATAATGAAAGAAAAAACACCGGTGTCACACGACGTTGTGTGCATTTAGATGGTTGATTTCGAGACCTCAAGTTCTAAATCTGAGGTCTCGAAATCAAATTCGTGGAAAATGACTTCATTCTCGAAAACTATGGCACTTCAGAGGGAGCCATTTCTCACAATGTTTTATAAAATTAACCTCTCTCCATTACTCGTTACCAAGAAAGGTTTTATGCTTAATTACTTTAAGTAATTACCAATAGTGTCTACAGCCTTTAAGCAAGACACTTAACCATTTATTGCTTTTAATACTGACCTGCTGTTATTCAGATCCACGTTATACCCGTCCCCTTCGTACGCTCCAAACTTGCCCCACTTCTGATAACGCTTCAGTGTCTCCCGGCTGGAGTGGACCCATGACCCGTCCGGTCCATACGGTTGTGTGGACTGGACATTAACATGGTAGCCGGACTTGCAGTCATTGAAGATATACTGGGCTTGGAAAGCAAGGGGACAGGAGTGATGTCTGATGCGGACTTGGCGAAGGCTGGCCTTGCCCAAGAGGATGGTATCACCACTCATGATGGACTTCTGATGGAAAAAAATGAAGGAAAAAAAACACAAAAAAAAAACCATTACTAATAAAAAAATTAAAATGGATCCACTATAGCAACAAATTATCTTGCTTCTTAAAGCCATTGGACCCTTTTGGTTCAGAAAAAAAAATAAAAGTTCACAGATTTACAAATGACTTACAGGGTTTACAGAAGGCAATGGTGAAAGACTTCTCTTGAAATATTATTCCATGAAATGCTTTACTTTTTGAGAAAACAGCAAAACAATATAAATTCTCGTTAACGAGAATTACGGATTTATTTTAAACACATGTCATAACACGGCGAAACGCGCGGAAACAAGGGTGGGTTTTTCCGTTGTTTTCTCCCGACTCCGATGACCGATTGAGCCTAAATTTTCACAGGTTTGTTATTTGATATAGAAGTTGTGGTACACAAAGTGTGGGCCTTGGACAATGCTGTTTACCGAAAGGGTCCAATGGCTTTAAAGGGAAGGTTTACATTAGGTAATCACTCTTAAAATTGATGCCAATAAAAACTATAGGGCTAGAAGCCTCTAGCAGCTTTCGCTAGTATAAAGCATTTTGAGAAACATTGAAAGGCACCTGGAAATAGATTTTTTTCCCCCTTCAAACATTAGAGTATATGTTCCTGAACAATAAAACAATTTTTTGAGTAATTGTTTTTGACGATTTATATGTTTAACAAATTAAATAAAGTTGTGTGGGGGTGACTCCGCCTACCCCTTTTGTGACGTCAATCGAGGAAGACTTTGCCTCGATCGAACATCGAACACACGTACGTGCAAGTACATTCAAGTCCTGGACGTGAGTTTGTACGTTTGAAAAAGTTTTTTTCTTGCATTTTTCCGGCAATGTCAACCAGGTGTATTGCTGCTGGATGCACCAAAACAACTAAAGATGGTGTCAGTTTGCCAAGTTGTCCGGTCCGACGTCTTTTTCAACTTTGAGGACATGTTTTTAGCTTGCGCCAAGCGTCACTATGCTGTGTTGGCACTGCATGCGATTCATCGCGCCTCGATTGACGTCACGAACAGCGCCCTCTCGGGTCGGGCTTTTTTTCCAATTTGTAAATAACATTGAAACTAATTTATGTAAACCTTAGTTAGTTGTTTATTCATATTCCACTCATCAAAACACATATTTTAGTGACAAAAGCTTTATTTTGACAAAATACCACTTCCAGGTGACTTGAAGTAATGTGGTTAAGTAGGAATACATTTATATCGGTTTTTATGCCCCAAATTTCGAATCTGAGAAGTGTTACTCTTTTGAAATGAAATTTTCACAAGTTGGTTTTACTGTTAACATATACATTTATATAGGATTAAAACAATCAAACAGTTCCAAAAGCCAAAGGTATACTTTGCCTTGAAAGAAAGACGGTCTAATGTAACTTTCACATTGAAGAGAAATGACAACCTGCCTAGCATACAAGACTTTGTACAGTGCTTTCCAGTTTCATTAAATTTCAGAACAAAGACGCAATCATCTCTATCAGCTGCTAAGTTCCAAAAGCCCAAACCCCCCCCCCCCCAAAAAAAAAGTTTTAATTTTATACGAGGCACACTTACCTTCTCTTCAGTAACATGTTCTCCATTGTACCATGTTTCCCAATAGAGCGTGTCCAGAAAGTCTTCATTGAGCCACTGCCATAGATTATCCACAGTTGAGATATTTGTGAAAGGATGCGGCGTTCTGTAAAATAAGAAAAAATAAAACTGAAATAAGGAACAATAGCTTCTTGGAATATTTACAGAAATGTGACAAGCTGTTGAGAACAAACTTGAACTGTGACAAAGCGTGAAAGCTTGCAAACATGAAAGCGTGCGAGCATGAAGCCTGCTTACATACATTTATTTTTACTTTTATGAATCTGATCTTAAATAAAGGGAAGGTACACTGTTGGTAATTGTCAAAGACCAGTCTTCTCACTTGATGTATCCCATCATATGCATAAAATAACAAGCCTGTGAAAATTTGGGCTCAATCGGTCATCGAAGTTGCGAGAAAATAATAAGAGAAAAAACACCCTTGTTGGACGAATTTGTGTGCTTTCAGATAGGAATAAAAGACTTCTAGCTAGAAGTCTTTTATTATTTTAGTGTGAAATTACCTCTTTCTCAAAAACTACATTACATGTACTTCAGAGGGAGTTGTTTCCCACAATGTTTTATACTATCAACAGCTCTCCAATGCTCGTTAAGTGAGTTTTTAAGTTAATATTTGTTTTGAGTAATTACCAAACATGTACCTTCCCTTTAATGGACAAATAACATTACTTAAATCTTTTTCAGCTCCCTAGGGAGTGTACATAGCTCTGAGCTGCCATGGGGCTCCAGTGGCTTTCTCATATACAGTATCAACCTCTACCCTCGCAGGTACCCATTTATACCCCTAGGTGAAGAAGAGCAATTAAAGTAAAGCATCTTGCTCAAGGATACACATGTCACAACCGAGATTTGAACCCACACTCCGATGACTTAAACCACCAGAACTTGGTACATAAAGCATACAACACATAATACATGTACATAAACATTTTCCACTACATGTAAGTTGACAGCCTGTGTACATTTAATTGTCCTTTTTTTAATGTCAAACCCATTTTTACTCTGTCTGTAATTTTAATGTTTTTACTACAAAATTTGTAAATTCAATGTAATTTTGCCAATGGCAACAAAATTTAATGATTTTTTTTAAAAACCATGAATAATAATAATAGTAATAATCATAAAATACTTACTGCAAGAAGGTCTGTCTGATCCCCTGATTAGCAGGATGATGGTAGGCAACCTGGCGTCCGTATGCCATCCACATGAGACATGCAAACAATGTAGTGCACATTATCACATCCCTACAAACAAACAAAAACAAAAATCACAACTGAATTTCCTGTGATGATGGATATTTTCATGGTGAATGTGCTACCAGTGTGTCCGATCTGATTTCTTTACTTTGAGCGTGATACCAGATTTTAAAAAAAAATTGAGTGGGATTCGAACCAACGACCTCCAGGATTCGAACCAACGACCTCCGGATTAACGATTTGTGCAACCGCAAAAAAACATTTCAAAATTTACCCAGTCAGTTTCCCTTGTGGTTTATATTGATATCTGAAACGAAAAGTCGCATCCCTTAAGGTGATCCCCAAGCTGCCGCTTCCCAGGTTGTATTGTAAGTTGGGTGTGATCCCTGGCTTCACGGCAGTTAACGGTTGTATGGCTTCTGACTGGCACCCCCGAACAAAGATATTTACAAAATAAGGACATTGCAACACAGGACTAGATAGCTCAGTTGGTAGAGCGCCGGCGCGTTAATCCGGAGGTCGTTGGTTCGAATCCCACTCTAGTCAATTCTTTGTTCAACACCAAAAATCAAAACATTTTTGCTGAGATGTTGAACAAAGAGCCATGCCAACAGCTTCTCAATCTCTTTTGAACTCTTTGCCCTGGTGCAATTTCCCTCCATCCTACAATCTAGACTGTTTTAAGAGAAATACTCACATTATTCCCACCTTCAGCTCCCATAGTTATATTCATCTTAAATGATTTCTTCTGAAGCCCCCCTTACCAAGAGTGGCTTAAAATTAAGCCTTGCTCATGGCAAACTTTTATTTTAAATTTTTAAATTGTTAGCACATTTATTTTTAGTTTTGTGTTTAAGAATTCACAGTCAACAACCAAATGGGGATACCGCAAACTAAATGTATACATTTGTACATTGAAGTCTCACACAATAATATTCCCATTCAAAACCTCCCTGTATTGGGAACAGCCATTGCACTGCCCAAATGACTTACTTGAGGATGGCCCACATGTTCTTCTCTTTCAGCATCTTCTCCTTGGCCTTCTGCAGTTCTTTTTCCTGAGGGGGGCGAGCAAATCTCAAGTAGCGAGATCTCTGTCTGGCAGCGACAGCCTGTAGAAAAAAATATATATTTAAAAAAACAACTTTATGGTAATCTCTTTCTATGGTCGATCCAAGGCAGTGTTATTTTTTTACAGAAAGTTTTTATGACAGTAAATGTGGCAGGCTGCCTCTAAAAAAAAATCACAGGCATTATACTCAGGTTGAATTACAAGCTTCTCTTTTGCTTCCAGGCAATAGTGGTGGTCTAGTTGGTCATTATCTGCTCTAGATTGGTAAAGGTCGTGGTTTTGAATCACAACCTAGTAATATGCCTGTGATTTTTTGTAAGGAACTCGAGAAAAGACTGAGTATACAGAGCTTACCCCATCTTTATCCCCATTGCAAATTTAACATCTACTAAATATTTAAGAGGTTTAAGTTTCTGACCTTAGCCAAGTCATTATCGTACATCTCCAGTCGTGCTCTCTCCAGGCTCTTCTTGTCAATCAGGTCAATGTTGTCGTCATAGTGATCAAAGATGCGAATGTTGTTTTTGTGTCTTACAGAGGTTGCAATGGTGAACATCAACATCTTGAAGAAAATGAAAGAAGGTGTTGGATGCAAAGAGGGTCAGAAGAAGTATAAGCCCCAAATTCATCAAAGTACCAAACAGAAAATTTGGCTCACCAGACTTCTTTGCTGAGCAAAACAGACAACACAAACAAAAAAGCAGAGTACCAGCAATAACATTGTAAACTATATGGTAGTTTTGCTGGTAACCGGCTTTTGCTAAGCAAGATTTTTCTCTTCGTGCTTACCAGCTTAAAGTTGGGATCGAAGCACACCAGGGATTACTATGATAGGCACCCCCGAACAAAGATATTAAACACGGAGACTGCCAACATAGAACTAGATATATCAATTTGGAGAAAAAGGCACGTTAATCGAGAGGTTGTCGGTACAAATCCAGCTCCACAAACAAAGAAACCCACATTATACTAACAAACTATTTTACTTCGGTAGTTGACTTACCACAGCTGGCTGGGTGACAAATATGCATTGAAGGAATGAGAAGTAGACAGACTGCATCCAGTACACAGACTTGACATTGCTGAACCTGGAGAACGGTACAATCATCATTTTGTTAGAAGCAATTTTGGTACAACTCTCTACTAGAGCTCCTTGTGTCTCAATCTTGCAAAAAATCACATCTTAATCTTGCAAAAATTGTTGTTGTGTCTCAGCATTTTAAACAAGATATAACCTTTTTGGTAATGTCAAACTGGCGCGCAATGCAAGTGCTATTTTAGGATATACAACATTTTTTGCACTTAGACGCCGATACAAAGCTCGTGGACATACCACAACCCTTAGTTTCCTTTTCTCTTTATGTTAAAGGCAGTGGACACAATTGGTAATTACTCAAAATAATTATTTCCATAAAACCTTTCTTGGTGACGAGTAATGGGGAAAGGTTGATAGTATAAAACATTGTGAGAAGTGGCTCCCTCTGAAGTGGAGTAGTAAATGAGAAAGAAGTAATTTTCCCTAAATTTGATTTTAAGACCTCAGATTTAGAATTTGAAGTTTTAAAATCAAGCATCTGAAAGCACACAAGTTGTGTGACAAAGTTGTTTTTTCTTTCATTATTATCTCGCAACTTTGACGACCAAATTAGCTCAAATTTTAACAGGTTTGTTAGTTACGCATATGTTGAGATACACCAAGTGAGAAGACTGGTCTTTGACAATTACCAATAGTGTCCACTGTCTTTAATAGTTTTCTTCATGATTTTTATAAAAATATATCTGAAGTCAATAAAGGAAAAACACAAAATTAAAAAAACATGAGCAAAAACAAAAATTGTGCAAATGAGTTTTTGAAGGTCGCACACCTAACATTTAGTCACACACATAATAACACAAATTGTTACTTGTGTGACCCTTTACTTTCCTGTATTTTCCCTGAATTTTGTGGAGTTTTTTATTACCTGTATCCGTAATAAATGGAGATCCAGGCAGAGAAGACAGAGATGAAGACACAGATCCCCCAGGCTAGCATCCCACACCAGTTAGGCAACCATATCTTAGGACTGGTCAACCTCTTATGGTCAGCCTGGTAGCATCCTGCCAGGTAGTTGGACTGCATGCTGTGGGTGTCCGGTGAGCTCACCCCGCTGTCGCTGACATCGGCGTGCTTGCCTCTACTGCTCAGGGATGCATCCGAGGTGCTGGTGAAGCTGAGGGAGTCGTAGCTCCGACTGACCTCACTGGCAGCGCGGCTGCTGCTCTTGCTCTGGTTGATGGAGCTCTGTGGGATAGATTAAAGTCAGTGGACACTATTGGTAATTACTCAAAATAGTTCTTAGCATAAAAACTTACTTGGTAATGGAGAGCTGTTGATAGTATAAAACATTGTGAGAAACGGCTCCCTCTGAAGCAATGTAGTTTTCAAGAAAGAAGTAATTTTCCACGAATTTGATTTTGAGACCTCCGATTTAGAATTTGAGGTCTCGAAATCAAGCATCTAAAAGCACACAACTTCGCGTGACAAGAGTGTTTTTTATTTCATTTGTATCTCGCAACTTCGACGACCAATTGAACTCAAATTTTCACAGGTTTGTTTTTTTGTGCATATGATGAGATACACCAATAGTGTCCAGTGTCTTTAAGATGATGCTGATGTTGGCTTATTTAATTAACTCCAGAGGTGTTCTGATGCGCGCCCAATTTCATAGAGCTGCTTTAAGAGTTTTGTAGATTAAGTTTTAAATAATAAAAATTCAAAAAATTCTAAAAAACACATCTTACCCTTTGCCTGTTTTTCCACTTCTCTTGGGCCCAGCCCTGTAGATCATGCAGGTTAGTATCAAAATGTTCACCCATGCCTGAATCCCAGCTGCCCTCATTCAGAATCGTCTCCACTGGTTCAGCTGAAATTGTAATAAATTAAAAGCGGCCATTTATTAGTGTTTTAACAATGTAGCAATAGAACCCTTAGACACACTGAATGCATCATTGTATTTGCGATTTTGTTGTGAGACCATTTTTGTTGCTATGCAGTTGACGTCATGAGCAATGAAAACACATAGAAACAGTCTATGTGGGACGCCATTTTGCCGGTCACGCGTGATCATTTTTGCCATACACACATATCACGTATACGCCACGTCCACAGATGACACAGAGGGTGTCTGAGCTCAGCGATCTCCAGGGTATATTTCTGTGGTTTTTAAAACTCAAGTTTATAAAACACATGTTTATAACTCAAAGTACACCATGTTAAACTCTGTGGGCGATATGCGGAGTAATACACAGGGCGCCTCCGGGCGGTGCGAGTGCAAAAGGGTTACCACCAAATGGAAACCCTTAAAAAGGAAACTTAGTATCAATGTGCCTTTTTAAGGGTTTTCTTCATCAGATAGTCACTCTATATTACTTTGTATTTGTCTTACCCATGTGGGAACATATTATGGACAAATTCATTACTTTTGTCAGCAGTGTTGTGAGCTCTCATGAGGGAACCTTTTTGGGTGAGGTTCTGAAATAAACTTCACATCTAGAATACAAGATTAAATCATTCTATCCTCAGCAAGTTGAGCGCCATGTAGAAGCTCGAGACTGCCTAGTGCTTTTCGTCCAGATGTTCCGATCCAGCATGCAGGAGCGTAGTTCCTCAGTGCTTGCCAAGCTGGTGTCTCGTTTCAGTGTCAACGAAGGAGAGACGTCTTATCACACGAGAAGCCTTGCCTTGTGTGGGCTCCCAGAGGATGGCTGGGCAAGCGGCAAGCTCTGAGTGGCAGACACAGTGCCCAGCAAGCTTGAGGCGGCATTCACAGATCCTTTCTGTAGCCTTTGGCCAGCCAGCGTACAGGTTGGAGTTTTTATAAAATGTATGTTTGAGGGGAATTTCCATTTCCAGACACATTGTTTCTACCTCTGTACATTTAGCCTCAAGTATTCAGGGCTCCATTTCACAAAAAAATGGAATTGATCTTGAGATAGACCTTAAGCATAAGACGTCATCTAAGTAGGGGGCCCCTCGCCTAGTGTTCAAAAGGTGATTGTTGATCAATACATAGCAAACTAACCTGATTCTGGAATGTCAACCGTTGCCTTCACGCTCCTGAACGTCTTCTCCTCCTCAATCTCTTCACGTCTTGCCTGTCAACACCATACAAAAATTTAATTATTTACAAATTATCAAAACAATTATCATAATTCTAATAAAATACCCTCAATCCTAGGTAAATAGTAACAAATCAAAAATATCAGCAAACCTTGTTCCAATCATAGAGTTATATATAAGAACTAGAGGGCGCACTGGCCTATATACGCGCCCCGGCATGCGCGCAGGCGCCCAGTTTCTAAACTGACAAAACAGCCATCTCACAGCATGTTTTTGTGCGGCCGTTTTGTAAGTTGACAAAACAGCATTGTGTGAGCGTTCAATAAAAAACTCAAATGTCTATTTCATATTCAACGCACGTACACAATGGCGCGCTTGTCATCTTGCGGTCCCGTCGCGTTTGTGCAAGCAGCATCACCAGTGCCTTTGTGTGTCAAAATGTGTCAAAATGTGCACAAAAAAATTGGACTGCCAAAAACGGCAGAAAATGGTAGACGCAAATTGTTCGGAGGTGCGTTAACACGTGTACCATCCTTTTTGTACACGCTTCGACACACA
The DNA here is from genome assembly GCF_032118995.1 of Asterias amurensis. NCBI lineage: Eukaryota > Metazoa > Echinodermata > Asteroidea > Forcipulatida > Asteriidae > Asterias > Asterias amurensis. The sequence goes on from NC_092663.1 coordinate 10,477,747, forward strand.
ACATGGTGGACAGGAGTGTTGTGAATAGGGTCTATACCTGAAGAATGAGATCTTGACCTTTGATGAACATTTCACACGAAAATAAACCTAATGTGTGGGTCCCATGTAACAGGATTGGTAGTGCCTGTAAAAGAACCTAGAAGAGTAGGGTTTAACCCCAGTGTTTCTGGTTCACATAGCAAGCACTCTTGTTTACAGGTTTCCTAAGGCTTGCGAGCTGCAGTGAAAGAGTAGGGGTTAACCCCAGTGTTTCTGGTTCACATAGCAAGCACTCTTGTTTACAGGTTTCCTAAGGCTTGCGAGCTACAGTGAAAGAGTAGGGGTTAACCCTGGTGTTTCTGGTTCACATAGCAAGCACTCTTGTTTACAGATTTCCTAAGGCTTGCGAGCTACAGTGAAAGAGTAGGGGTTAACCCTGGTGTTTCTGGTTCACATAGCAAGCACCCTTGTTTACAGATTTCCTAAGGCTTGCGAGCTACAGTGAAAGGGTAGGGGTTAACCCCAGTGTTTCTGGTTCACATACCAAGCACCTTTGTTTACAGGATCCCAAGGCTTGCGAGCTACAGTGAAAGAGTAGGGGTTAACCCTGGTGTTTCTGGTTCACATAGCAAGCACCCTTGTTTACAGGTTTCTTCAGGCTTGCAAGCTACAGTGTAAAGGTAGGGGTTAACCCCAGTGTTTCTGGTTCACATAGCAAGCACCCTTGTTTACAGGTTTCCTCAGGCTTGCAAGCTACAGTGAAAGAGTAGGGGTTAACCCCTGTGTTTCTGGTTCACATAGCAAGCACCCATGTTTACAGGTTTCCTCAGGCCTGCGAGCTACTGTGATTAAGTTACCTATGAGGCATCCTTGGTTGCATTACTAAAAGTCTAGAATCATAATTACAATAATCCTAGATAAATTGAGAAAAGTAACATTTCCAAAGGAACGTACCCTCGTTCGTCTGAAGACCATGATTACAGGGAAGTTGACTGGGATGGCGAGTAGGGCCGTCACTATTCCCACTAGCATCGCTTCTCCGGATACATCAATCAGTCCAAGCTCAACTTCCTATTAGCCAAATAATAAGAATAAGAATAATTATAAAATCAATATGAACTTATAATCGTCTCCAGAAAACCGTTCAAGGTGCAAACAAAAACAACAACAAGGGTGGCACAAAAGTCAAGTTCGAAACAGGCGAAGCAAATGGGACTTCAAGTCTTTCATGAAGATAGTTTTTTGTGTGAATATATTGAGATACACCAAGTGAGAATACTGGTCTTTGACAAATAACAACAATTTCACAGGACCTAAGCTCTGGTGTTGTTATCAGCAGAGAGTGGGTTCAAATCCCTGTCATTACACGCGTGCCCTTGAGCAAGGAACTTAACCATATCTGCTTTGTAAAATGTTGGGAAGGTAGTGCATTTTGCTCTACCAGCCAGGCTCCTAGTGGATAATACCCATGCCTACATTCTACATCCTAGGGACTTACACGTAGCCCCAAGGAGTAGGTGGCAAGGTGTACCCGGTGACAGTTGATTTGGGTTTACAGTCCAAACCAGTCAAGTGTAGCCCTCACCTTGAAGTGATCTTCTGTTGCCTTGTGTTGCTAGGCGATCTCTCATAAACAAATAAATTAATAAAATAACCCTGCCTTTAAGAAGCACTTACCTCTTTGTCGAGATGCTGGTACCAGATGGTGTTGATGCACATGAATCCCATTGAGATACACATACAGCAGGTCAGACGCTGCACCCTGGTAAAGACACTGTACGGGGGACGGGTGAAGACGGAACTCCAAAGATAGTAGTCAGAGAAATACTGAAACAACTTGGCGAAGAATGCCTTCTGGAAACCAACACCTTTGTCCATGACCTCCAACTCTCTCTCGATCTTCCCATCATCTTCCTCCACAGCAAACCACCTCTCACAGATGAAGTACCACTTCTGGCCGTTGATGAGGTCGCGGACAGCCACGCGGCTCAAGAACCAGCTCGGAGAGACACCGGCGTTGTTGTGCCACACATGGACCTTCTGCATGTTGCCTAGGGACTCCGGAACGCTATGGAAGGAAAGAGAGAGAGAGAGTCATGAGATTATGGAGTCCAATAAGAAGTAGACTTGGTATAAAGGTGTCGCCAGTTACACAGGGCCTGAAGGCCACTCCAAGGTGTGGGCTACAGTTATTAGTTTCCAGAGGCCGTTGCCACCTACTCGTAGGGCTGAAACAGGGTTACCCCTTTTACAGTCCATACGGATGTAGGCTTGGGTATCATCAGTCCGAAGTCTGGCCGGTAGAGCAGAAAGCACTACCTCCCCAATTTTACATAGCAAGTGTCACGACCGGGATTTGAACCCACACTCTGCTGGTCAAACACCAGAGCTTGAATCCGGTGCTCTTAACTGCTCGGCCATGACACGCCACATTGTATGAAAACAGAGGCTGTCTTTTCTGGGCAAGGTTTCATAAAACTAGCAAGAAGCCAATGAATTTGACTCTTCCTGATCATCATTCCTTGCAGGTGAGAAACTAAATTGCAAAGGACACGGCCACAATGCAAAGTGGTATCTTTCCTTACTTTCTACCTCTGGGACCCTGGTTTAAATCAAGCCCGGGGCCTATAAATGAGGATTGCATTTTCAGTTCCTAATTGACTGCGTGCGTTTTTCCCTGGAATAATTCTCTGAAATTTTCCTCCCCATCTTAAACTGAAACTCCCTTGTCATCTCTCTCCTGGCTAGTACAGTGATTAAGTTTGCTTTTCCGAGGGTCCTTGGCTTCACAACCAGAATAAACGAAATGATAGAAATGCAGAATACTTCTCCCCAAATGTGCATCTACCATTTTGGTCTTTTTTAAAAGTCAATTTGACTCCTAAAATGTCAGACAGGATAAAAGCATGTCGATGCCCTCCACACTATGCAAGGTGTCTATAACTCAAGTTATCGCCTTACCTTATGATGAAGCGATCCCTTGAATTCTTCTCAAAGATGTGCTTCCCTTTGCAGATAAGTTCCTTGGTCTCTGAGTGACCCTCCTCCCCATGAAGGACCACACTCACCCTGGCTGTCGTCCCAGCACCCGCTCGCATACCCGTTTCCATTGTGATCTCATAACTGTCAAACACAAAAAGATATATATAATTTTAACCAGGTTTTGAAACTTTGCACAGTGCGAGTACAATAATGTGAGGTTAAGCCCAGCTACCACTTTTCTCCAAGGCAGTACTTAAGCAGCATCCAGCAACAGAGTCCAGCATCCTCCTGAAGACGATCAGAGCATACTGATCGAAACGTTGAGTTGTCAACCATTGATTCTTCTCAGAACCAACACTACAGCAAAACCTCACCAGAGAATCCAATTTAACGGACTAGTCCATGTCTGAATTGATGGCTTTAGCAGTGGCTATGGCTGGATCACTAAAAGTCCCATTCTCCAACCTTGTTGTTGCAGCCAACTACCATAGCCATAACCCTTTTTGAGATATGGCAGACAAAATACTACGACACTATTAGGTTTGGATAAATTTGTCTGTATTGACCCAATTCACCTGACGTCATCATCAGAATAATCTTTGATGCGCCATCAAAATGGTGAGCGTGGCACAGTTGCTGCGTGTGACGTGCATGCAAGGGGTCAATACACCCAAATTAAATGGTGTACTCCTATAGTGTCCACCGTAGCTCAAAAAGGCTAATAGCTGAAGTTTCTTTATTGGAACACCCCCTTACTAATATTCGTGCAGCGTGTGTCGTGCCGTGCACGAGGATCAATAAATGTGATGCGATCAAGCAAAATGAGTCATTTGTAGACCCAGGTAATTTTTAATTTCTTTGACATTTGAAAGAACATAATCTATGCTTTAATACTTCTCAAACCCCATGTTGACAATACCTTTGATTCAAAAGTTGTAAAAGTAAAAAAAAACATGAATCGCGAGAGAATAAAACTGTGAAGGAAAAAGGGTTCGAAGTCGAGTTGTTTAATTGAAATATCACAGGCACAATTAATTTCAATGCTAATTTTTACCACTTTCTGATGTTATTTATCAGGAAGGAAGTTGCCAAAATAAAATTACAATATATTTTGGCATTTAAATTTACAAAAAAAAAAAATTGTTTTTGAAAATTTCACCCCGTTGCCTGTTGGCCTGTTTTGCTTACTTTTCAAAACGATATTTTTAACTTTTAAAATGATATTTTTGACAAACCAATCATTTATCTTGATAGAATCACAAATACATTATTATAAAGGAGGATTTGAACTCACTACTGTTGGTCTGCAGGGTTGTTGTCCCATAGGTAGATCAGCCCTTGTTTCTTCTCATCATGTTTGTCTGCCAAGTGACAGTAAATAAACAGGATGATGTAGATGCCCAGGAAGCTGGCTGTAAAGGAGTAGGTGATCGGGTTGGCATTCGGCCTGAAAGAAAGGAAAGCAAAAATCCATTAATAACCCTCCAACACACAGGTACCACAGATGACCACACAGTATCTACCTTCTAAGCTAGTACTACCTTCTGTTTGTACAGCTGGTATTATCAGGAAACTCAACGGCTTGCGTACTGTGGACATAGTCTCCATAGTCTCCTGTGGTGTTTTGTGGCAAGAGCCAGTTGGGCAGGAGAGGAAACCAGGGACAAACCGTCCAGGCTAGCATTGAGTGCATCGGCTTCTTCTGTTTGTACAGCTGGTATTGTCAGGAAACTCAACGGCTTGCGTACTGTGGACTTTATAGTCTCCATAGTCTCCTGTGGTGTTTTGTGGCAAGAGCCAGTTGGGCAGGAGAGGAAACCAGGAACAAACTGTCCAGGCTAGCATTGAGTGCATGGGCTTCTTCTGTTTGTACAGCTGGTATCATCAGGAAACTCAACGGCTTGCGTACTGTGGACTTAGGTCTCCTGTGGTATTTTGTGGTAAGAGCCAGTAATGCAGGAGAGGAAACCAGGGACAAACTGTCCAGGCTAGCATTGAGTGCATGGGCTTCTTCTGTTTGTACAGCTGGTATTATCAGGAAAATCAACGGCTTGTGTACTGTGGACTTAGTCTCCGGTGGTATTTTGTGGCAAGAGCCAGTTGGGCAGGAGTACACCGACAGTGACAAGGTTAATTTTCAACCTAGCAAAGCTGCTCTAATACTTATTCCCTAAAACCAGAATAAAGGAAATGAAATGAAATGAAATGAAATGAAATGGAAATCAAGGCGAGTTTGATTTGAAACAAGACTTACATTTCAAAAACCTGCAAGCTAACGATATCCAAGAAGATGGAGACGGGCAGAAAGCTGACTCCAAAGGACGTCAGATGATTACATCTACACTGAGTTTGATCGTAGTTTGAAGACTCCATCACTCTACAACCGTCATTCACCCAAGAATCTACAGGAAAGGGAAGAAAGTTAGCCGTGGGTGCGATCGTAACCAATAACTGTTTCGGTCATTGGCAAGTGACTATTCGAAGGCCAACTCAACTGAAAGAGTAACTGGTTACGACTAAAAAGAAGAATTTCATAGAGGTGCATCAAGCTTATTATTGCTGAACAGTTTTGGCTAACCAAGTGTAAGCAGGATATTAGTTACATATAGTACATGTGACATGGAATATTGACTGGTAACCTTAATCTGGTAAGCATAATTTTAACGTTTAAATAAGGTGTGCTTAGCTACATTTTGTGCTCAAGGGAGTCAATGAACATCGGCCCAGATACTTTTGAAATGTAGGTACCAATAATAACCAATTATTATATAGCGCATTTCACAATAACCATATCAATGCGCTTTACTTTAGTGCCCTGGTCATAGGGCCAATAACATCCCTTTTTTTGTTTTATGATTCTCAGCTCCCTAGGGAGTACACAGCCCTGAGCTGCATGAAAGGCGCTTGTGGCTTTTCATTCCCAATATCAACCTCTACCCTCGCAGGTACCCATTTAGTCCCCTGGGTGAAGAGAAGCAATTATAGTAAAGTGTCTTGCTCAAGGACACAAGTGTCACAACCGGGATTCGAACCCATTCGAACCCACACTCTGGTGAATTCGCACCAGAACTTGAATTCGATGCTCTTAACCACTCGGCCATGACACTCTACGAGTGCCAGGTGCAATACAAGCACTCGACAGTATTTAACAAGCGTGCATGCAAAAGAAGTCTTTGTTTTTAAGAACATCCCTACGACCCACGACCACCACATTCTATAGCAGATGTCCCAAATGCTCGACCACAGAGTGTGTGTCTGGTGACAAACAGCCAGGTCCAGCAGTGGCTACCGCTAAAAAAAGGTTCACTCACCTATTTCAGTGTTCCAATAGAGACACTCTCCCCACCACAATCTGATCAAATAGTTCCTCTGATTGACCTCATCCTGCCTGTAGGTACTGTCACCATAGTCAGCATCTATCAGTGCTAGGTAGTATATCCCACTCTCTGTAAAGTAAAGAAGTTTAAGAACATAGACTAAAAGGATTTGGGTACTTTTTCAAAATGTCCATAGATTTAAATTAAACTTACAGGGTTTGAAGATAATGATAGTGGAAAGCTTCCCTTCAAATATTACTTACTGAGGTGCTGTAATTTTTGAGAAAAGAGTAAAACAATGTCATGAAAATACGTTTGTAAATGATTAAAATAATTTTTCGTCTCATGAGACGAAAATTATTTTCATTACATTGTTTTGCTCATTTCCCAAAAACTACAGCACCTCAGCACGTAGTATTTTCAGGGAAGCTTTCTACTATCATAATCTTCAAACTGTGTAAGTTTAGTGTAAATCTGTGGACATTGTGTTTTTTGTCCAACAAAAGTTACATAGACCCTTTAAAGGCAGTGGACACTGTTGGTAATTACTCAAATAAATTATTAGCATAAAACCTTACTTGGTAACAAGTAATGGGGAGAGGTTGATAGTATAAAACATTGTGAGAAACGGCTCCCTCTGAAGTGACATAGTTTTTGAGAAAGAAGTAATTTTCCACAAATTTGATTTCGAGACCTCATCTATAGAATTTGAGGTCTCGAAAACAAGCATCTAAACACACAAAACTTTGTGTGACAAGGGTCATTTCTTCTTTCATTATTATCTCGCAACCTCGACGACCGTTTGAGCTCAAATTTTCAAATGTTTGTAAATGCGAATGCGATACAAATTTTGACATCACAAATTCGCAACGAACAATTCTCATCAGTTGAAATGTGCTCAACTCCTGCGAAACATTCGCAACGAAAACAGGGCAGTGACATCAAAATTCGTATCGCATTCACATGAAGTATACATCGGGCTTAATAGACTTACCGTTGAATGAAGATGGAGGCAGGAATATTATCTGATCTTCTGTCATTTCTTCACAAGACCAAGATGTGTCATAGAGGGTGGGCGTCGGCCTTACACCAAATCTGTAAGTAAAGGCAGGTGAACAAGTATTGTTTATTTTAACTTTAGGTTGAACAAAGACAAATTTACTAGAGAGGTTTTGAACCTAAAACCTCTGAATACACCGATCCATTAAGCTCCGCCCCATTGCATATTGACCAATCACAACGCAACGAAGGTCCGACAAATCAAGTCCGACAAGTCCGACATGCATGCCTGTATGCTTGGCGCGCGCGGTAGAGTTGTGCAGAAAGGCATTGGAGAGGCTCACATGTTCTTGCACACGCGTGCGTTGTGGGTGGAGCCTAATGGATCGGTCTATACACCAATTCAGACACGCACCGGACGCGCAAGTGTTGAGCACCGCGGCCATTGCTGAGGTAACATGTGCCTAGTTTTGTGCACAGAGACATAAGGAATTCATGTTTCTTTTCTCTTTTTATGGAAATGTAATGTCTTTCTCGACAATCTGTGCAATTTCTCTGACATGGCTGCATGATATGACGATTTACTACATTCTTGCTATTTTTATTTAAATTAAACACAAAGGACAATACTGAAATTCTGACAAAAATCTCATTTTAGTGACTACACTTTCCGCGTCTTTTCCCCCTAATTCACCAAAGACAAGCACCGTTTTCAAGACGATTTGGTTTCTATTTAGTTGCAAATTTTGTAGTCAGTGATCTTCATTAGTATATCATGATGTCCTGTTAAGGAAAATGTGATAGTCGTTGAGGAAAACATTTCATGTCCATAAAGAGTGAAAAGAAACATGATTTCCTCATGTCTTTGTGCACAAAACTAAGCACATGTACATGTACACCTCAGCAATGGCGCAGGGTGCTCAACACTACGCGCCTGAATTGGTGAATTAATGTGCCGGTGTTTTACCAAAGTCTATCAACATGCAGGCACATGTAAGGCTCTGGTCAGAGGTGGGATTCTAACCAGGGTCCACAGAGGTGAAAGGCAGGGAAGGAAATAACTGAGCCAAATGGATCCCAAATAAGGACATCAAAGGCACCAGCCGTCGATTTCACCAAACTCTTTCTAACTTAGGATTAATCTTAGGACTTAGGACGAGTTCAGTTCCGTATCCATAGACGTTATTATGTATTGAATCCATCTTAAGTTAGGACGAGTTACTTGTACTCGTCCTAACTCGAGATAGGATTGATCCTAGCGTTTCGTGAAATCGGCTGCAGACACCTTTGGTAATTGTCAAAGACCAGTATTCTCTCTTGTCACTTGGTGTATCCAAAAATAACAAACCTGTGAAAATTTGGACTCAATTGGTCGTCGAAGTTGCAAGAGAAAAATGACAGAAACAACTCCCTTGTTGCACAAATTTGTGCCTTTTAGGGCTTCAGGCCTGAAGTATTTTATTATTTGATTGAGAAATTACCTCTTTCTCAAGAACTACGTTAATTCAGAGCCATTTCTCACAATGTATTTATCTATCGACAGCTGTCCATTGCTCATTACCAAGTAACTTTGTATGTCAACAGTTATTTTGAGTAATTACCACGTCTCCAGTGCCTTTAAACTATCAACATCTCTCCACTGCCTGTTACCAAGTAACTTTTTAGGCTAACAATTATTTTTAGTAATTACCAAAAGTGTCCAGGGTGGATTTCACAAAGAGTTAGGACTAGTCTTTATCTCGAGTTAGGACCAGTTACTCGTTCTAACTTAGGACTATCCATGCAATTTTTATATCTCCTAGGACTAGTCCTAAGTTAGGACTAGTCCTAACTCTTTGTGAAATCGACCCCAGTGGCTCTAAAAACACTCTTATTTAAACAAAACCAGAGGATGTATTTTGGAAGATTTTAGAGTAGAGTGGAGGTAGAAAAGACTAAAGGCTAAACCAACCTCATGATGAGTTTGACTGGGAACGCTCGCTTCACCTCCGGTCTCATCTGCACCATGATCTGGAACGTCTGACCCATGTTTTCCTCGGACACATTGAACTCATGAATATTCATGTCGGATCTATCAAAGGTCATGTCGAAGGTCATAACTTCCTGTGTCGTCATAAAATGAAAAAACAGAAAACCTTGATGTTGAACACTAATTTGGTTTTACCCTTACACCGATGTGTTAGCACTGTATAGACGATGTGACCTGTGACATCAAATGTTTACAAAAGAGCCACAGAGCCTGGACTTCCTGCAGGCAAAATTTGTACACAGCCTAATGGAAGAAATCATAAAACCTTACATTTTATGGAGATTGCACTGTCTAATTCTTATCAACTTTTGATATGATGAAAGGGGGCACATCTCAAAACTTGTCCAGCTTTTACTTTCATAATTCTTGGACTTATGTGGAAATTATGACCAAAAATGTCAACTTTCCCTCATGACCTGTGCAGTATTGTGCCTGCCAGAATACTCAAAGAATGTACAAACTTCTTACTGTGAACAAAGTTCACATGGTCTATACTGTTAACTTTTTAACAAAAATCACAATTCCCACTGGCTTCTCAATGAAAACAAGTAATGGTTCATTTATAAAGTCTGAAAAACATAAAGCTTGATCTAAGGAACTCATTTGTTGACATGAGACCCATGAGACCCAGCATACATCGCAAAACACTGAAAATGGAAAACCCAGAAAAATTTGATCACAGAATCTCCTTGGTCTGGAGATGAAGCTCCATTAAGAAATATGATGCTGTATTTCATTTGAATCAGTAATTCAGGTCAGTCATTCATGTCAGTCCGTTAAAAAAGCAAGGGAGATCAATGAAATAACCAGAGAAATCAAAGGCCTGAAACAAATTAGTGGCTGTATGATAATGAAAAAGAGAAGATATTTTATTTTACCCCTCGCGATTTAGAGGTGTGCTCCACTTCAAACTTGACTTCTTTACCAGCGGGCAAGTTCTCCACAATCAGATCATGGCCGGTACAGGAGTGCAGGTTGAGTGATGAAACACCAGTTGTCACCTGTAGGGTGTCAAATAAATACACATAAAACATATCATATTCAAACAGTTGGTGTGTTAGCTTAGCTTTTACGGGTAGACCCAAGTGTGCTAATCCGATTGAGCCCCTGACATGAGTTAATCGAATGAAAACTTCCCCAAGCGTTGACACCAATGCATCTTGGGACAGCCGAACGGAAATACTTTCTTTGTGTGCATTACGTCCAAAACAAAATGATCATAGAGTGATTATGTAAACCTGCAACATTAAATAATTTCACAAACCCACAGTGATACAGTAGTACTCGTCTCTGAATAAAAAATACTAACTGCTCACAAAGTCACTGATTTAAGGGTGAAAATAAGTGTCAAACCATGTGAAAATGTCCCGCTGAATTAAACAAAAAAAGTTTGTGAACAGGACGTCATGCACCTCGGTCAGCCCCAAGTGACCTAATCCACAAGTAGGGCACTTGGGGCTGACCCGGGTGAGCACCTCAAATGAAGTCAAAGCTATATTCAAACGCTATATTGTTATTAATATTTTTGATGATTGGAACAAGAGTTTACCTTCTCCGCACCGGCTCCCCAAGTGAAGGGGTTGACCTGATACGTAATCATATCCACATCCCAGCATGAAATCCCCATGTCATGGCACATGTACGCCCCTATCTTATCCACCCCATTCTGCTGGATCAGCTCCTGCCCTATACCCGTCGGTAGCTTGAAGGCGTTCTGACCGGCTGTAAGGTCAATATTGGCTAGCGATGTCTGCCGGGAGCCGATGACATCCACAGAGCTGGTCTGTATGAGAAGGGGTTCCTCCCCTGGCTTCTGTGTGTGCAGGTAGGTCTGGTGGGGGCAACAAAATGAAAAGGGTAATTGGGAACAATTAGTCAAGGTGGTGTTACATGTAGATATATACATACTAGGTCAGGTCAGTCTAGTCAGTCAGGTCAGACAGGTCGGGTCAGGTCAAGTCAAGTCAGGTCAGTCTTGTCAGTCAAGTCAGCCTAGAAGAGCAGCCAGCCACATTAAGGTGGTCCTTCTAGTAATAGTGTCTCTTTCAAAGTCTAAAAAGAGGATTGTCTCCTATCATCTTCTTGTCACAAGCAGCAGCCTGCTGTAGACACGACTGTCACAAAGTAGACATGCCCACCCCCACCCTCCAACCCAGCCTTTGGTCATAGTTGACCTTTGAGAGAGACTATGCTTGGGTCAAATTGTGATGCCATTTCCATTTAAGTTTCAAAACTATTCAAACGTTACCTGCAAGAGATCCAAGACGCCATTGAGCGTTCTGTTGACAGCCGTTACCCGATTATGCATCCCAATATCAAGGGTGTGGTCCAAGCCCAACGCGCTGACCACGCTGGACATTGTGCTGGTCAAGGCTACGAGGATGTCTATGTCCAGATTCCCAGAGAGGTGGACGTTGGCGATGGTGTTCTTGCTACACGTCTCAATCAACTCAGCCGCTAGAATGACCGTGGAAGCTTTGAGCTAGGAAAGAAAGTTTCAATACAAAACAATCATGTTCATGATTAACCTGAGAACTACATGTGCTTCATCAATTTCTGGAAGATTAAATTCATTCATGGTATGGTAGGGCATTCAAGGCGCACACAACGGCGGCACCCCCAGGTATCACGCATGAAAAAAGACCAGCGCGAGCGGCATTAGCAACTCGTTTATCTAATTAGTTGTTCATATATACACCTTCTGTGTGTTGCCCTCAGCACGTGACTTTTTAGTGCACCAAAATGAGTGTGGGTCATAAGGCCCCGTGCGCCGGCATGTGATCTATGGTATTGCGTCTTCCTATTGGCCAACAACTCATCACGATCATGCATTATGCATTACATTTCTCCCACCAAATTCTGTGGCAAAAAGTAAAGAAAAACATAAGGCCCCAAAACGAGTTGCTAAAGGCGCTTTGCGGCTCCGCCCCTCGCGCTGGTCTTTTTTCGTGCGTGATATCTGGGGTCCGTGCTTGACATCCGGGGGTGCCGCGTGCGCCTTGACTAAAGGCTACGTAGGGCACTGCTGCTGGCACCCTGAGTTGCCAGCATGTGGTTGCTTATATAGCACAACCCAATGTGCAGTCTAGTCTAACACCCTGTGTGCATATAGGATTTGAGGCATTGCATGGTGAGGTATCAATATATATTTGGTTTGCGGTAACACCATGTGTGTATCTACTTGCCATGTAGAGTTTGTTCTTAAAGAACTGTCTTTCTTTATTCGACTACCGCAGAGTAGATTGTTTGAGTATTCAGGAGACATCTCAGTTCTGAAAAAAACTGTCCTAGTGCTTATTAACTATTACATGTACCTGGGCAGATGGTATAGAAATGCATTTCTGATACCAAAGATTGCTTCTAATCGAACCTTGTCAAAACCTAATCAAAACACAACTGTCTGGTACCTTTCTCCCTTTCAGACATTTTGTCTTATATTCTGCAGATATTTTAAAGAGGTACACCAACAGTTCGCATACATGTATATTAAGTTTTGTGACATTTTTATGCCAATCATACATACCTCTAGTGGAACATAGCTACTTGCTGCGGTTGCCTGGCTGCTTTGCTGAATCTCAAACTGGTCTCTCATTGGCAGGGCTTTACCGGCTGCAACCAGAGCGTACCGGATCTGACGCCTCAGGGACAACAGCTACATACATAAAACAAATGTAGAATTTACAGATAGGTGAAGATAAGACTATTGGAAGAGGTGCTTGGCTTAATGTCATAGAGCTGCACAACAAAATTATTCTCCCCAGATTGAAGGAACACGTTGCCTTGGATCGGACGAGTTGGTCTATAAAAGCGTTTGTAACCATTGGTTATAAAATGCATATGGGTAGAAAGATGATGTAAAAGTAGAATACAATGATCCACACAAATACACCTCGAAATTACGTGGTTTTCATTTTACATCTTCGACTAACACAGTCGGCCTTTTATGGAAGACAAAATTTTATACTCCCATAAATGGCCGACCGTGTTTGTTCGCAAAGTAAAAAAAAAACATGCAGTTTCGAGGCATACTTGTGTAGATCATTGTATTCTACTTTTACATCTTTCTAACCATATGCATTTTATAATGAACGATTTTTATAGACCAACTCGTCTGATCCAAGGCACCGTAAGTTTTAACAGCAAAAATGCCATCCATAGTTCGGAGCCTTGCATGTGGATTTGGTTTTCCAATTCCTACCTAATTGCATGGCTTTTCCCCATCTGGGGTTTCTCCTCCCACATCTAAAAATGAGCATTTCCTCTTGTTTCCTACTCATCCTGGGGTGGATTTCACAAAGAGTTAGGACTAGTCTTATCTCGAGTTAGGACCAGTTACTCGTCCTAACTTCGGACTATCCATGCAATTTGTATATCTCCTAGGACTAGTCCTAAGTTAGGACTGGTCCTAATTCTTTGTGAAATCGACCCCAGTTGTTGGAGATAATTGTGCTGTTGAATGTTTAATAAAATAAAGAACTAATAATCCACAGCAAGGTTCTCCCCATGATTTTTTCTAAACCGTTTGGCAATCTTTTTTTTTTGTCTTGGCCGAAGCATGCTAAATTGAATTAAGGTTGTCAGAATGTTTTCTACTTGGCGTTTGTCTTGGTTTTAAAAGCCCTAAATATGTGACCCGCTACGTGAAAACGAGTCAGATGTCGCCCAATGCATTATTGAGTAATGGACAGTTTAATGTGGGGAAAAAAAACATAAAAAAATACAATAATTTTGTGATCATACGTATGTCTAATTTGTACCCTTTTGCATGAAATGGTAGTTTAAAACATCACTTAATACTTGTAATTCGTTTTTCAGAAAAAATTATGTATTGGCTAATTTCAAACAGAAGTAACTCAGCAACGCGATACACCCCAAAGCCCATTACTGCTGTTGGTGTGTTCTTTCCAGCCTTGCATATAACTCAATCCTTTAAATTGTCAACATGTGACTCATGTTCACGTAGCGGGTCACTAATGTGCAATCTGGCGCATTCTATATGGTTTTCTCTTGGTTATTTTTGTGAAAAAATAAAAACAATACATACAATGGGAGACTTTGAAATGCTAGGTGGCAGCAGACTTACCAGGTAAATTGTCATTGTTTTCGTAGTTCTGAGCATGCGCACATTACCGAGAACAATAGATTTTACCTGGTAAGTCTGCTGCCACCAAGCGTCCCAAAAGTCTCCCATAATTATTTTTTGTTATTATTTTTTTGCGTATTGGCCCAAATTTGCGCGTTATCGACACGCAACTTCCCGCTACGCTAGCTTGTACATGGAGAGAATCCTGCATAGGCGCTAGTGGAGTGTCTTCGCTCCACCCCCCTACCCAACTCAAATGACATCATATGCACAAGGTCTCACCCTCGTATAGTCTGATCTTGCCGCAGTCAGTGGAACCTGTCGATTCAGGATACACGCCGCCATGTTGATAAACCCGTTCAGGTTGTGCTGGTCTCCCTGCTCTGTGTACACACTCAAGAGGTTGGATGGCGCGACCGTCACGTTGTACCTACATGTTTTATTTCATCCACAATTAAGTTACCATAGAAACAAGAGTTTAGGATTATACAGTACAAACTAATGATAAATACAATCACATATTTAAAACAACATAACAATAATCTTCAATATAAAACAAAAAAGAGAACTGCGAAGCACGATAAACTTTCTCAAGAAAATTTTGGAAAAAATAATTTTTTTAATCAAAACTTTTGTGTCTTATTTTTTGCCTACAGGTGAACTCAATCCCCAAATATCCTCATCTCCTATTTGTTTCATCATCATGGAGACAGAAGAAATGCTTCCATGATGTAGCTGAACATTGATTGACTTGAAAGTAATTGTGCTTCACATCTCTCCGTTATCCGATATAATGAAAACATGATAGAAAAAAACAATGTACATTACTTTAAGTATAAAGAAAGTATAAACATACAAAAATGTCTTGGCATATTGGGTATGAAAATCAAATTCTGAAACAGGTGATAATAGGCGATTAGCCATGAATAAACTTAACAGTACTTAAATATACAAATGTAATGGCCGATACATTATATGAATTAAAACCTTACTTCAATTTGTGTTGTGCTCTGGCTAGACAATGTCCAAAATCCATTTTAAAATAGTTGACTCCGTGGTACCTCAACACCTAACTCTGGTATGATTGGCATGCCTGGTCTCTTGATGATAACTAATGAATACATGGAGAACAAAGCAACCACCTTTCTTTCCCTAAATGGAATTTTAATAGGTTTTCCTTGTGGTCAGGCATGTAATTAATTTGGTCCTACAGTAGGACTTCTTCAATTAGTGCAAGGGCTGCCCTACTTGCCCGTTTGGTATAGACTTGAATAGAAATCAAAGCTTTTCTGATTTTTCCGAGAGCAACAAAAAATCGGAAATCAGACTAAAGTAGAGAGAATATCTTGCCTGTTGAGATTTATTACTTGATATTAATTAGACAAAAGTTGCCTTCCAACAAGGTGATTTCTTCGATGCTGCTTTGGAGGTTGTATCATAAACTGACTAAACCGCAGAATACGTTGTATGACGTCCGACTGGTGCCATCCCCCCCCCCCCCAACAAAGATATTGCCAAAATAGGACAGCCAAAAAGATAGTTTTAGATATAGAAAGGTTTGCGGTAACACCATGTAATGACTATCTCTAATGAGTTGGGGTGGTTCTGAAAAGAACCATTGGTTTCAACTCGATGTTTCGATCAGTATGCTCTGATCGTCTTCAGAGCATACTGATCGAAACGTCGAGTTGAAACCAAGGGTTCTTTTCAGAACCACCCCAACTCATTGGGGATAGTCATTACATGGTGTTACCGCAAACCTTTCTATATCATATTTCCACCATGCAAAGTGTCAAATCCTACTTAGTTTTAGATAGCTCATTTGCTAAAGCACTATCACGTAACCCTGAAGGTCACCAGGTTCACATTCCATTTTAGTCCATTTGTCTTTGTTGACCATAAAACCTGGGCTGGGAGCCTTGCCAGTGGATTGGGTTTAGTACCTACCTGATTGCATGGTTTTTCTCCCGCGTCTAAAACTGTCATTTCTTCATCACTTTCTCTACACGTGAATCTACAGGCCTACAGGGCCCAAAGTGTTAGTTATTTTTGAGGGGTCCCTTAAATTCATGACCAGAACAATATAATTAAATACTCAAACAAATTGTACTTAAAAATACAAAAATGTCCTGTTAGTTTTCAAAACAAAAAATATACCAAGTGCACCATTACTAAGGGAACACTTCTGCTATGGGGTTGCAGAATAAGGCAAATCATCTTTTCAAAATAATTTCCACAATTTTATGCCAAGACATTTTTACTTAAAATCTAAAAAGTTAAGATTTTAATATGATTTAAACTGATAAGTATCTAGATTAATTAACCACTGTAAATAATTTGTTTACCCTGTTAAAATATAAATATTATCTTCTCTCTTTTTTCATCAAACTGGACTTTTCTTTTACCCATGTGACTCCCAATAGACAGCATGGCAAGAAATGGAAATAAAATTGGTTTTCAAAATACAAAAGTAGAGCAATTCTTGCGTTTGTGGAAGGCAGACTTTTAATTTGGCAGTGAGTTTTTAACTACACAATTGAAGGAAGCAGGAATATAATTGACTTTGTATAGCACAAATCTAATATTTGTGGACAGACTTTCTCATGAAAATATTTGTTCAAGAGTTTGGATTATTTGCATCATTAAAACTTACAATCAATTACTAATTTTGCTTTCGATTAAAAAATATTCTTCACACTTCAATGATAGAGTGAGTATTTAAATAATGCTGAAAAAATAGCATGTAGATCTTGTTTTAAAAAAAATCCATGATTTTTCAATTGAGTCCTAAATTTTGTTTTAACATCACCACTCATATAATAGGTGTTAAATTTGCATCGGGGATAAAGAATATTAATTTTGGTTTTTACCCATACACCGATGTGTGGTAGCACGGTATACTCATGATCATTTCTTTCATATTTTCAACAAACAAAAATCTTGGTTAATCAACTGTTAGAACCCAAGTTTTTAAAATCGAAATTAACTCACAAAAAAGGCAAAAGATAAAGCTGTTCGGGGATATTAAAACTCACTATATACAGAAATGTAAAAAAAAAAATGCACTTGAAAAATGATACCTTCCAGAAACATTACCAAATCGGTAAAATTAACCAAAAAACAGACTTTGTTAAAAAGAGAAAATAACAACTGTTAAGTTAGTAATATATAATTTTAATAAAAAAGAAAACCTTTATACAATAAATACACAATTACAAGCTGCATAGTTTGTGA
The DNA here is from genome assembly GCF_032118995.1 of Asterias amurensis. Lineage (NCBI taxonomy): Eukaryota > Metazoa > Echinodermata > Asteroidea > Forcipulatida > Asteriidae > Asterias > Asterias amurensis. The sequence continues at coordinate 10,495,370 of NC_092663.1, forward strand.
GAGGAGAAAGGGAAAAAAAACAAAGTGCCTGGAAGGAAAAGGGTGAATTCTGAAATCAAGAAAGTGGCAAGCAGAATCAGTAAAAATCTAAACCTGGCAGTGTGATCACAATAAACCATTATCAAGGCACACCCATCCACCACTCTTATGTATATTCATTTGGATGCTTGGAATCTCAAGAATCATTCAAAGGATATTAAAGGAACACGTTGCCTTGGATCGGTCGAGTTGGTCTATAAAAAGCGTTTGGAACCGTTTGTTATGAAATGCATATGGTTAGAAAGATGTTTTAAAAGTAGAATACAATGATCCACACAAGAAATCATTCAAAATTGCACGGTTTCCTTTTACATCGCGAACTGACACTGCAATTTATGGGAGTCAAAAACTTGACTCCCATAAACGGCCGACCTTTTTAGTCGACGAGGTAAAAAGAAAACCACGCAATTTCGAGGCATATTTGTGTAGATCATTGTATTCTACATGTACTTTTACAATATCTTTCTACCCATATGCATTTATAAGAAACGGTAACAGAACGCTTTTCAAAGACCAACTCGACCGATCCAAGGCAACGTGTTCCTTTAAACCATTATCAAGGCTGAGCCATCCACCACTCTTATGTATTCATTTTGATGCTTGGAATCTCAAGAATTATTCAAAGGATATCAGGGAGGGGGTACCTCTGTACAACAGGAACATTGCGTGTTAAAGGCAGTGGACACTATTGGTAATTACTCAAATTATTAGCATAAAACATTACTTGGTAACAAGTAATGGGGAGAGGTTGATAGTGTAAAACATTGTGAAAAACGACTCGCTCTGAAGTAACATAGTTTTCAAGAAAGAAATAGTTTTCCACGAATTTGATTGCGAGACCTCAGATTTAGAATTTGAGGTCTCGAAATCAAGCATCTGAAAGCACACAACTTCGTGTGACAAGGGTGTTTTTTTCTTTCATAGTTATCTTGTAACTTTGACGACCAATCGAGCTCAAATTTTCACATTTTTGGATACACCAAGTGAGAAGACTGGTCTTTCACAATTACCATTTTCTTCAAGTACGCGCTAATCCTCCAATCAGATTCGCAGAATGGAGTGGTGATAAAAACCTATATTGCACGGCTAATATCACTACCATGCGTATTGTGTGTTCTATGTCACGTGCCAAGTTTACTTAAAGATAAATACGTTATCACACGCGCGCTTGTGGAAATACGGAAAATATAGCGCGTCTGCGTCCCATATCCAACTCGGCCTTCGGCCGCGTTGGATATGGGACGCAGACGCACTATATTTGTCTGTATTCCACTCGCACTTGTGTGATAACTTATAATAGTGTCCACTGCTTTAAAGTATCAAACAAACCCCCCTGTTGATCTCCCTAAATCCACAGAGATTTTCTGTTCTATATAAGAAAATACTATTCTATAAAGCAGTATACAACAGACACAGAACTTATTGTTCTGCTAGCCCCATACGCCTGCAACTGTATATTCTGTTGCAGAAAATACGTCACCTTCGATACCCACAAATGCATTTACAATGCACAAGCACAAGCAACTACGCTGAACAAAAACAAAGCACCCCTCCTTGCACTGCACTTTCAAACTGTACACACAAAATAGGCCCTTCTTTTTACAGCGCCCTTCTTTTTACAGCACCCATAGTGTCAAGTTGTTTTCTCTCAATTCTCGGAAACCAATGTCGTGTTACACACTATACGCAAGCAGTCCAGTTTTCGGACAAGTTCTGTGTCTTTTCTGTGCGAAAGTACCTGAACTCTCCTTTTTTGTATGGGGGGGGGGGGGTGGAGGAATCAGAGGCGAGTATTTTCTTATAAAGAATATTAAGTCCCTGTGGATTTTGGGAGATTCTATTAAAGAAAATACGTCACCTCCGATACCTACATGTATAAATGCAGAGAAGCACCATTGTACCACAAAATAGGGAGGGAACAGGACATGCAGTGTAGTGCCCAGAGAGAACAAGTCTTAACTTCTTATGCCTGAAACAAATGAAAAACAGGAGCTGTGCTTGAGGTGCTCTTAAGAGGTCCAGTCGGCAGTCTTAATGTGTCTCCGGGCTGTGTAATGTGCTGTAGGACTTGTCTGCCCATGCGGCCGTCTGACTGCAGCACATCTCGCAGGTAGCAGGATGTGAGTGTTGGGGGATTTTTCCAGCACGCTGCCTGCATAATCTCTGGAATGGCTACCCCTCAAAAAGAGCTAAAGACGTAGTTACACTTCTTGTTTTGTGAGCACGGATTGGAACCTGGTTAGCCTTTGGTGCTTGGTTCAGAGTCTGTGATGCCTTTCGCATCATCTTTGACGTATTCAAGGCTTGCAGAGAGGGTCTACCCATAGCCAGCGGAGATGCCATTCACATCTTTGGTAGCCGAGACTGAACCTGGGTCGACATTTGTGCCGTTAACGGTTCTTCCAGAGTTGGCAGAGTGGGTATGGCTGAGTAAAACAGGTGAAGAAAAAAAATCCCCAACCTCTGATGCAGAATGGGGACTGAAGCCTTTCTTGTTCCACAATTTGATGTAAATGTTGTAAGCCATTTTCATATGTTCTTCTGGGGAAGGAAGTTTGCCCTTCGTCATCAGAAATACCAGTTGTTTGGAAGTGAAATATGATAGCATCCAGGCACAAAGATGGAGACTGTCCGGGTCCGGATGTAGGAACGTTGTGACTGGTTGTGTCAACAGGTCTGTATGTGTAGGACAATAGGTGGTCGGCTTAGGAGTAACCAAACCTGCCTTGTCCAAAGAGGGGTAACCAAAAGTTATCTTGCAGCTCTGCTGTTTGATTTATTATTATTATTATTGTTTTTTAGTACTCAAGGTAGCACGATTGAGATGGGACGCAAAGAGGTCTTTTCAGGCTCAGAATATTGAAAAGGCAAAATGGTAGGCTTTGGAACTGGTAGGTCCTGCGTCTGCAAGTTGATTGGAGGTATCTCTGGTGATGGAAGAGGCCCACCAGCCAGCCCTGAGGGAGAGTTTGTAAGACAGTTCTCAGCGTTTCTATCCAGAAGAGCTACATGTAGGGTCGAATGAAGACGTTGAGGTTGAGAGGGGAGGACATGTAAACTCTATTTGATAACCTGTACCTGTCTATATAACTACCGTCATGTAATAAATATTTATTGAATTGAATTGAATAACCCAAGGAAAGAGTCCGAAAGACCAAAGAATCTGTTGTGACTTAAGTCCATTTCTGAGTGAAGCCTAACACAGACCGCATCTCAGCAGGTGGGATTTGAGGTAAATGGCATATGGAGTCATTGTCTCCTAGGTCCTCTAGGCCACGGTGTCTTGAAGGAGTGGGTTGAACTTGAGGGTGTTGCGTTAGCTGCAGAGAGTTGTAAAGTTGGCCTTTGGTCAACCAAAATTGGATTGGTAAGAATGATGAAAAGGCCCTTGCTTTCCTGCCCTAATTGTTAGTGCCGGAGGTCAGTGAAGAAGATTTATTTAAAGGCTGACGCAGGTTGGTCTTCTCGTCACTCTATAGACACAATACCTTCTGAAGCAAAACCTTGTCAAATTTATTTGTGAAGAGATCACTCCTGAAGAGGAGTAAGTAGTTCTCTGAAGCCCTGCGAGGCCCAGTAAAGCTGGCTAAGGATAAATGACCTATGCAGGGAAATAGCCATATCAGAACTGGTAGCGATTGTTCTGTAAACAGGAACCTAGTCAGTCATCAAGATATATAAAACATGACTGGCAGGAGCTCTGGATCCACTGTCACGAGTGAGAGTATCAACAATAACATTGACAGGTTGGAAGCTTGGGGCCCATAGCGTAAACAGGGGTCTAGCTTCTCGAGAGAACTGTTGAGGTCTTTAGTTTGCTTATCCTGGAAGATATTTTTGTGGGTGTTTTTTAAAGATGTTTTATGAGACTGAAGCTTATCTTTAACCAATGATGAAATTGTTGGAATCAGTATCATCTGTATTTGTTTTGAAGATCGAGATATGAATAACAAGCGGAAATTCTCACATGAAAGATTCTTCTTTTGAAAGATTGAGAAAGCCTCTTTAATATTCTAAGAGCAGCAACAGGAATGGTAAACTCTGGTGGAGGAGAGGGTTGGTTGGATACCCCTGTAAAATGATAAGCGGGGAGCCTCTTTAATGGAAGGAGGAGGAGGGAACTGTAAAATATTACTCACTTAAGTGGAAAGATGGCAACCTTCTTTCTGTATAACATGGAAGTGTTTTCAGGCTCCACCAAATCAAGATCTGAACCAACGGAGCTCCTTGAAAAGGATTAACAACGAGAGTAGCACCAAGGAGAAAAACGTCTGGATGATCGGGCACCCTCCACAGGTGACCCATGTGGGCTAATCGGTGAGTGGGACCAGGAACGAGAACCTCTAGAGCGGAAGCATTAAACTCGGATTGGTCCGCGAAGTCACCTTGGAAATGTCATCTTGGAAATGTGGCGGTGGTGGGCGAACATCAGAAAGAGAAAAATCTCTGTTATCTGGTGGCCGGTAGTAGCCGGCCAACATTGCCAATAAGGGGCAAAAAAGTGTTGTAAGAATCTGTCAACTGAAATTTGCGAGGATCATCTTGGAAGAAAGACTATGGGAAGGGCGGGGCGTTGAGGAACTCTGCTGGAAGCCGGTGTAGAAAAGGCTGTTGTTTCACAGAGGCGAGAACCGGACGTTCAAAACCACAACTTGATGATAAAAAAAATTCTGAACACCACTGTTCACCATTGACACGTTGACATTTGGTGGGAGAACTGGTGAAATATTGATTAGTTAAAGAAGATGTTGTATCTTGGAGATTCTTAGTCAAAACATAGAAATTATCCCATAACCGGTGACTTGTGTGCCAGACTGTCCTGCCAGGCCATAAAAATCTTCCAATCTGCAGCGACAGACCAGAAGGAGCAGACCCAGCAGGCCTTTTCCTGTGGACAAACGCGACATCTCTCGTATGTTGTATTCGCCAAGGTCGCAAAAACTACACTTTTTCCTTTACTGTAAGGTTTCTTTTTTCCTTTGGTTGATTATGACATCTTGACGAAGGTGTCCAGCTGGACTGCTTGCATAAAAAGCGTAACGCTACATTGTTTTCCGAGAGTTGAGAGAAAACGACCTGACACTATGGACGCTGCAAAAAGAAGGGCGTCTTTTGTGTGTACACTTGGGACATGCAGTGCAATGAGGCGTGCTCTGTATTTGTTCAGCGGAGTTGCATGTGCTTACGCATTGTAAATGCACTTTCTGAAATAGAATATTTAGTTGCAGGTGTGTGAGGCCAGCATAACAATTAATTCTTTATCTGTTGTATACTGCAGTGTAGCATAGGAACATTTTTATGGATGGAAGACATACCCCCTGCCCCTTCTTCAACAATGTCTCTATTGCCAATGGCCATAGCAGTAGCCCCTTAGTTTGTATGTGTTCTAACCAAACCAAGGCTAGAAGGGAAAAAATAGTCTGGTCCCTTGTGCCCAAATGAGAATTATGGCTATCATTGTTATATTAAATACGGGGAATCTAACCAAGATGGCTGTACCATGATAAGGGTCTATTGCTTTTCTTTACATATAGGCCAGTACAGAACTAGCAGCTGCGGCTTGGATGTTCAGCATGCATTGAAGCATAGGCTGCCCTTACACCCTTAGCGACAGCCACAGCTGCAGCCACAAACTCAGACATGGCCTAAGCCTTAAGGGGAAGGTACAACATTGGCGGCAACTACTGATAATGCAGATGCCTTCAGGTCTTTATCTTTGAACCTACATTCACCAAATTATATGCCACAAAATATAGAAACATTGAGGAGGGGAGGGGGATCAACCTCTGCCCCTTCTTCAACATTGTCCCTACTGCCAATGGCCATAGCAGTAGCCAGTAAATTTCAATGAAGAGCATACTGGAGTTATCAACCACTGGTTCTTTTCAGAACTAACACTACTGAAAAAAGATTTTTACATGGTGTTACTACAAACCTCACCATGCGCAGTTTGAAACAATTGCAGTACTCTGTTTCGTGGTTCTGCGTACCTTCAAAATCTGCGCTTATGGCAGCTAGTAAAGCTTGCAACTCTATGAACTGTAAGTGTAGAATTCTGAGGTAATCAGTGCCAATGTTATACCTTCCATATAAGACAACCTTTGACTACAGATTAATTAGCTCACACTTCATATGAACGCCAAAGCAAGGCGTATTGCCCACCAACAACGGCACTTCATACTCAGTTTGTAAAAAGTACATTGTACCTCAACTCTCTACTTGCAGGAATGACTTTTTAGTCTAGGATATGCACCTGACGTTCAGATGAAGAGTGAGCTGGGCCCAATTTCATAGAGCTGCTTAAGCAGAGATCATTGCAGTACACCAGTCAAAAATTGTACTTGTGACATGATAGTTTAGCTGGTACCCTTATTCTGATAAGCGTAATTTTGTTATGCTGAGCTACTTTTTTGTGCTTAAGCCGCTCTATGAAATTCGGCCCTGGGGCCTAAAAAGAAGTGAAGCAGGAAAACCTTTAGCCACCATTGTTAGGATTGTATCTTGAAATGGCATCTTCTCTTAATAGTCTAAGCTGGAGAAGCCGACTGTATACAGGGTGAAGAAAGCAGTGAAAGGTGCTCAGAGATACAACAGAAAATAGATCGTGACCGCTAACATTAAAAAAGTGATTAAACCCAAACTGGAGCTTCTGAGCTGTGTGACTGATAAGGTTGACGTGGCGGGATCCAAAGAAAAATTGAGTGTTAAGGTCGAGTCACACGGCAGCGATAACAAAAACGATATCGGTAACGACGCAAAGAGAACACTTTCTATTGGTTGAATTGCTCGTTTTCGTTCTCGTTATCGAGGCCTGTGTGATCGGGCCTTTAGGCCGTGTCCGAAAGGGCGACTTTGGCTACAGCTACAGCTACATAAGCGTGTCTGCCAATGTTGAAGATTAGGCAGGCGTGGCAATCTAGCCGTAGCTGTAGCCAAAGTCGCATTGCGGACGTTTCGGACACGGCCTTATAGTGCAAAGGGATTGCATTCTTCTTTTAGGGGAGGGGGTGGGTTGGAGAGCATAAAACAAAATCCCAAATAAAAGTTGAAATTGGTAGATAGTGAGCAGATAATACCAACAGCAGTTTGATGTGAATTCTTGGCAAAAGTGAAGATACCACTTTTTTTTCTCTGTCTTTTCTCTCAAGTGGAAATCTTGTGACTAATATAAATAATACATTTGTGTATGTACATGTACATGAACAAAATCACACCTACAAAGGGATGGACTTTTTTCTTACATGTAGTACACATGCATGGCAATACAGGGGATGTTCATTCTAAGTCACCATTTGAAAGGGGGGTCTCCTGAAAAGTCTTTGGGCGCGATTTTGGGGTTGTAATCAATAACTGTTCTGGTTGAATTGGCCCTGGGTGATCTTTGGGTGATCTTTGAAAAAATTTGCTTTTTTGTGTGTCTTTGATGTGGTTTATTTTGTAGACGTCAAAGTGTAAGCATTGAATGAAATTATTTTTATTTTTTGGATTTGAATTTTTGTAGATTTTTTGTTTGTTTACTATAAGTTGATTTATTTTTTGATTTTGTTCAGTATGTTTGTAAAATTTTGGTTGATCAACCGAACCATGACAAAAATAGTGCAAATATTTCCACTGCTTTTTAGGCAACTTTCTCTCCCTCTCTCGCTCTTTGTGGCACTCACACACTTTTAAGTCAAACCTTAGTCCTACAACTACGTACAATAGTAACCCTGTGAACTATCCTAGAAGTTTACTCTACCTACAATATACCTTTATCACATTGCAGCCACCTCGAATCAAACAAACCAAACTGAGGCTGAAGGGGAAAAATTAGTCAGGCCCCTTTTTGGGTGTAATGAAAATCACTATTCGAGACTGATGTTCCAAAGATAGGAAAACTTGACCTTTGCTTTTGAAAGAAGGGCCAAGGTTTTTGTCTGGTAAGGGGCACTCTATGAGGAAAATGTCAATTTGTATTGGAACTTTGCAAAGGGCACCGCAGCAAAAGCAAAGGGCACCGCAGCAAAAGCAAAGGGCACCACGGCAAAAGCAAAGAGCACCACAGCACTTGCTGTGGCTGTTGTGGGTTAATTCCCTGAACATGACTGAGTTGGACGCAGTGTGATAAAGGTCTAAATAATCCCAAACAGGAACAGTCCATGGAACTGTGGTAGAACCTCAGTGCCAAAATCAAGGGCCTTTTCCAAACCTAGGCTTGGGCTCTGGCTTACAGCTAGGGCTCTGGCTTCCGGCTCTTAGAGCACTGTGCTTCAACTTTAAGCAGTGTCCAAAGCCAAAGCAAAAGCCAGAGCCTAACCCTGGGTCTGGAAAATACCTCTAGATCTCCTGATTACAACCATCTAAAGCCTACAGCAAAAATGGCTGACCGATTCATCACCAAACGAAACATGGAGGTCCATTCCATATTCCTCTAAAACACAGACAACTGTCGAGTAGATAAAAGATGCTAAGCAGGTTAGTGTAGGTTACTTAGCCAAGCCCTTAAAAATGGCAACGAAGGTTACCATTTGGCCAAACCAATTCGCTAAGCCCCCTTTGTATTCTTATAGACAATAGAGATAATACTATAGCAACACTACTATCCTTTACAGATATTCTACCTAAATATTACTACTCACTCACACACACTCTTGGCATTCCACCTCAAAAACAATTGGAAAATATTTTCACTTTTTTCGTCATGGCATCTAAACTTGTGAAGTTATTTTGAGCTACGTGGCATGTGTTCTTGCAGTTGAATGGAGTAAGCAATAACCAATTTGCACCAAACTTGTATCACTGATAAGTATATGGTTGTTAGAGCCACAATCTTTGCAGAGTCTTGTGACCAGCTAAAATGCCATCTATGTTTAAACAGTGTGAAATGTTTCCCGTCTGTTCCCTACTTTACATAAATTTGCAAGTAACATTTTCTGACCATCAGAGTAATGTCATTGAACTCTGGTGTTTAAAGACCAGTCAATGGTTTTCAGGTCATCAGTTACAGATAGAACAAGTAATCAACACTTTATTTCAAGCTAAAATCTAGCATGAGATTCATTTACTCCACTCAACTGCAGGTTATGTTTATAAGTTTGTTAGCTAATTTACTAGTAATTATCTTTGCTTTGTTTGTAAACAGTCTCAAATTTGGCAAACCAGCTAACATGTGTCAAAAATTAATAGTCTGTAAAAAGCATGTCTTTTTGATGGAAAGGGTGGGACAGGGGACAGAGCAAAACATTTTAAGGACAGTTCAAATGTTCCCACAACCTTGCACGCTTCTTGGGCAGAGAGAGACTGAAACGCAAAATTAAAAGATCAGAGTGATACAAAATCAGACAAACGAGAAAGAAGACAAACTTAAAGGCACTAGACACGTTTGGTAATTGCAAAAGACCAGTATTCTCACTTGGTTTATGCATAAAATAATAAAGCAGAGGCTTAATTTTTCGTCGCGCAGTTGCGCGAAAATAATGAAAGAAAAAGATGCCCTTGTTGCAGAAAATTGTGTGCTTTCAGATGCTTGAGAAAGGTTTCAGGCCTAAAGTCTTTCTCAGATTCAAGTTTCCGTAAAAATTTGTTTTAACTTCGTTGTTCCAGAGGGAGTCAGTTCTCACTGTTTTATACTATCATTATCATTGCTCATTACCAAGTAAGTTTTTATGCTGATGAATATTTTGAGAAATTACCAAATGTGTCTAGTGGCTTGAAGTACTGTTTGGCAAGAAAGTAGGCAATTACAGAAGGGTGTTTTAGATTATGAGATTTGGGTACTTACAAGAATTCCTCCACGCTCTTCCCTGGACTGAACGTCTTAGGCAGGACTTGGATGTTGATGGAGCAGACAGACGTCTTCCCTCCCTGGCCATCGACTATGGCTACCTTCACATAAACTTCACATCATGGAAACATTGATATTTTAAGTCAAAGAGAATGATGACCGTATAAATATTAAAATTAATCAAAATAAGCAATGTTAAAAATTCATTTAAAAAATTTGCAAATTGTTTGTACACAAACGGTAGAGTTGCTTACCTTTCAGAACCAACACAAATTATAGAAATTTTATGTATATGGTGTCGCTGCAAACCTCACTAGAAAATACTTGGTTCAGAACCAAATTGCGCCAAACCAAATTATTAAATTAAAGTACGCAAACAGTTTGACGTTTTAAACAGTGAGGAGGAACTTGATGTGCTGGAAGTCAAAAGATCAACTGTTGCAGTTGTTCGGAACAACTCTGTAGCGTCTCGAGGTAAACGCTGTACTAAGTTCGCCTGTATCAAACCAAAATTTATTTGGGTCGACCTGGAGTCGCTTTTAATCTATTTGGCTCGACACAACTCTGGAGCGCCTGTCTGAACAGGGTGTAACTCTTTTTTGAAGTGGAGCCAATCTCCATGGTTAATCGATTTATCAGTCCATCCTTCTGTCTATTTGTTTGTTAGCTACAACTCAACCTACCCCAGTGGCCGTTGTTCTCATAGCCGGCCGGAAGCTGGAACTTGACAGCGTGTTTCATGCCGAAGTACAGAATGGTGAGGTCTTCAGTCTCATTCAGGCTGTAACTAATCTCATACTGAATTGGTGCATGCTGGATAAATAACAAGATAGCATAATGCTTTATCAGAAAACATGAAACCTGGCAAGAATTTTTATAGAGCTGCTTAAACAGAAAAACACAGCTTAAATTTGTCTGCTAAAGGGCCATACAGAATTGTCAATGTTCAAACAATTCAATTGTTTTTTTTCTTGAAACTATGGGTGGGTGGGTCAAAAGAAATAACTGAAAGTCGCAATTTAGTTTGTAGATGTGGGAGGAAAACTCTAACTAGGGAAAACCAGTGCTTGGGCAAGGATGTGTCAAACCAAAAAGAAAACAACATATCCAGCTGGCAAAGATCGTCAATTTCATTCCTTTCATTTCATTAAACTAAACAGTAAAGTTTGTTTGGAAAAGCCATTAAAAACTACTGATGTTGAAGACATTTGATCTAAAATATCTTTTTCATCTGAGGCATTACTTTGTTCTTCAGTGTATAGATTACATTATGAAACCATCCAATATTTATAAATCTAAATTTGGTTGGAGGGGGAGTTGAAACATTTCCAATAAAAGGCTGGTAACTTATTCAGGTAAGCACAATTTTGTTGTATATTTGGTTTGCGATAACACCATGTGTGTATCTACTTGCCAGGTAGAGTTTGTTCTTAGAGAACTGTCTTTCTTTATTCTACTATCACGGAGTAGATGTTCGGGGGTTCGGAAGACTTCTCAGTTCTGAAAAGAACTGTCCTGCTTTTTAACTATTACCCGGGCGGATGGTATAGAAAATAAGCTGGTACTACTACTTTAGCTTATAGAATCGTGAATAACTGTACTACCGCAGAGTCAGTTCTCCAAGAACAAACTCTACCTGGAAAGTAGATACACACATGGTGTTACCGCAAACCAAATATACATTGATACCTCACCATGCAATGCCTCAAATCCTATACACAATTTTGTTGAGCTTAGCAACTTGGATTACTTCATACTTGGATCTTGATATACCAAATTCATGGGCACTTTTCAAAAAGCTTACCTGGTCCTGCCAGCCGAGGCAGTTGATTGTGAAAACCGTTTCCATTTCAGTGCCATCACCTGGAGTGATGGAACACAGACCAGCCCTGGGGCCGGTGTTAACCAGGGTGTACTGATGGGCTTCCCCTATCCTGGTAACCCCATTCTCTGTAAAAGGCAGATCATACATTGTACATCTGTTGTTTTGGGGTTGTTTGTTTTATCAAGTAATGATAATAGTAATAGTAGTAATAAAGAGAAATGTATAAAATGCAGATCAGCTACGCCTCAAGGCGCTTGAGATAATCAAATGGATTAAATAAAATATATTATAAACAAGAACATTTTTTAAATCACCTGAGGCCGAGGCCTGGTTCTTGATAATTTTCCTTCGTTTCGGTAAAATTATCAAGAACCAGGCCTCGTTGGGATTAAACCACTAGTTGAAAACCTCTTTACCACACATTAATTCCCTTATACATGAACGTAAGTGTTGTCATTTAGCCTTTTAGAAAGACTCTACTATGATTTGGAACATTCTTCCTACTTCCATTAGGAACTCTAGAGACTCGCCTTTTTCCATATTAATTGCTTTCTAGTGCGCTATGATCTTGATGGAATAGCACCTTATAAATTCTAATTGTTATGTTATGTTATGTTATGTTATGTTATGATTGAAACATGAGACCACAAAAACAATTGTTTTGCATATTATTTATATTTAACAATTTATCTTCATTCTAAACTTCAGTAGCTTTGTTTCAAATACAACTGACAAATAACACAGAGTTCCTCTTACCGTGACTATGTGCCTGGACCACAATGGCATATGTCCGACTCTCCTGCAGTACCCCCTCTCTGAGGGTGAGGGCTCGACCGTGCAGACCCGTTGTTGTATCTCCAGAGGACAGCACCCTCTGCTGGAGAGACTTGGACACAATGTGGTCGTTGATGATTATGAATTCCTCATCGACTTTGACTTCGTCACCAGGATCTGTGCTGGGTTCACTTGGGTCTGTGTCCCCCATAGGGGGTGCTGATGGGAAAGACATTCAAACTGTTTTACAGATGAAAATTACTTTTGTGGTACATCAGATTGTGACCAAAATAAAGTTTGGGAAGTTTGTTGACTCATATTTTGTTTATTCATCTGGAAAGAGCCTAGTCTATGCTTTAATGCTGTCCAAAAGTTGTGCAAGTGGAACAACCAAGAAAAGTGAGAGAATGAAACTGAGATAAATGGGGTTTAGAGTTGAGTTGTTTAATGAACACACATCGGCGCATTTTCATTCAATGCTAATTTTAGCCGCTGTTTGATAATATTTATCAGTTCATTAATTTTTTGAGTAATAATGCGACCAGAACACAATGATCGATTCAATGAACCTTGACCACTGATCGAATTAGGTCAAACTTACCATTTGATATTACTGGAAAATGATAACATGATAAAAAAAAGTTACTTACGAGGATTTTGATCTGTCTCCTCACTGTGACCTGCAGGAAAAGAATGAATTGATAACATTTTAAAAATCGGCATTTTAATACAGTCTACTCCATGTTTATCAGTCTCATATCTATATTAACCCTCCTATTCTATAAAACCATTCAATACCATCCACTGTGGTTTTGGGTTACATGTCAGCCTGCTAAATGATATCATACGGTGAATGTATCTACACAGTACACAGTCAACCCTCCTACTCTTTGTCCATTCACTATCATCCACTGTTATTTTAAAAAATAAACATGCCTAAAAGATGTCACATGGTCAATGCATCTAATACACAGTACAGTTAACCTTCATACTGCCTGACCATTCACTATCATCCATTGTTGGTTTGAAATATAAACTATGCTTTAACCCTTTAGCCCGCATAACGCCCGGAGGCGCCCTGCGTATGACCACGCATACCGCCCGCACGCGCCCGCGCAGTTTGACATGGTGTAATTTGAGTTATACACATGCGATTATAACACAGCAAACAGCCGTAGATAGAGCGCGATCTCAAGTTGACAACAGTCTAAAAATAGCACATGGTCCACATAAGAAAAAATGACGTAAGGTTCAAAGGTCGAAAGTCATTTCACTATCAAACAACGCATGTATGAGTGGGTGCTTTTTCTCTGTGTGTAGCTGTAATTTTCTCTGTGTAGAGCAGGACCGTATAGGGGATGTACCACGTACTACGCGCGCATGTACACAGTAATGGCAGTCTTCCGCTTGTTTCGCGTCAAACTTTCTGGTGTTTTTACACACGGAATACCGCGATTTGAAAAGATTTTACAAAAGATTTTAGGTACAGAAGGTATCTGTTGATAATAGAGGCATTCATTTTCATTTCTCAAGGTATGTTGTGATTATTTTCGACCACTTTTCTAGCTTTGTTTTCCTGTCGGACGACAGTAAAGTTGAGAAAACTTGTGTGCACAACTTTCCACGTAAACAAACCTTCACTTGATACGCAAACAATATTTTCAAATTATTTTTGATCTCTCTTATGTTTCCAACCTGAAAGCTTGAATTTTGTGAGACAAACAAAGCAACTGTGAAAATCAAAGATAATTTCATCCTCTACAAAATAAACTCAACTTGTAACACAAGAAAATAATCACACCGACAGTTATCCGACGATTTCTGGATAGGGCCGGATATCGATTGAATTTTCCTGGTGCACTAAGGAGCGTGTGACATTATGTTTAATGTTGCGTGCGTGCTAAGGGGTTAATGATATCATGTGCTGAATGCATAAATACAGTACACAGTCGACCCTCCTACTATCTGAACATTCAATCTCACCCACTGTGTTTTTAAGTAATACGTCAGCCTGCTAAATAATATGTGGTGAAAGTATATACACAGTACAGACGGAACGTTTTTACTCAGAGAACTTACATACAAGATACTATGTGTTTCCAATATGGAGATACATGTACAACAATTTTTTTACAGCTGCAACGATATGAGGAAAATGTCAACTGCTAAATGGAGATGGCAGGCTTGAAGATGACAGAACAATTTCACATGGCTTGAGAAATTATCACAAGATGTTAGAAAGTGAACAACAAATCAATAAAAAAAAAAGCTTACCCAAATATTCCTCTGGGTAGTCCTCATAAGAACCCTCGTATTCCCCAGTGAATGTTCCACCGCCTACACCAACTCCTTGGCTGCCATTCTGACTAGGCTGGTTCGTGTCTTGAATAGGTTCATCGACATTGGTGTCCAGATCTTCCTCATAGTTATTGTCGACAGTCGTATCTTGATTACTTGGGGAATTGTTTGAAACTTCCGTGAGGGAAGATCCAGTGTCCTCGATGAGGGAAGCTCCGGGTCCCTGGGTCACATTTGAGGTAGCTGACCCAGGAGTGTCTTCGTCAAGACTTCCAACAGCCTCTCCAAAGCTGCTTCCAGCTTCATCAAAGCTACCTGTAGCTTGGCCAGTTTCATCCAAGCTGGTTCCTTGACTAGTATTTGCTGCGTCCCCACTGCCAGTAGCTTCAACGAAGCTGCCAGTAGCTTCATCGAAGCTGCCAGTAGCTTCATCTAAGCTGCCAGTAGCTTCATCCAAGCTGCCCGTAGCTTCATCCAAGCTGCCCGTAGCTTCATCCAAGCTGCCCGTAGCTTCATCCAAGCTGCCCGTAGCTTCATCCAAGCTGCCAGTAGCTTCGTCGAAGCTGCCAGTAGCTTCGTCCAAGCTGTCAGTAGCTTCATCCAAGCTACCTGTTGTTTCTGCAATGCTTCCAGTAGCTTCATCGAAACTACCTGCAGCTTCTTCAAAGCTGCCAGTATCCAAGACGCCAGTAGCTTCATCCAAGCTGTCAGTGGCTTCATCCAAGCTGCCAATAGCTTCTCCTAAGCTGCCAGCAGCTTCATCCAAGCTTTCAGCAGCTTCATCCAAGCTGCCAGTAGCTTCATCCAAGCTGCCAGTAGCTTCATCCAAGCTACCTGTTGTTTCTGCTATGCTTCCAGTTGCTTCTGCAAAGCTACCAGCAGCTTCTTCCAAGCTGCCAGTAGCTTTATCCAAGCTGCCTGTTGTTTCTGCTATGCTTCCAGTGGCTTCTTCAAAACTACCTGCAGCTTCTTCAAAACTTCCTGCAGCTTCTTCTAAGCTCCCAACTGCTTCTTCAAAGCTACCGCCAGTTTCAACAATGCTTCCTCCACCCCCTGCTTCCTCAAAGCTGTTTCCAGTTTCCACTGTACTGTCTCCAGCTTCTTCAAAGCTAACACCTGCTACCATAGTGACAGTTACCTCAGCTGACGTGTTTCCAAGAACCTGAACAAAAGATGCATTGGTAGCCTCAACAAATGATGTAGCTTCCGGAGAACTTGCAGCTGTGTCTTCTACAAAACTTCCTTGAGCTGCATCAGGGGTTCCACTAAGTACATCTTCAGTCAAACTGCCTCCTGTCTCTTCGACAAAGCCGTCAACATTTTCTAGGAAACTCCCTTCCCCGATGCTTCCTGCCCCCTCACCAGGGTCACCGCCATCATAGCTTCCCTCAACGGGAATGGTTTCATTGGAAGCTGATGTAGTATTTGGCTGAGTTGATCCATCACCAGCATCGTCTCCTGTGCCACCTGGTGTCAATATTCCTGTACTTATCACATTGCTGACGCTGTTCTGCGGGGTAGACGTACCACTTGTCACAGTACCTTAAAACAATAAAAAAAACAATCAATGTAATTCAAAGTAACAAGCTTTTGTGATGGCATGTAATGCCACTTTCACACTTAACATAATTTTACAGGAAGATCCTGTAAAAATTTGGTTGACCTTTTCACACTTACCCCTAGCAAATTCCTTGGCCTGATTTCATAGAGCTACTTAAACAAAGAATAGTGCTTAACCTTTTCCTGCTGATCAAAAATGAGCAGGACACCAGTCACAAATATTGTACTACGCATATAGTTGTGCATAGCTACTTTTTGTGCTAAGCAGCTCTGTGTCAAGCTGGGTACCAGAAAATACTGCTGAGCAAAATTCTTTACACAGAACCAAAAAAAAACGACTGGGGCACCAGTTGTAACAATGTCAACATTTAGGCATGTGGGCTGGTAACCTGTTTCCTGTACACTGTGTTTGGCAAATTTTTGTGCTGGCATGATTTTTAACATTGTGCCCTGATCAAAACCGGTTGGTCCTTCATAAGGGAATCAATGTGTGGTGAAGAGGTTTTCAACTAGTGGTTTAATCCCAACGAGGCCTGGTTCTTGATAATTTTACCAAGACGTAGGTAAATTATAAAGAACCAGGCCTCGGCGGGTTTAAACCACTAGTTGAAAACCAATTCAACACACTTTGATTCCCATTCATAAATACCTTTTCGGTCAAAAACATCATCACTTTTTGCTCAAAAAGTAAAATAAATGCAAAAATTATAATTGTTAAATGATTTGACACAACACCCCTCCAGCTATGAAATGGTAAAGCCCTCCGCCGTCCTCGAGTAGATAACTCCTTATAAGGGAATGCCGTGCGTGTCTCGCATATCGCGTGACTGTTTCAGCCGCTGCTCTCGACCAATAGGAATGAAGAAACTGTCTTAAAAGAACAGGTGCAAGGTCGCGTGTCACGCCCATGAATTAACACTTTTTACCGGTCATAAACAAAGGTTTATACACACCCACGTGACACGCTCTCCACCAATAGGAATCGCAAAACTGTCCGAGGTATTTATGAATACAGAACAAAAAGAGTATATCTATCACCCAACTAAAACCAGAGCCACTGATAATAACATGTACATTAACTCACTCTGACTAATGATGTTGGTGTCCTCCTCGGGGCTGGACGACGGTGTGGATCCAGAGCTGTCATTGGACACAAGATACTGGCCGTAAGAGCCATCCCCTGGAACACAACGCTGATCTATTTGAACAAAATGACACGGTTATTACCCGATGGGGAATCACAGCATACTTATGAATTATCAAATTGTCTGTAGATTACACAAATTGTTTCTTACTTTTCCTCTGCCGGATGAGTGTCTCAAAAAGCTCATCAACTTCAGGGCAGGTATGCAGAGCCCAGTTTGAATGATCAAACCCATTTTTATAGACCGCTTGCAAAACGCGCATGGCACCTACCCACACCAATCCATTCTGCCATTTTGTGAGTCAAGATGTGCACAAAGGAACATGGAGATGGTAGACATGCATTGTTTGAAGGTGCGTTACCCCGCAAAGGGTCCATGTATTGAACAACCCCTTTGCTGCTATGAAAGTCGCCATCTTGTAGGTCAAAATATGCACGTCTATTATACAAATATTGACTGCTTCGAGTGCTATGGTTAAAACTATGACTCCCGAGGTGATCCCCGGAGCGTTCTATTTTCCCGAGGCGAAGCCGAGGGAAAATAGAACGCTACGGGGATCACCGAGGGAGTCATAGTTTTTAACCATTGCACGAGTAAAAGCAGTCAATATTTGTTTTATTACACCCCAAACATTTCTAAATACTGTACTGTTATTATTAAGGTACAGACCTGAATGCTACAATCCACGGACGACGCGAATACAGATTGCATACACTTTTACTTACTGTGTTGCATGTAGTGTCGTGCAATTCGCAGTGGTTACAGACTATTAATTTATAATCCTCGTACACACAGGACGTCTGGGTATTGCACGCCATGTGCTAGTCTGTCGGACTAGCGCATGGCAAACCGGCGCTCTATCACACGGCCGTCGTCTGGCAAAACTAAGACATGTCATGTGACGCCCTCTAAACCAATGAGCAGGCAGAATACTTGCAAGGGGTGTTATAAATGGGTATATCAAAGAAACACACAGCACGCAGCGTTCCCAGTTTGATTTCTACGGCACAAGCGCGCACACACACAAGCACACGCTCGCAGACGCCATCTTGTTGTGCAGATATTTGAACGGTGACGTCATATTCAATGCAGTCTATAGCAAAGAATTTACAAGGTAATGTGGTGCAATCTGTAACCAACCATGCCAAAAGACTTTTCAGGCTATGTAATCACAATTAGGAGGAATATCATGCTGCTGTAAACAATCCGACACCATACCTGAGATTAAGTCGACGGTGTTGTCAAATGTTGTACCATCCAGGACGACGTACAGCTCCCATGTATAAGTGACATTTTCACTGCAATCCGTGCACACTGCTTCAAGCGTCAAGTGATCATTGCTGTTGACAAAACCATCCTGGCACTTGTGGCAGTCAATAAGTAGCCTATAAAAAAAGCAAAGGAGAAAAGGGTGTGATGGCCACTAATTCCGACACGGCCTTACTTTTCCTGGAGCACATGAGATCAAAATTTTAATTTGGCAATGGAGTTAATGATAAATATGACACATGTGCACTGGCAAGTAGGTCTAGTCCACATCTGTACACCCGAGGGACTTTTGAGTTCAGCCAACCATGACAGAGAACCAGCAAGAGGTGTGTTATAACAAAAGAATATGCACAAAGAAAATACAATTTATTCAAATTTAATGCTATCTATATATATAACTGTACCGTAGAAATTGTTGCAGGTCTCATGCTTCAAATGTAATCAAAATTACTATAAACAAGTTTTTGAGTAAACAAACAAAACAGAGGTGCAATAATTTTGAAACATGAGCAACTAATCGTTGGCTCATTGCTATACGGTCGTTAATAGCAATTTCATAATCATAAAGAACATTGAAACATGTCTCTACATTTGAAGAAGAAAAAAAATCTCCATATCCACAAATGAATGTTTTACTTAGAAAATTAATGCTACTCTTAACTGAACAATTACTTTGGAGACCACTCTGGATCAATAAAACTTTATTAACCACGAGTTCAAAAAAACGCAAAACCAATTTTATGAAATCCATACGAACTCCACTAAAGACCTTGTACTTTTGGACCGACGTAGTAAAATTTTTAAAAGAGAAACTTATATCATAAAATAATGATTCCTACGGTAAGTTGGTCCCAGCAACCTGCTCGATGGCAAGGGTCAAGACCTGGTTGACCTCTGCATCATCTCTGCCCTCTTTGCTGACCCTCAAGGTGAAGACGAAGGAATCCGAGCCGTTGACCAGCAGCCAAGACGTGTTGAAGGCGATTGAGGCATTACTGGATGACAGGAAGGATGTCTGGTTGTCTAGCGAGAGCTTGGTGGTGTTGAAGCATGGAGCAGTAGGGATGTTTATGGGGTTGCAGGTCCAAGCGTAGCTGAGGTAAACAGGGAGAATAATTATTATAGTGGGCATTGTTTCCGATATCAAGGCGCATCGACACATTAGAAAAGAGAATGTTTAAATCCAGTCCTCATAAGGTGAGTCTTGAGAGAAGTTTTAAACAAAGCCAGTGATGGCGAAAGTGTAATATGATCTGGTGAGTCATTCCGCAGCAGAGGTAATCAATCTTTTACCCCATAACTTTTTGGCCTGGGGTTTCCTTAAAAGATGTTTGTTATTAGATCTCAAAACACTGGCGGTAGGAAAGATACAGTTGGAGTCTCTCACAATATTTTTAAGGCGAGACAAGCGGTTAATTTGATTATTAAGAGGAAAGAGTTTACCATGTCATTTTAAACTATTAACGTCATATGTATCAAACTATTTCTTCTGACTGCATTTTGCTGTTTTCTTTTCTCTCCCTGTCCACCATGGCCCATTTTCATAGAGTTGCTTAAGGTAAAAGATAGTAAGTGTGCAAACTACAACTAGAAGAGACAATCATTAAACAAAAGTTTTAAGCAATATTCCTGATATGAAAATAAATAAGAAGGCACTGGCATAATCTTCTCAATAAAAAGAAAATACTGTTTTGAACTGTTTTGAATGTGTTCAGTCTGTACCTCAGATCGTCATCATTGGGATTGTCTGGATCATAAGAGTAGCTGCCGTTAAGGGTGGCGATCATGTCCATGCCGAAGAAGCGTCTCGTCCCGCCGTTTATAATGCCAACGAGCGGGCTTTTTGTCACCTCAATGGAGATGCTGTCTTTGGAGTAGACGATAGTTCCGTTCATGCTCACCTAGTTTAATAAAGGGCACAAGAAAAGGACGCTTTAAAGGAAGTGGACACTATTGGTAATTACTCAAAATAATTTTCAGCGTAAAACCTGACTTGGTAACGAGTAATGGGGAGAGGTTGATAGTATAAAACATTGTGAGAAACAGCTCCCTCTGAAGTAACGTAGTTTTCGAGAAAGAAGTAATTTTCCAGGAGTTTGATTTCGAGACCTCAGATTTAGAATTTGAGGTCTCGAAATCAAGCATCTGAAATCACACAACTTTATGTGACAAGGGTGTTTTGTTTTTTCATTATTATCTCACAACTTCGACGACCAATTGAGCTCAAATTTTCACAGGTTTGTTATTTTATGCATATGTTGAGACACACCAAGTGAGAAGACTGGTCTTTGACAATTACCAATAGTGTCCAATGTCTTTAATATCATCAGGGGTAAGAGTAACTGCCGACAAAAAGTCTGAAACTGGAATCCAGATCTTAGGAGGTACATTAAAATGATAACACCTAGAGTTTTATATTCCAAGGAGCTTTCGGGAACAGTAAGGAGTAGATCAAAGAGCATGACTCAATTTTAATACTTGGACAAAAATACAGATTTTTTTCTTCTTTTCAGGGCAGACTTTTAAAAGTCTGAATTCAATCAAACATTTTTTACAAATAACATGCTTGATATAATAAGCTCAATCTGGGATCTTGAGAACAAATTTAAACTTAGTAATTAGTAATAACAACTGGGCAAGAGATTATGCATTTTTTTTATCGGGCTAAAGAATAAAATTTGTTTTTACCCTGACATTGTATACTCAACACTCTGCTGAGTTTTGTGGGGAAAAAGTCCACATGCAATCACTCGGGTGGGATTCGAACCCCTGACCTCATATTAGAACTGTTTATATAGTTAACTTACATCAAGTGAGAAAACGTAGGATCCATAAGGAAGGTACAGTCTGGGTATGAAGAGAGTACGCTGATCCAAGGACGCCCTGTTAGGATCAAGGAGAACAAGGCTGCCGTTTTCTGAATGTTTGAGCGTCCAGGTGTAGAGAGCCAGGTTAGTGACCTCACAGTCTATCTGAACCTCGGCTTCGACGCGGATGTCCTCGGAATGGATCTCCTATTGGGATGGAAACATGGAGGGAATAAGTAACTGGTGAATGGCTCTCCTTTTTGGATGAAACATGGAGGGAATAAGTAACTGGTAAAAGGGCTCTCCTTCTGGATGGAAACATGTAGGGAATGAGTAACTGGTGAAGGGCTCTCCTTTTGAATGGAAAGGTGGAGGGAATAAATAACTGGTGAAGGGCTCTCCTTTTTGGATGGAAACATGGAGGGAATAAGTAACTGGTGAAGGGCTCTCCTTTTGGATGGGAACATGGAGGGCATAAGTAACTGGTGAAGGGCTCTCCTTTTGGATGGAAACATGGAGAGAATAAGTAATTGGTGAAGGGCTCTCCTTTTGGATGGAAACATGGAGGGAATAAGTAACTGGTGAAGGGCTCTCTTTCAAGATGGAAATGTAAAGGGAATAAGTAACTGGGGATGGAAATAAGGAGGGAATGCAAGTGGGGGAGGGTTCTCCTTCTGGATGGAGACGTGGAGAAAATAAGTAACTGGTGAATGTGTAACTGGCCTTTTGGTTGCAGATGAGGTGTGATATTTATCTTATTTCTTTCATTAAAGTCATCAGAGCTAAGATAGTACACAAATTATACTTTTTGATGTAGAAAACATCAAGTGTAGTAGATGTCACATGTTTCAAGAATAACAGACTTACACCACCTCACAAATGATAAAACCGCAGTTTTCAGGGGTGAGATTCTGAAAAAATTAAAATAACTGAAATTTGTTCATCACTGGAAGTGAATTCCCTTAACTTTTTTTTTCAATCGCCCGCCAAACGATTCAACCAAAATTCTTGATCGCGTGCACGTTTTTTCACTAGCCCGCATATATTAACACACAAAAAAAAAAAATTAAAAAGAAAAGAAAGAAGAAAAAAAAAGAGAAAAAAAAGGGAAAAAAAACCGGAAGTGAAGCCCTTAAAATTACGTTTTTTGAGGATTTTATCTCTTAATAAATACCTTAATTTATTCCTTTTCCATCAACAACTTAAATGATTTCATTGTTAGGTTGATTTGAACATGTTTTGAGCTCCGTTTGCCACAAAATCTTCATGAATCAACGATCAGTCAACAACGCACATCAAGAAATAATTCGATAACTTTGCCCCGTAACGCCCTATGTTGGCAAAAGTTGTCCATGCTAATACTCCTCCAAGGCTGTACATTGTGCACAGTCTACAGGCATAATGCACAACGTGCGGCAGTTCTTTACTCCGTTTGTGAATGTGTACTGCATTGAAGTCCAGTCAAGAAGGTCATGAATATGGAATTATCAACAGCCATCAACGGCCGTTCACAGCGTGGGGAATGTTGGTCAGAATAGACTTTGGCAACTGTGTGTGTTGTTTAATATGCTTTGCATACTGCATGGACTATGTATAGGGCGACTGTGTGTAGACACTCTGCACCATGTGGTTTGTGCATCGTGTTTTCAATGATAGTACGTCAACGTGTCGTCTGAAATGAACGAGAGCACTTCAGATCCTGATCGCGACCAAATTAAATCTAGCAAGTATCTTGAATTTTTAAATTTATTGTCAATTTTAATGTTGGAAAGTGAAAGGTTCAGAACTCAATTTGCCAAAGTTGCCAAAGTCAGAGATTTTAAGTCGGAACTGAAGAAAAAAAAACGTTTTTTCAAAGTCGGAAAGTCGGAATTCCGCCAAAAAGCGGAAGAATCTCATTCCTGAGTTTTGGTACTTGACTATTACCCTATGGCTAGGGTTGATATTGAAGGATTGTTGGGGTCACCAAATCAACTCAGGTTAGAAGAGAAGAAAGAGGGAGGGAGCAAGAATCTGAGAGGGTGGAATTGCAAGAATGAGTACCGTTCTAGGGTCAGCTCCAACGATGTCCAGGACAGGTGGATGGCACATCCTGGTCAAGACGAAGATCTTGGACGAGGCGGAAGAGTTGCTGACTAAATTGGACGCTTGAAGGTGCAGGAAAAACTCTCCCGTCCTGACCGGAAAAAAAGAAAAACAACGATTGTGCTGGGCTGGAAATTTAAACTGGATCACAGGCCCATGGCCAGAGATCTTTTCATTGGGCAAGTAAGCTGATTGGATGACCAGGCCTGTATACTTCAGAGCAAGGCATTTTCTCCTTGGTAAAGGGCAATCTATGAGGAAATTGTAAGTTCTACTGTAGCATTTCAAGTGCACCAAGGCTTGCAGGAAATCGCCTTTGTTGCCCTTTGTGAAGTATCAGGCCTGGATGATATGTATTTGTATATAATAATCACAACAAATAATACCTGTATTTAAATAGCGCCCAACACTTTCTTAAGAAAGTCTCAGAAGAACAATACAATGAATTGAACAGAAATGTTTTGAGTAGAGTCTTGAAATGTGAAGATGGTGGTAGCTTGTATTATATGAAGAGGGAGATCGTTCAAAAAATAAGCTCCAGCAAACTGAAGACTATTTTCAATACGTTTTGATGCCAATTGTTGGAATTACAATGGTGTCTTTGTTTGCTGAACGGAAGTTTCTTGCAGGCATGTATTGTACACGGTGAGCAGATCTTTCAATTAAACTGGACCATTTCCATAACAGCATTGAATTTTTTATTCACAAATGCAAAGCCTCTGGTCCAACTAACCTGTTATACTTATGGTGGACGCTGAGAGATGAGGTGTACACTGTCTCGCTTCCGTCCCCGAAATCCCAGACAAAGTTCATGTTGCTCCCTGAGACCCAGGCCTCAAACAGTGTACTCCGGTTGACGAGGGTGGCACTACCAGCGTTGATCGTCACACTGTTGATCGCCGTCTGAAGGGTTAATTCCACAGGGAGGGAGGTTGCGTTGCTGACACTATTGCCCGCAACAACAGTTACGTAGTACCTTGAGAAAATATAGAAGAGATTGCGACGACAATGTGAGAATAGGAGTAAGGTACACTTGACTCAAGTCCCAATCTCATTCCGGTCGCCAGAAAACTATTGTTTTGCGATGCTCTGCATACCCAAACCTGTTCCGCTAGCGGGACAGGGACTTGAATCAAGTCTAGAGTAAAGGGTGCTTATTAGATGCTATTAAACTTTGTATCAATGTGCCTCTCAATCCCATCTCAACCTTTCAATATTACTATCATCTCAACTCGTTTTGAGCCAAGGATTTCATATACAGTGGTCAGCCTCCCTCCCATGGGCACCACGCCGTATCCATACCTCTTGTCACTTACTCCTGGGAGGGATGGACTGAACACAAAGCTGATTGGCTCCCAAGGGCGACTACTTTGCCTGCACGCTTGTATGGCGCTGGTAGAACATGTGAAAATTCAAGTGTTTTTGTGCGATTGATTCCATTTCAAACATATAATGTTTTTACATGGTGACCCTAAACTGCATACAGTTAAAGGCACTGGACACTATTATTGCTAATTACTCAAAGCATGAAAACTTATTTGGTAACAAGCATTGGAGAGTTGTTGATAGAATAAAACATTGTGAGAAGTGGCTCCCTCTGAAGTAACATAGTTTTTCAGAAAGAAGTAATTTCTCAATAAAAAAAATTGAGTTGATTTCGAAACCTCAGCTGAGGTCTCGAAATCAAGCATCTGAAAGCACACAACTTGTGCATTAAAGGGTGTTTTTTCTTCCATTATTCTCTCGCAACTTCGTCAACCAACTGAGTTGAAATTTTCCCAAGTTTGTTACTTTATGCATACATGTACATGTATGTTGAGATACACCACGTGAGAAGACTGGTCTCTGACAATAACCAAAGGTGTCCAGGGGTGGATTTCACAAAGGTAGTCCTAACTTAGGACTAGTCCTAGGCAATGCTAAGAGATAGGACCAGTCCTAAGTTAGGATGAGTTACTGGTCCTAACTTAGGACCAGTCCTATCTCTTAGCATTGCCTAGGACTAGTCCTAAGTTAGGACTACCTTTGTGAAATCCACCCCAGTGCCTTTAAGACATAATCAAAAGATCAAAGAAGAATGAGAGTGGACCATGACTTGATGCCTCTTTTGCACATTACCATACTTGGGCGTGTGTGTAGAAGGGATCGCCCACAGGCCACAAGTTCTAGATTCTGGCACATTTTAATGAGCCAATTCCTTGGGTTTTGAGGGAGGAAGACACGCTGGGAAAAATGGTGAGACGAGACCAATCAGCTCTAGTGTCTAGGAGTGAGTTGTATAGTGGTCAAAACGACACTGTTAAACTTGTCCTACCTGCCATGAAGTGTGTACAAGTAGGACAGTGTATTCACAATCGTTGTCTTGGGATCTCTCTGATCGCCCATATCCCACTGGTACCACTGGGCACCATCGGTGATGGTCTTCGCCTCAAAGGTGATGTGGGAGTAGGTCTGGTGCAGCAGATCTTCCACAAGGAGCTCCACGCCCTGAACCTGGATCTCAATGGACACCCTCCAAGTGGTTTGTTGTGTTTTGACTCGGTTGAAGGCTACGACTGTCACTGTGAATGTACCCGGGGAATGATAGATGTGATCCACAGAGGGGCCTGAAATGACATAAGAATATTAATTACAATAATAATGGGAGGGAAAAAAAAACCGTTGTGGGAAGGTTTGCGGTAACACCATGTAATGACTATCTCTAATGAGTTGGGGTGATTCTGAAAAGAACCGTTGGTTTCAACTCGACGTTTGGATCAGTATGCTCTGATCGTCTTCTGGAGAAAGCTGGACTCAAACACAAATGCCCTGCAAGCCTGTCCGCTTCCCAACATTTGACCAAGGTGGTCTAAAAATAGGAGGCTTCTGTAACCCAAGACCAATCCACACACGAGTTCATATACCAAGTCCTTTTAAAATTATCACTGAGACATCTATTTTTCTTAGGCATAAAATAATTTTATTTTAGCCATAACAACATTAACCATAAATTTTTGGAGTTAAAATGACAAGTCCTTGTCGAGGTACTGCCCAGACAACATTTCTTTAGTTTTAGTCATAACGACCTTGACATTTGACTGGGGGTCCCCTTTTGAGGGACTCAAAGACCAAGTTTTCAGTTGATATGCAAAGTCCATCTCAAATTATCAATCCAACAAAAATGTATTGTTCTAGCCACAATAAGCTATACAAGAAACTATACAAAAAGCAGATAAATGAAGGCACTCATATAACAGGGGAAAGACAGTTGGTCCTTTGCAATCAACCATTGAACAGGAAAGTTTTGCGATGTTTCTTGAAAACTTCCAACGACTCGGCCAAATTTGGTGGTTCTAAAGACAGAAACTATCTTCAATATTGTTTATGAATTGTTCCCTGCTAATTTTTGCATCATTTTTGTCTTAACGGCATAGTGACGCTGGGACCCTAACTCAACTTACCCACATCAATGTAATCGGTCTGGTCCCCCATAGACCAATTATAAAACAGGTGACTTCCTGCATCCACTCTGACAGACAGGTGCGACACATTACCGAACACGTAGGCATTCATGGAGCTGCCACTCCTCAGATTGGTGGGCGGAACTTGAACGTAGTACGGCCCTGGTAGGTAGTAGGTTTTATTGCCGAGTAGATTGCCCGCTGTGACACCGACTGTGTAGTTACCCTCTGTTGGTAAGAGGGTGTGGGTCATAGAGTTATATATAAGAACTAGAGGGCGCACTGGCAATGCTTCTTGCAAAAACGCAATGGGACCGCAAGGAGACACGCCCGCGCCATTATGTACGCGCGTTGAATATGAAACACACGTTGGAGTTTGTTTATTGAACGTCACGCGATGCTGTTTTGTTCAACTTACAGAATGGCCGCACAAACACACGCTGTGGGATGCCAGTTTTGTCAACTTAGAAAATGGTCGTCTGCGCGCATACCGGAATGGTATATAGGCCAGTGCGCCCTCTAGTTCTTATATATAACTCTATGGTGTGGGTAGATAATGAAGAAAATTTCAATTTCAAAAATGCATAATACAGTCGACTCCCGTTAATACGAGGTCCGCTGGACTGGCCCATTTTCCTCGCCTTAAACGCAGCGCGCTAAATATAGATACAACCGTCATCATTGTGCATGCACACAACATGTGTACTTGCATATACATTGTACACGACATAATGGCCGCACGTGTGTACACAGATGCATGGCAGAGCTGCAATTGACTACTGCACAAACAAGCACAACATTGGGCTTATAAAACTGTTTTAACTAAGTTAGTTTAGTTTTAAATTCAATTTTAAAATCAATTTACATTTTACAAGATTGAAAAAATGTGTGAGATTTTAACTTGCGTTCATGTTTTGGGAAGTTTCCCTTGCAAAACTTTGGTCGCCGGCAGTTTATTGCCAAGCAATAAATAGAGTCTTGGTTTTCATTGGTAACCACCTGTTTAATGCTGGATGGTTTACTGCTGCTGCGAGATACCAGGGAAAATCTTGCTGCTGCAATGCATATTGCACACGCTGTGAAAATTTTCAGTCAATAAAATAAAAGCTGGATTTTCATTGGTAACCACTAGTGTAATAATAGAAGGTTCATTGCTACTGCGAGATACCAGGGAAGATCGTGCTGTTCTGTGTTATATTTCTCATGCACGTGTGTGCATGTGCAATACACTTGTCGCAGCAACAAAAAATAGAGTCTTGATTTTCATTGGTAAACACCTGTGTCATGTTAGATGGTTCATTGCCAATGTGGGATACCAGGTAAAGTCTTGCTTTTGCATTCAATAATATTGATCACGCAACTAGTTTTGCTTGTAAGTTGCGGGTGGGTTTTTTCTTCTGAAAATTTATAATGCGCTTATAAACTCAGTAGATCAGTATCTTTTCTTAAGATTTCTCCAATATTTGAACCATGCAAACCTCCTAATCCCACCAACGTCCGGAGTTTGGAATTGACAACCTTGCTTGCTGAATCCTGACTCCCGATTTCAGATTGGTGTTGCTAGCGGTAGCGTCCACTTAACACCTCTACTGTGTGTCTTAAAAGCTACAAATATCGACTTTACCGGCTGTACAGGTATTTCCTTTGTTGGTTTTTGAATTGTTCTCGTTATAGAAGGGATTTAAACAATGTTTTGCTCGTAATGGGTCTCCCAAATTACCTCGTTATAACCGTGTTCTCGCTACTACCGTGCTCGTATAATCAGTATTTTAATGCATTGAAACACGCATGGGGCCGTTCAGGACCGGCAAAAAACCTTGTATCAACCGGAAACTTGTAACATGCGAGCTTGTAATAACGGGAGTCAACTGTATATTAAATTTGCATCGAGGATAAAGAGTATTGGTTTTATTTTTTACCCATACACCGATGTGTGTTAGCACTGTATACTCAGTACTCTCCCGAGTCCTGCGAGTCACAGGTCTCGGGAAAGTACTGAGTATACAGTGCTATAAAAAAAACACATCGGTGTATGGTAGAAACCAAAAAATTAATATTAAAAAATACAATCGACTGTTTCACTGGCTGTTTCATTTGACTGTTTCACCAAGGAACGATACCATCCAGCAATTTCGTGTTGCAAACAATTTAGACAGAACTTATTTTGTGCAAACACTGAATGCCAATATTGATTAGCAAATCACGTTTTATGATTAGCAACTGATACACTTCGTGTAGAATTTTACTCTGCTATACAAGGGAAATCGTTCGTCGTAACATTTTGAATACTGCCCAAAGTGATCTCTTTAGTGTTTCTAAAATTGACAGGTCTTAAAATTAACGTTGGTTCGCATGCAAGAGGCCATTGAATGTAGTGTCGGGCCAGTAAACTCACTAGTGGACAAGTCGAGTAGTCTTGTCTTTTCAATTGAATAGAATTACCTCGCTATCTGTTATATCTTTACAATTTGAAGAAAAAAAAATGTTCAGATGTTGACTTAGAGTCTGATAAATAATCTTTCAGATTTGTTTTGAAGGAAACAAATGAGATAAATCTTCTCTTAGTGCTTGGCCAAATATAAATATATTATTAACTACGTGGAAAGCTCATTTATCATTGTGATTCTAGTCTTAAAAAAAACATACTGGTCCAGTGCAAGTTTTGATTTACAAGCCCAGTGCTTTTTTAATTTTCCCACCCAACGCCAGCCCTGAATGAGATCACACTGGGGTTGTTGTTATGGCAACGTGTTGGAGGAAGATTAGTATCTTTCAGCAGTGAAGCGGCATAAGCAACACATTCAAGACAACTTATAATTTTACCTTGTAAATATTGATGGTGTCCGGAACCTTTGTATGCTCCGAACGAATCCAAGACACCAATGACTTTCTCAACAGTCCCATCGCCGTATTCAAAGTAGAACAAGATGTCCGAACCCCAACAGCTTGCCTCAAACACCAGCGGGTCTGTTGCCCTGTGGTCTCCCAAAATGTTGAGCGCCGCCCCACGGGATAGCCCTGTGGGCGTGTGTAGCTCCAGGCCGAAGGCGAGTTCTTGCACATGGAAGAGCTGGGGGTAGGTGACCATCAGGGGTTGGGGTTGGAGATCGTTACTGACACTGACTGAGACTTGGTAGGTTCCGGGCAGGCTAAACATATGTGTGGCTCTGCTTTCATTGAGGCAACTATGATAAAAAAAAAAGAGGGATACTTGTTTAATAATGTGTCACATTGGGGTTTTAAAAAGTAATAACAATAATTTATTACATGAAAAATATTGACGATTTGAGATTGAACAATAGACAAATTTACTAGAGTGGGACTTGAAACAACTACCTGCTCTTAATATCTATAAATGGTTTTTGAGGGAAACTGTTGTTCTTCAACATACCATGTACATGTACATCTCCAAGAGGTCTTCCGGGTAAGTTTACACTTAAAGACAGTGGACACTCATTAAAGACAGTGGACACTATTGGTAATTGTCAAAGACCAGTCTTCTCACTCGGTGTATCTCAACATATGCATAAAATAACAATCCTGTGAAAATTTGAGCTCATTTGGTTGTTAAAGTTGCGAGATAATATGGAAAGAAAAAAAACCTTGTCAAACGAAGTTGTGTTCTTTCACCTGCTTGATTTCAAGACTTCAAATTCTAAACTTGAGGTCTCAAAATCAAATTCGTGGAAAATTACTTCTTTCTCGAAAACTACGTTACTTCAGAGGGAGCCGTTTCTCACAGTGTTTTATACTATCAACCTCTCCCCATTACTCGTTACCAAATCAGGTTTTATGATAATAATTATTTCTAGTAATTACCAATAGTGTCCACTGCCTTTAAGCAGGTGAGTTTTGTGGTAGCACCGTGTGTAGACCTCTTTTAATTAGTGTTGGTTCTAAAAAGAACCGATGGTTGACAACTCAATGTTTCAATCAGTATGCTCTGATCGTCTTCAGAAGACCCACTTATTAAACTCTGCTTCCACCTGAAGGCGATCAGGGCATGACTGAAATAATTGAGTTATCAAGCTATCGCAAACCTCACCTAATTATTCTCCCACCTTGCAAAGTTTCAAATCCTACTTACTTCATTAAGGTAGTGCGATGATCTGAATCCTGAAAATCCCAGGAGAATTCTACGTCATTACCGCTTTCTACAGTTGCTGTGAGCATCACCGACCGCCCAATGGCCAACAATGGCAAACTCTCAGATGTGATGCTGAGCCCGGAGATCATCTCCTCAACTCGAGCTGTCGCGACGGACGTCTTCCTCGAGACAAGATTATTTATTGTGAAGGAGCTGTCATAATGCCCAAGACTTGAGTAGGTCTTGTTGAGTGTGTAGACACACACGGGTGGGTCAAACACAAAGTTGATAACTTCGTTTCCAACGTCTTTAGATGACACAGTGAGAATTTCCCCGTCCCCACACTCGATCTTGAAAGCAAAAGGCGGCCCGCCCTTGATGATGAGCTCAAAGACAGAAGGCGTGGTGATGAGAGCGGCTTTGACAAGAACGTTAACATCGATAATGGGCTGCTGTAGGATGGTTTCAGAGTGGAGCCTGACGGAAGAGATGAAGTTGCTGGCCTGGAGTGTGATGTTGTAACTTCCGGGGCCATGGAATGGGATGGAAATCTGTGGAATAATTTTGACAAACTAACAGTGCAGGAATTCATGTGGAACCCCATTTGGATTTTTAAGTATGTATGTGATTGACAACAATAATTCTGCACTGGAAATATTGGTCACAATGCCTGATAAGTAGCAGTCCTGTTGACCATTACCAAGATTCTCCTGTGACATGTCCAAATTGGCAACTACAGCTAGATTTCCTCATTATCGTGTAGTGAAGCACAACCTTAGCATCAGTCGTAACCATAGCTGCCAAAATGAATACGACCTTAAAGGAACACGTTGCCTTGGATCGGACGAGTTGGTCAAAACAAAAGCGTTTGTAACCGTTTTTTATAAAATGCATATGGTTGGAAAGATGTTTTAAAAGTATAATACAATGATCCACACAAGTTTGCCTCGAAATTGCGTGGTTTTCCTTCTACTGTGCGAACTAACATGGTCGGCCATTTATGGGGGTCAAAATTTTGACCCCCATAAATGGCCGACGTGTTAGTCGACGATGTAAAAGGAAAACCACGCAATTTCGAGGCATGTTTGTGTGGATCATTGTATTCTACTTTTACAACATCTTTCTACCCATATGTATTTTATAAAAAACGGTTACAAACGCTTTTCAAAGACCAACTCGACCGATCCAAGGCAACGTGTTCCTTTAAGTTGACACAACTATATTCACAGCTATTTTTACAATCTTAAATATCCTTCATTGAATTCCTTATTTCATGATGCACCTTTGGACACAAATCAATTTAACCACTAACCATCAAAACAGTCAGGCCCTTTTAACACCAGTCTTTGAAGAATATTAAATCTTAATAACAGTCACACAAAAATAATCTCCTATGCAATACTGCAAACTTATCTTATGAACCAAATTCCTTTGTAGCATCCAGCCCCTACATACATTTATGCAGCACAACAATGGTCACAGTGCAAAGGCTTTAGTTATCCCTTTCACACAAGCCCCTAAAATTATTAAACTAACCCCCATCTACCCCAAACTCTATACAAGAAAGGAAAGAATTCTTACGTTTGTGTGTGAGCCAGCAACTTGCACCAGAGTTGTCTCCATTGATCCACTCAGTGCGATGGAATAATCTGACACAATCGGCGTAATGGTCAAAGTGTATAAAATATTGGTACCCGATGACGGCTTAACCTCCCAAGACTGAGAGGTAACAGTACTGAAAAGTAAACATAATAAAACAGGAAATCATGAGCGTATCCTTTTATTGAAGATTTTCCATCGAATGGGAAAAAAGGGTAAACAAAAAATCCTTCAAGCATCCTAAATGATGTCATTCAGATGTTTCAACTCTAGAGGTTTAGAAACAATGTGGACAATTTCTTTCTTGCTTTGTTGGTGACGGCCCTACTTCTTTAAAGAAAATTTAAAGGATAACAAAGGTTTTGAGAAAGTCCTGAAATCGGGAAAACTGCGTGGAATCATCTGAAATAGTAATTTGTAACTGGCTTTAGTGGCAAAATTTATATAACTTTGGATCTGTCTATTGCGACACAGATCGAGCGCCTACACAAACACACCGTCTTGAAATGTTGAAGTCTAAAAAGGTCAGTCCAGATTACACAGATCGGACCTGTGTACAACACAGGTTTATTCTCCTGGAGACGATCAGAGCATACTGATCGAAACAATGAGTCGTTAACCACCGGTTCTTTTCAGAACTAACACTACTCAAAAGAGATATTCACATGGTGTTGCCACAAACCTCTCTTAGTTTTACTTCCACCTCGCAAAGTTTCAAATCCTACTTAAAGGCAGTAGACACTATTGGTAATTACTCAAAATAATTGTTAGCATAATAACTTACTTGGTAACAAGCAATGAAGAGCTGTCGATAGTATAAAGCATTGTGAGAAACGGCTCCCTCTGAAGTAACATAGTTTTTGAGAAAGAAGTAATTTCTCACTAAAATATTTGAATTGAATTCGAGACCTCAGCTGTGGTCTCAAATTTAAAGCATCTGAAAGCACACAACTTGTATGACAAGGGTGGGTTTTTTTCCTTTCATTATTCTCTCACAACTTCGTCGACCAATTGAATAAAAAATTACAGGTTTGTTATTTTATGCATATGTTGAGATACACCAAGTGAGAATGACCAAAGGTGTCCAGAGCCTTTAAAGAGCTTGTATCTTTCCATATTATCAGCGATTCCCTGAACTTTCTCAACCTTTCTAAATGGACCAACTCACCCATAGAACTTGCTAATTGCTGGACCAGCAAGCTCAACCCCGCTGACCTTTGTCTCCATCATGACTAGTGTCTGCATTGTGACCTCTTCCCCAGCCCCACTGACCCACAGATGAACTGTGTATACCCCTGGGTGCGGGTAGGTGTGGTTCCAGGTGAGGGGGGAACCTGGAGTGGCAGTATAGGATGTGTTTGGGGTACTACTTCCTCCTTGGTTGACCAGGACTTGTACTGGAGTGTTGCCATCTTCGGATATCTGTAAATTAAACATCATCAGAAGTACATTTAGTTTTACCCAATTGTTTCCCAAGACATGGTTGGTGCTGGATGTAAAATAGAGCTCAAATTTGCAGTAAATTTTGAACAGATCGCAGTGCTTATAACTTAGAATCTTAATATCGTTGCAGGATTTTAAGGCATTTGCTTGTGGTCTTCTCAAAATGTACCTCGCTTGAATTACTCGTATTGCTCCCAACATAGTCAATCTTTCCAGTATTGCTTTCCAGTTCTGAAAATTCTCAGACACTGTTAAATGTTTTCATTGTTATAAAGTTTCTTGAGCATCTGTTTATGCAGATACAGAGTTTAAAACTACATTTAAAAAAAATCATATTTAACAGTGTTATTATTGAGTTGAGGGTAACTAATAAAATTAATTCACTATGATCGTCAATGCACAACACAAAATTTTTGAAAGCATTTCATCAATTCAGATACTCTTCTTCTTGTTAAGTCA
The DNA here is from genome assembly GCF_032118995.1 of Asterias amurensis. Lineage (NCBI taxonomy): Eukaryota > Metazoa > Echinodermata > Asteroidea > Forcipulatida > Asteriidae > Asterias > Asterias amurensis. The sequence goes on from NC_092663.1 coordinate 10,529,963, forward strand.
ATAATTCTGCATCCTATAATTTCGTTTAAAATATTAAGAGTTTGGGTTTGAACAAAGAAGAATCGACTGGAACGGGACTTGAACCAACAACCTCTGGATCAACGTACAAGCACTCTACCAACAGCTTTCCAGCAGGCACTCTACCAACTGAGCTTTCCAGCCCTACTCTGGCGGTCTCCCTGTTAAGCCCGGTTCATACTTCATGCGAATACGAAGCAAATTTGACGTGAATTTGACGTCAAAACCCTCCTTTCGCAGCGATATTCGCAAGTGAGCTGCCCAGAGTTGAACTGCTGCGAAATTATTTGTTGCGAATTTGTGACGTCAACATTTGCTTCGCATTCGCATTCGCAGGAAGTATGAATCGGGCTTAAGTCAACATCATCGTTTGGGGTTGCCAGTATTGAAAGCTCTACTCTGAACCATAGAGTAAGGACAGAACCAAGTGAAACTTCAAAGACAATTTTCCAGACACAGTTCATTATCTCAATTGTTGAAAAAACCTTCTCCAAGTGAAACAGGAAATTGGGCAATCTGTTGAACAGCTTCCGCCCCTAATGGATAATTGAAGTAACACAATGTGGAAATCACATTTCTGCTTCCAATCAAAAGGGATCAACTTCTGATTAGGGGAGGCAATAAAAAAGGCTCCTGTACAGAGGGGTGGTGGTTATGAGCCACCCCCCCCCCCTTCAATGATCAGGACAATGACCCCGTCAAATGGCTTCTTGTATTGATGGAGACCGTGGGATGTACAAGGCATTGTATGTAATTGATAACTAAGGGGAATTTACATTATCAATATCTAAAGACCAATCTGTATACGTGTGAGTGCTGCACGCCACACCGCCACTGCTGGGGTGCTGCCGCCGCAGGGTTTTTCTACACAGACATGGACAATTCAATGTCTTTGTACTTTTTGTGAATAAGAAAAGTGTCTTCCTAAAATAATCACCCGACAGGACAGCATGGCATAATGACAAGGTACATCTTTAGAACTGTCTCTAGCTACCAGGCAACCGGGGTGGTCAATCAGAGCGACAAAATGCTAAAGTCGCAGTTCAAATCCACGCTCAGTAATATTGAAATTTTGTTCACAGGTCTCAAGAAAGTGCTAATTTAACAGTGCTCAACATTGGTGTCTTGGTAAACCCACACAGACACACACACAGCATTATAACAGTAATACTCAGCCCCTATGAAAAAATACCATCAAATTTATCTTTTAAAGTTTATACCAACTTGTTTCAAGGAAAATACATGTTATGTAATACACGACCAACCAGCAATCATTTCATCAAACTTGGTATTTACATCAAAACGGCGGAGTAAAAAAAAACTATACTTATTGGCATTAACTTCACTGTCCAGATACTTGTCTCAACTTTGAACGTAATTAAAGGAACGTTACAGAATTGGTAAAACTTACAGTACACGGTCTAATGATGATGATAGTTGAAAACATCCCTTGAAATATTTCTGTCTGAAATGTCATAATTGGTGAGAAATAAATAATCTAACTTCGCGTTTGGAGTTAATCAGTGAGCATTTTATTCATTATTATTTTGGCATCGATGCAATGCAAAATTTGTAACCGTTTATATATACTATTCTCTTGTGACCTATATGGCCGATCGATCTCAAACTTCTACAGGTTTGTCAGTTTATGTATATGGTGAATTGAATAAAGTGCTTACACTGCCAGCAACTATTTTGTTAGCAAAAACCAATTCTGTAATGTTCCATTAACTTTAAACTAAATAACTTTGAATTGAGCATGTGCTTGCACATACATGTACAAAACACAGTGGTTAAGACTGCTATGGCACATGTTTGGAGGCATGATTCCAGGAATTATACTTAGCCCTCAGAACAAAAGTAGGAAGATTCTGTCAGAGTGCAAGGGTTGACCTACATATAGGTATAGGCTTTTGTAGACAAAAGTGCTGATTTTTCCGACGACGGTAACATCAATCGGAAAACAGATTAAAGTAGGAAGAATGTCATGCCTGCCTAAATCTGAACTTTGCCATTTTGTGGCTATTATTGCTATCCCTAATGTACCATCTTGAAGCCACCCTACTGTCACCTACTTCTGATTAACCTCACGCAGCAAACTCTCAATCTTTTTTTAACAACCTGTATTTTTTTAAGTCGTAAAGCAGTGACTTCGTTTTTCATACCAGAAAGCAGACAGACCGTGACAAGTTTCCATCGACAATAGCAATTTGCATTCTTCGCCGAGTCCTCATGGAATTCATTTTACACGTAGTACAAACGCAAAAAACGTGATAAAATGTTACTTTTTTGCGGAACAATGAAATTGTGTAATTCTGAAGACAAACTTAAGATCAGTTGCTGAGTATTTAAAATGTTGATACTAAAGTTTATTTGAATTTTTCAATCTTCAAGTTGGTTGCACCCATTGAGAAATCTTTTTTTTAAAGCCATTATACACTTTCAGAACAGATTTACAAATAACTTGCAGGGTTTAGAGAAGCTCATGGTGAAAGGCTTCTTTTTAAATTATTTTTCATGAAATGCTTTACTTTTTGAGAAAATATTAAAACAATTATCAATTCTCGATATCGAGAATTACAGATTTATATTAAACACGTGTGGAAACAAGGGTGGGTTTTCCCATTATTTTTTCCCGACTCCGATGACCGCTTGAGCCTAAACTTTCACAGGTTTGTTATTTTATATATACATGTAAGTTGTGATACACGAAGTGTGGGCCTTTGGACAACACTGTTTACGGAAAGTGTCCAATGGCTTTAACACACTTAATGTTTATACTTAATATTGGGTTAATTTGAGAGGAGTCTTTTTTTTTTTTATTGCCTTGCAGAAGTACGATCACGACAACTGCAATAGACAATAGCTACAACAATTGATGTACCATTAGTATGAAAACCTTAACCGCATCTCAACTTTTAAGATAAAGGGTTTCAGAATGTCAGTTTTCAACTTGGCAAACCTGATCTACACTCAGCTATTTTCAAAACAATATGTTCCCAAGATGTGGATCACACTTTATTGTGCAAGACCAGCTTCTTACAGATATACGAGTGCCAAGAATTGCCTCGGACAGATCACCACCCTCGTTCTGTGTGGCCCACAACACTGGAGACTCTTGGGAACATGTAGCTATAAAAAAAAAAACTAGCTCCAAGTTTGGAGCAAGGAACAATTTGACTCCAATTTCACATGCCATTTTAATTGTCATCCAGACAAAGCATTCAACGTGATGTAATGTGTCCCCAAGATCGCACAAGTGGAATTTCAATTTCTGAACAGATGAAGTTATCCTGGAACCAACCCCCTACTGAGTTCTTAATTGTCCCAAGGATGAGGAAATAAAGTTTGAGGCCAGACTTATTCCACATCACAAAATTCCATCCATTTTTGTTCCTGTTAGTATTGCATTATCCTTAAAAAAGGTTTGAAGAGCCTATATATTCAAGAACTTCAAGTGAGTTTTTTTTTTTTTTTTTTCACAAAAAGTTTTTCAAAAGCATTTGCGGGATTTGTTTGATTGTTATTTTTTACTTTAAATAATGTTTAACGAACTTGCGCACTTTTTGTAACACAAAACACAATGTCCACAGAAATAAAAAAAAGAAATAAAAGTTCACAGATGTTTACAGAAGGTAATGGTGAAAGACTTCTCTTGAAATATTAGTCCATGAAATGCTTTACTTTTTGAGAAAACAGTAAAACAATATAAATTCTTGTTAGCGAGAATTACGGATTTGTTTTAAACACATGTCATGACACGGCGAAACGTGCGGAAACAAGAGTGGGTTTTCCCGTTATTTTCTCCCGACTCCGATGACCGATTGAGCCTAAATTTTCACAGGTTTGTTGTTTTATATACAAGTTGTGATACACGAAGTGTGGGACTTGGACAATACTGTTTACCGAAAGTGTATAATGGCTTTAATGTAAATCTGTGGACATTGTGTTTTGTGTCCTACAAAAAGTACTCAGACCCTTAAAATAATGTATTGAATATGACTTGAATGTCGGTGTATAGTTTGGTGCTCTCGAGAAGAAAACAAATCTTGTATTTGGTCCTTTTTATGAGAAGAATTCAGATAATTTTGAATTTAATATTTCTCAAAGTTGATTACTATTACAGTAAGCTAAAATGTTGTCACACTGTTAGCTTTTAGTCACAATCTAAGTGGATGCCTCAAAAAGGTAAACTCAATCACTGTAGCTCAGAAGACCAAGGTGCCATGTAAACAGGCATGACACTTGGTTAGACCTTGTAGAAATTGTTCCGGGGGGGGGGGGGGGGGGATCACCCTTGGGTGAGATGTCCTCCGCTTTGGTTTGTCTCTTTGTTTCTTTATTTCTCTTTCAATTGGTTTGATACACTTAGCCAAAGCTGTTTCATTTCTGTTTCATTTCTGTTTCATTTCTTTCCTGTTATTTTCTAGCTGATTGTGCAACTCTTGCATAAAGCCTTCCATCTTTGTTATATGATATTGATCTAAATTATTGTAAATCCAAATCCCACTTCTATACACCCTATTGGGGAAAAAAGTAGTAACAATTTATTAATTAAAAAGGCTGGCCGAAACCATAGAGCAAGGACATGCTCTATGCCTTAACATGCACATGGTTCAGGCTCTAAACGACTTAACATGCTTAAAGGCAGTGGACACTATTGGTAATTGTCAAAGACTAGCCTTGACAGTTGGTGTATCTCAACATAAGCATAAAATAATAAACCTGTGAAAATTTGAGCTCAATCGGTCATCGAACTTGCGAGATAATAATGAAAGAAAAAACACCCTTGTCACACGAAGTTGTGTGCGTTTAGATGGTTGATTTCGAGACCTCACTTTCTAAATCTGAGGTCTCTAAATCAAATTCGTGGAAAGTTTCTTCTTTCTCGAAAACTATGGCACTTCAGAGGGAGCTGTTTCTCACAATGTTTTATACCATCAACCTCTCCCCATTACTCGTCACAGAGGAAGAATATCAAGCCTCAGGGCCTGCAATCAAAAGGATGTTGCAGTCGGTCCCGCAAACGTTTTCCCAAACAGTGGGACGCGTGTCAGGAAGAACATCATGCCCGATGTAAACAACGAGGTTGCTTGTCCTTAAGCAACCTCCCCTCTCTTGGCAAAGAACTGAGAGTTCAAATCAATTAGGAGGATTAAATTAAACGCACAGTGAGCAACAGCCAAGCCCTCAGACATTGCAAATTTTGTGTTCTTCCTTCCCCTAAGAACAGAACGTTAAACAATGCTCCTTGTAAACTTGGTGACAAGGGATGCTTTGTGACGCAACGGGTAGCGGATAATTCAATTTGCGAGCTCAATGGCAACACTTTAAAGGATTTAGTGAGATGAAAATTATTTTAGCATGTAAAAACAGAATTGACCAGTAATAATACGTTTTTACGTGCTAAAACTGAGACTAAAATAATTTGTGTGACATTGTTTAACTCATTTCTCAAAAACTACAGCACCTCAGCAAGTAATTTTTTAAGGTAACCTTTGTACTATCATTTTCTTCAAACTGTTCAAGTTTAATGTAAATCTGTGTACATTGTGTTTTGTATTACAAAAAGTTCCCAGACCCTTTAATAGTTGCTGTCGCCATCACACTAGGAAGCAACAGAACCTGGCAGTGCAGTTTGATTTCTTTTCTCGGGGCCGGCAAACAAAAGGATGTTGCGGTTGGTCCTGCAAACGTTTTCCCAAACAGTGGGACGCGCGTGTCAACACTCGTTAATCCAATTTGCGAGTGGAGCTTTATGCTGGGGAGAATTTGGGAGTCGAGTTACACGCAGAGGAGGTTTGACTGTGAAGACTGAGTTCACTGACATTTTCTTTCTGAATAGTGTTCACAAATGGGACACGATTTGTAAATTTAAAAACTAATTTTTTTATATTTTTTTTTTTTTGGGGGGGGGAAGCAAATAGGCAAAGAGAAGTTTTTCTGTGATTATTAAGTTCACTGATATCTCCCCAGAAAAGTTTGATTACATCTTCTATGTAGGATATTTTAATACAAATGTGAAAGCTTTTTAAATTTCTTATTGAGCTTAGCTTCGAGTTCATGCATGTCTGTCAATTCTGAAAATGGAGGACTTCTCTTTATTCTCCCATGAAAGGAATTACTGGTCTTGAACTTCGCTCTTGAAGGGGAACAGCAATTTCCCTCTTGTAAGGGGCACTTCTACGAGGAAAATGTAATTTTGCATTGGAACTTTGCAAAGGCAGGACTGGAATTTTAAATTTGAGAGGGCAAGGCCATTTTTATTTTTTTAAGGGCACTTCCATTGGAAAATCTTAAAGTCTATGGGAAATTTTTGAAAGGGCACCAAGGGGCCACGACTAGGGCAAAAGAGTCAGAGGTGTATGTGACCTTGTAATTCTAAACCTGAAAAGAGCACAACAGCAAAAGTACAGGGCACCAAGGCAATAAGCCATTTGTGTGTAAGATTTGAATATTGTAAAGTACAATGATGTGCTTGAAAGACAGTTGCTACTGCATGTAACAAGATTAGGGGCAAGCTTTTGCGCAGTTACACAACAGCAGTGAACACCCATACACAATTCTGACTGGGGTATGGCATAATGGCCAGGGTTTGTTCATCTGGTGGTTGCTATAGATGCAAAGGCTTGCCCGAACCTTTTGACATAGCAACTGTCTCTATAGTCTGAGGAAATCAAATGTAAGCGGTACTAAGGAAGTCGTTGTACTAGACACTGTTCAAATCTAACTCGCAAATGGCTTATTGCTGTGGGTGCCATGGGTTGTTACCAGACCTAGGAGTAGGAGGACCTACAGATGTACCATAAGGGCCCAATTTCATAGCGCTGCTTAACGGTAAGCAAATTTTCGTGCTTACTGTAGCGGAAAAATTTGCTGAGGGGCAAGCGTATTTCACAGGTTAGCAAACAAAATTGGGCAGCCATATTGCGCGTTTACCATGAATTTGCGTTGTGACGTCATTTATTTTTGTGTGGTAAGCACCGGAAGGTTAGCATGCCTTTTCATGTGCTTACGGTTAGCAGCGCTATGAAATGGAAATTGCACAGTAAGCACAAAATCCGCCGCTAAGCAGCACTATGAAATTGGGCCCAGGTCAAGTTCTATTTCTAGTGAAGCAGACATAACGTCATCAACAATGTCACCAAGGTACATCAAATAGTCATTCCTGGAAGGAAGACAATGAACTCAGACAATGCTCTTGGACATGCGCCAAAACAAAACTTTTGCAGAAATAGACAACTTTCAGTTGCCAAATCTTCCAACCAATATGGTATAAATGCAAAAATATAGCTAATGGCCTGACAATTCAGCTCATGCAACGTCTTTCTCGAAGGCTTAATGACAACACAACAACAAATTTAACAAAAGCCGGTCAGAAGCTTGGGTTTGGTAAGTTTTGATGCAGGTAAACAGCTTGGGCAAGTTAAGTAGGAACCCTGAAATGGTATGAAAAAAAGCTATCTCTAAATCACAGCCAAGTGTTTTTCCTGGCAACTTGGAGGCACCATTTGAGTAACATGCAGAGAAATTAATTTAGTACCATGAGGGACACGGAGATCTCTTCTACCAATGTCTTACTATCGCCTATTGTGATTTGTGGTTTGAACACAGAAAATTTGACTGAAGTAAGATTTGAACCAACGACCTCCAGATTAACTTGCCAGCACTCTACCAACTAAGCTTTCTATGTTGGCTGTATCACTATTTTGTCTATATCTTTGTCCAGGGGTGCCAGTCAGAAGCCATACAACCCTTAACTGCCGTGTAGCCAGGGATCAAACCCAAGTTTACAATACAACCTATCACCTATTGTATGAAAATTGAAATGGAACTGGTTGCCTGTAAATTGCCTTTTTATTGAGGAAACAACTTCAAAACCATTTAAATTTCTCTTTGGGTAATTTTGTGGGGTTTTCGGACACATATTGATTGAAAGTGACAGTGTGAATGTTTTGTGTGTTACAAACTTCGTCCATAATTACACATTGTTCTGCAAACATGCGGTCAGGTTGGTGTAGTGGTACATGTATCTTGCATTGCGTTCCACTGTAGCTCGTTAAAAAAAATCCACAAATAGTGCAACCACCTTGGACACGGCTCAGAACTTAAATATTACAAAGTCAACACTGAAAGGACCTACGTACATTTCTTAACTTTGTTTCCAAAGAAAGTACGGTGCAGTTTGAAAAGGACTCTCATTTCAGAATCTCCTTTTCTAAGCAGGTATACAAAACGACAGAGGAACTTTATACCACATGTGAATTACATTTTGATATCAGATCGGATTTAGAGTCTTGGAGACACCAGGACCACACCCCTGGGACTCTGCCCAAGGGCCACGACCTCAACAGCAGAAGACTTGGCACAGATTTTCCCCGGTATTTTGGCACACTTTCGTGAAAGAAGTAGTTGGCCTCTGGTTAACTGACCCTCTCAATCAATCCACTAAATGGATTGGATTTGCTTCTTGTTGACTCATTTCAATATTTTTAATATTTTGAAAAGGCTTGTGATTATAATCCCCTCCTCCATTACAGCCATCAAGTATTACACTGGACTGCTGTAGGCCTGAGGCCAGTCATTTTTAGCATCAGGCCAGTAAAGTCATGACCAGACAGGACTGCCAGTCTCGTGTTTGTGTTAAAATCTTGACCTTCAGTCTGATAAACAAAATATCTGTTGATTATTGAAGAATACTTTCCCTTAATAATACAAGTTGAGAATAACTTTCTCTAACTGCTTTTCAAGTACAAACAGTAAATTGTTACACTATGTTTGCAATTTTCTTTCCATTTCAGCTCTGGTCTTGTAACCAAAATTCTGGTGCAGTAAATATTTTGAGCTACGAGCCATGTGGTCTTGTGGGGTTTTCCCCATAGAGCTATATACATTGACTAGAGTGCTAACTTGCTCCACGTTTTGAAGCCACCCTGAGCACAGACATGTTTGATGTGTTGCGTGATTACGGAACGATTTTAATTTTAAGAGAACACACATTGCCGTAATGTTTTAAAATTCGGCATGTGCGCTTTCGTACTTTAAAGCCTTTAAAACATGACGCACATGACCCTCGCAGTTTTGTACGCTCATCAGCAGATTGTGCGTTCACATTTGCTGCATTTTTTGGTTTGATGACACATAGAAAAGAACTTACGCACTATCATGCAAATAGCCGTACAATTGGCAAACAAAATTTCAAGCTTTTGTATTGGTTTGTACATAAACATGGGGCGCCCACACGGCTTCTAAACCTTAGTGCGTCGATAACTGGGTGTTAGCGCTCTAGTCAATATATATAGCTCTACGGTTATCCCCCAAATTTGAGCCCTGTTATGTTAGCCCTGTCACATCATCACGATCTGACCTGACCATGTAGGACTTCTTTTCTTGAGTTTTGGCTTCAAAGGAAAATACATACATTATTGTATTTTGGCTTGGTGCTGGTTTGGCACTGAAATTATCTGCTTAGTCAACTGTTTGTGATTTATTAATATTTTTGTTATATATTTTTTAATGAGATATTGTCCAGATTACAAGGCCGACTGGCCACTTCAAGTTAAGGCCAGATTACAAGGCCGACTGGCCACTTCAAGTTAAGGGCAACACTTAACTGATATGAGCTGTCGACCCAAATCAATTGTCACTAGGGGGACACATAGTCACGGACTACTGAGGCTGAAACGGGGTTACCCCCTTCACAGTCTGTAAGGATAGGTCTACATGTAGGCAGGGGTACCATCCACAAGAAGCCAAGTTGGTAGAGCAGAATGTACTACCTTTCAATCTTTTTACGAAACGTTCATCATAAAGTAACTTGCTCAAGGGCACAAGTGTCATGGCCAGGAGTCGAACCCAAAACTCTGCTGCTGACAACACCGGTGAACTAGACCGCTCGGCCAGGACACACCAAAATAAATCAATTTGAGTTTCGATAATAACCGATCCCAAACATAAATGTTTGCATTTAAAGTCTCTTTGAAGTACTTTTCCAAACCTGCATTCGGGTTTACTAAGTTCAAACTCCACAACACCTCCTATCCATTTCAAATGTAATACTTTTGAATTGAATAAAAACAAAAACCGAAGAAATTAAAAGTAGCTAAAGGAGCACCCCTCAACAGCTCCACCAACCCCCCAAGCACCACCACCACCCCCCTGATCAATGCAAACATGACTTGATCCCATTAATCTTGATCAATGGTCACGCCCGTGCCACTTCCTCAAGCTTCTTGTCTACAGCTCCTTGTCTACATACCCACATTCAATCAAGGCTTCACCACATTTCCCTGAAGATTATGGGGGACTTATGATCAGAGAAAACCACATGCTATGAAGGACGAAAAACCACATGCGCCACCATTTTCAACTTTTGGCAGCCCCAAAACCCAGTGATTTGTACTGTCTTTCTATATACAGAGAACTCTGTTTATGAAGTCTTTACTCACATCAGCGAAATCAAAGGAGATTTTGCCAAAAGCTTTAAAATAAAAACTTAACATTTGAGAAAAAGATTCTACAAATTTGGGTTGAACAAAGAAAATTTACTGGAACGGGACTAGAACCTGCAACCTCCAGATTACTAAATGAACTACAAACCTCTCACAAATCTTTACCTATGATAAAAATGGGAAACGGTCACTTTTTGAGTACAGCGTTTTGAGATTTTTTATGTAAGACGCTAAATCAAAAATAAATTGTTATTATTAATATTATTTTTCTAAATAAAACTCTTTAACAAATAAAAACACTCTCAAACAAACTCCAAGACTAAAAAAGAATACATTTCAAAATTACTTGTTTTTGATAACTCTGCATGTTTGTAAATGTGCATAAAGAATCCATGAAAACAAATCATGCGAATGGGTAAATTATAAATACATACACACACATTCAAAAGTGAGGTGTTTCTAGAATATCGATAGTGGTGGGGCACTATTAAAGCCATTGGACACTTTCTGAACAGAACAAAAATTTATAAGTTCACAGATTTACAAATAACTTACAGGGTTTACAGAAGGTAATGGTGAAAGACTTCTCTTGAAATATTATTCCATGAAATGCTTTACTTTTTGAGAAAACATTAAAAACAATTATCGATTTTGGATATCGAGAATAACAGATTTATTTTAAACTCATGTCATGACACGGCTAAACGTGCGGAAACAAGGGTGGGTTTTCCCGTTATTTTCTCCCAACTCTGATGACCGATTGAGCCTAAATTTTCACAGGTTTGTTTTTTTTATATATAAGTTGTGATACACGAAGTGTGGGCCTTTGGACAATACTGTTTACCGATGTTGTGCGATTGCTTTAAGGTAGGGGGATAACTGCAGGCAGGTTCTCTTTTACTGGGAGGGAAATGCTGTGCGTCTCCAAAAAGCTCTATACGCCGAAACGCGTGCGTATAAAAGATGTACGTGTTCACTTTTTTGTGTCACGCAACACGGAACGCCAAGGCAAGTTTATGACTTTTATTACGCACAGCGCATCCAGCGTGTGCGCGACTAACGCCCAACACAGAACGGATCAACCACAGGACTAATTGTAATATCCCTTATGTTTGGATATTTTGAAGTTACACTTCCAGGGGTTATGATCGAGCAAGGCATGCTGGGGCAAATGGCACGGCGAGATTGATCACCCCTGGGAACGAGGTTGACATTGTACATATTCATGAGCTTGATTTTTTGTGCAGACATTTTGAAACCAAACTGAGGACAACATTTTATTTACAGCAGCAATGACTCACATTACAAATAAAATCAAACAAACCACTGAATTACTGGAGACACAACTCAAAAAGTGCTTCATCAAATCACAGCAATAAATAACACACAATTATCAACCAGTGATGTTTTGATTGCAGAAATACTTACTATTTGTCCAAAAGTGGCAGAACAGACAACGGTTAAAAGAATAGGCAAAGTGTTAAAATAAAGTACACCCATTGATCCACAAAGATTGCAGAAAAAAACTTCAGAAATAGATTACAGTTATAGCAGTAATACCAGGGGCCAATTTCATAGAGCTGCCTAAGCAAACAAAATTGCTTAAGCACAAAAAAAGCTCACTTATTTTACACATGTTACTGGCCAAAGTTTCATGCCATACACATTGCTTCTGAATGGTGTTTAGCTATGTTTACTTAGCATAACAATTGAGTGGAGTCTTGGCCGGTAATCTGATTTTACTAAGCAAGGATTTGTTTGCTTAAGCAAAAATTTGTGCTTAGACAGCTCTATGAAATTGGGCCCAGAGTCTTGTAACAGAAACTGACCAATAAGGTACTCAAGGTACTTGATGAACAAAGAAAAAGATTTTTAAAGGCAGTGGACACTATTGGTAATAACTCAAAATATTTATTAGCATAAAACCTGACTTGGTAACGTGTAATGGGTTGATAGGTTGATGGTATAAAGCATTGTGAGAAACGGTACCCTTTGAAGTGACGTAGTTTTTGAGAAAGAAGTAATTTTCCACAAATTTGACTTTGAGACCTCAGAATTAGATTTTGAGGTCTCGAAATCAAGCATCTGAAAGCACAAAACGTGTGACAAGGGTGTTTTTTCTTTCATAGTTATCTCACAACTTAGACGACTGATTGAGCTCAAATTTTCACAGGTTCATTAAAAAATATGTATGTTTAGATACACTAAGTGAAAAGACTGGTCTTTGACAATTACCAATAGTGTCCAGTGTCTTTAAGACAGGTTTTGAAATTTTTGAATTATGGGACCAATTTATGTAGTGCAGGTTATTAGGGTTGACAAGGTGCTGCGACGCAAGCAGCAGCAACTGCCAGAAACACTGGGGGAAACCCCTTCTGTTAGCGAATTATGCTCTTTCGAGGTGCCTTACAAAACGCACAGGACCCCAGGGAGCTGAGATGGTTTAAGGAGTGAATTAAGGCCCAGTGACCAGGGGTAATAATTTGAAGAGCTTTGAGACACCCGTTCGGGAGTGAAAAAGCACTATATAAACTCACAATATTATTATTATTATTATTAGGACCTGTACGTATTTACATCTCATCCGAAGAATGAAGCAAAAACGGCTCAGTGTCCTGCTTAATAAGAACCTTAGTGTCAAGACCAGGACTGGAACCCACACTCTGCTGGTCAGAAACACCACAGCTTGAGTCAAGTGTGCTGAATGCTTTGGCCCCACACGCCATTCATTGCATATTCAATAAGGAAGGGAAAAATCACTGAGCTGCACTCAGTTCACTAAGAAACAGGTAAAAAGACAGTATAAACAATACTCCACAAAAAGAAATAAACATTTGCAGATACATGTATCCTTAGAAAAGAAAATCAGAAATTTGAATTATGAAATTAACACGAAAAAGAAATCAATTTAAAATGTTTCATCCTACCTGGAACGTCCAAGATGAAGGTTTTCCTGCCTCACCGAAGACAGCATAATCGAGGGAGTACAGTGACTGGGGAGGAGCTGATTCAGCCAAAATCTCAACATAGCTGGCATCAACTATGATGAAAGTGTACGGAAAAGAGAAAGTTACTACATTTTTGCGGTAACACCATGTGTATATCCACTTGCCTGGTAGATTATGTTCTTCTTAGAACTTGTCTTGTTTTGTTCTACTATTGGGGTGTAGATTTTTCGGATTTTGGCCGACTTCACTACTCCTGCGGAGTACATTTTTTAGAACTAGGGAGACTCTCTACTATCGTGCAGTAGACTTTTGGAATTCGAGAGACTTCCCTTGAAGGGACAGTTTATCAAAAATTAATCCGTGTGTGACACCAGTGGCAGACCTGGGGAGAGCAGAGTGTCACCTACATGTAGCTTTCCCTCCCCCCTCCACCCCCTCCCACATCCTTTCCTTGTTAGTGTCACCGAAGCCAACACCCAAAGCCACCAGTTTGGACAAAGTCAATCTTTGCTTGACACCAGTGCCAGACCTAGGGAAATCAGAAGGGTGAGTGCCACCCACCTTTCCCCCTCCAACTCTCCCCAAACCTGAGTTAATCAGTGGCTATGACTATCACTGATACATCTTTACTAAAAGCAATGTCACTGAAGCCAACAGCCAAAGTCACCCAGTTTAGACAAAAGTGAATCTTTGTGACACCAGGCGCAGACCTAGGGGTTAAAGAGAGGGAACACCAACTAGCAAACCCCTCCCCCATCCCCCACCCTTCAATTGTCAGCGGCTATGACTACCACTGGATTGCTGATCTCTTCTTAAGCAATGTCACTAAAGCCAAAAGCCAAAGTCACCCAGTTTAGACAAAAGTGAATGTTTGTGACACCAGGCGCAGACCTTGGGTGTGCAGCTTCCCCTCCCCCATCCCCCACCCTTCAATTGTCAGTGGCTATGAATATCGCTGCATTGCTGATCTTTACTTAAGCAATGTCACTGAAGCCAACAGCGAAAGCCCCCCAGTTTAAACGAAAGTTAATCTTCGTTTAGACACCAGTGCCACACCTGGGGAGGGCAGAGAAAGAGTAACAAAAATAGCTCCCCGTCTCCGATCCTCCCTCACCCTTCCACCCTTGTAAGTGGCTATGACTATCGCTGCATCGTTGCTACATGTATCTTTACTTCAGCAATGTCCCTGAAGCCAACAGCCAAAGCCACCCAGTTTAAACAAAAGTTAACCTTTGTTTAGACACCAGTGCCAGACCTGGGGAGGGCAGAGAAAGAGTAACACAAATAGCTCCCCGTCTCCGATCCTCCCTCACCCTTTCACCCTTGTAAGTGGCTATGACTATCGCTGCATCGTTGCTACATGTATCTTTACTTCAGCAATGTCCCTGAAGCCAACAGCCAAAGCCACCCAGTTTAAACAAAAGTTAACCTTTGTTTAGACACCAGTGCCAGACCTGGGGAGGGCAGAGAAAGAGTAACACAAATAGCTCCCCGTCTCCGATCCTCCCTCACCCTTTCACCCTTGTAAGTGGCTATGACTATCGCTACATAGTTGCTACATACATACATCCTTCAGAGTAATGTCCATGAAGAAAACATGCACAGCCACCCGGTTAGGACAAGGGCTAAACCCAGAATACAAAAGACAAATATATCATCTGGGAACCGACCCCCACAAAGTCCCACCCCTTCTCCTCCCCAACCTGACCCCCTCTCAAGTTCCCTGACTGGTTTCATTGTCTGGCAACAAACAAACCTCTTCAGACTAATTAATCACAAAGGAATTATTTGTCTTAACCCCAGCCAGACACAATTGATCAATCAAAGAGAATTTAATGACTCACTGCCAACAACACTGGCGTGCCGGTTACCATTTTAAGAAAGTTGAAAAGTGCACAGACTTTGCACGCGATGGAGCTTGCTGGCTAGACAATAGAACAACCCTAATCAGGGCCTAATTTCATAGAGATTCTAAGCACAAAAATTTGCTTAGCATGAAATTTCATCCTTGATAAAAACAGGATTACCAACAAAATTTCCGTTTGTTACATGGTGCTTGTTACTGGTATTTTAGCTGTTGTTTGCCTATCGTATAAATCATGTGGAAAATTGGTTGGTAATCCTGTTTTTATCAAGGGAGAAATTTCATGCTAAGCAAAGTTGCTTGCTTAGCAGCGCTATGAAATTGGGCCAAGGGCTCGAAATTAACACTGGATTGCAGGTCCGAGGCCAATGGTTATAGCGTCGAGCCAGTAACCTCGAGACCGCACAAGTCCAACAGTTGTGTGTTTTTCAGATGAATAATATTGCTTCATTGTGTAAATACTACCTTTGTGAAAAATGGTTTCCTATGATTCTGATGAACATCATTAAACTATAACATTTTGAGTTAAAAAATCACTGCCGTCACATGGATTTTCCAAAAAAAATTGAGCCCTGGTAGTGAACAGCTTCTTAAATCTCATAGTCGAAACAATAGGTCAGAGAAATTGAGGGAAAAAAACTTACTTTGTATCACTTTAATTATCAACCACATTCTTTTTCTTTTTTTTGAGGGGGGGGGGGGTTTAGGTAGGATTTTAAACCTTGCATGGCGTAAGTTTAACAAGTCATGTATGTGATTACAACATTTGAAAATCTCTTCATCTCTTATGAGTAGAGTGTAAGTTTGATTATGTTAAGAAACATCTTTTTTGTTTAACGGCATTAAAAACACGCTTTTTGGTGCTTTCCTGTAGTCACTTTAAAGACATAACCTCTGTTAAACACTGTCTCACGTGCCAGCACCAAAACAAATATCAAACCTAGACACCCGTATGTCTGAATGTCACTTGGTCCACTCAACATGTGGAGACCAATTTGACAGACGACCAGTATCTTTGAAACCACATGGAAATGTTGAGAACACACAATGTGTAAATACATCAGGGATATGGTAGGCTGTTGAGAAGGGGAAAAAATGAACTCTGAGCGCAAAGCGCGAAAGCATGGTGCTCGAAAGCTTGCGAGCGTGTATCCCACTAATAACATTAATCTTTCGTTTTGAAAGCCCTACTCTTCAACCTGGGGCGTTATTATATGGTTATATCTCCATTTCTTTAAGAATTTGATCTCAATTTTTGTTTATATTGTTAAAAACAATGGGGGATAAAAAAATGGAATTTCCTTTTTTGGGGGGGGGGGGCGCAAACAAAATTTATTTCTGTTTAAAAAGGAGAAATCACATCCCTGATACATGAACACAAAGGGGAAAATAGAACAAAACTGGAAACAAAATAACTTAATAAAACATGCCCTTTATGAGAACGCAATATTCTTCTAAAAATAGGCTTGGGGATGGTAAATGTAGAGGCATTGGATGATGAGAATATAGGCTGTTCCAGGGCGATGTAGCAACTAATTGAATCTTCAGATGTTCCTATTGTGGAAGGGGGATGGATGTCGGGTTAAGAGGGGTTGGGTAAGAACTCAAGGTGAGAAGTTTACCTGACTAGGGTGAATTCTTATCAATATTAGGAGAAATGTGATTTGGCAATTCCGCTTTTTTGTTTTTCAACCTCCTCCCAAAAAGACAAATAAAATAACTAAATGCTTCCATATTTGTTTTTGTAGCACACAGACAGGCAGCAGAATGGAAATATAAAGAGCAGAATCATTTCTTCATGGTATTCATTCAATCATTCGATCAATCTATCATTTTATAACACCCCTTACAAATATTCTGCCTTCTCATTGGTTTAGAGCGTGTCACATGACATGTCTTAGTTTTGCTAGACGACGGCTGTGTGATAGTGCATCGGTTTGCCGTGTGCTAGTCCGAAGACTATCACACGGGGTGCAGTACCCAGACGTCTGTTGCGTGTACGAGGATGATACATTAATAGTCCAATTTCGGACTGCACGACACTACATGCAGCACAGTAAAAGTTTTTGCAATCTGTATTCGCGTCGTCCGTGGGTGGTAGCATTCAGGTCTGTAACTTAATAGTACAGTATTTAGAAATGTTTGGGGTGTTATAAAACAAATATTGACTGCTTTTACTCGTGCAATGGTTAAAACTATTCAGGAGTCATAGTTTTAACCATAGCACTCGAAGCAGTCAATATTTGTATACTATCATTCAATCATTCTATCATTTAATCATTCTTTCGTTCAATCAATCAATCAATCAATCAATCAATCGATCAATCAAAAGCCTTTTGACCATACCTTGATTACTGGCTTGAACAGAGACTATCTCTGGCATTAAGCATGCAGGCAAGACTAAGACGGGGCTGGCACTAGTTGTATTGGTCCCTCTGGTGAACCACGTGTACATCACATCGGTACGGTTGGCTATTTCACCTTCAAAAGGAAAGGAAGAAAATCAATCCAAGACACTTAGCCTTTTTAAGATAAGGTGGACACCATAGCTGTGCACTGCTTAGTTTGGTTCGTGTGTGTACATGTACAACCAAATAGTTAACAGCATATCAAACAATGGTTTAGGGGGGTTCATTAAAACTTTCTTGCTGTGTCTGTTTAATCATGTTTTGAATATCTTCTCTGGAATACTAGTGAGATTGGATCTCTTGTCTGATTTTGTCAAAATTATACACCATGGAGAAAAGAAAACACACACTTGAACAAATTGGTTTTTAAAAGCTCACCTCAAAATCTGAAACCTTTCTCTTTTTAAATTGACTCTTCCTTCCATGCCAAGATGCAATGGTTTTTATTTTAAATACAGGTGATAACAATAATAAAGTGTGTGTTTTGTTGTATTAAATGCCACGTATAAGGGCAAACATTAATTTAAATGTATTTCACTTAAATTTTGTTTAAACTAATTATTTGTTGAATTTACATTAAAACTTACCATTCAGCCTCGCAAGTAAAACCATCTGCCCATTCCCGGGATAAAACTCCTGAATGGAGACGGCGTCAATGCTTTCCTGAATAACCAATCCGACAGACTCGCTCTCTGAAGAGACGTTGTTGCTGGCCACAACAGTAGCAAGGAGGACTCCAGGGCTACTCAAGATGAACTCCAAGATGTAGATTTGGTTCTCTTCGATGTACCGAACTTGCGGAGTCACAGGGCCTCGAGGAGTGTCAATGGTGAACATCACTTGTGTTCCTTGAAGAAGAGTGACATTGATGAGTGATGGGGAGCCCAGTAAGGTTGGGCTGTTGCTGAAGAGACTGAGGCCCACAATTGGGTCCTGAATGAGAATCGCCTTTGAGAGGTAAGCGGTTTGAGAGCTGATGAGATTGCTAGCAGCGACACTTACATTATTGTTCATGCCACTTGTTAGGTACGTGTGGTTGACATGAGAGATGGGGACTCCATTCACAAGGCTGTCAACTTGTTCTGTGGTACCTAGGAGATCTGAGAAGGACCACGTAAATTGGACATCGCTTCCTGTTCCCATGGAGGCTGTGAATTGAACGGTGGTGCCTGTTGCTAGTATCCCACCGCTGCCACCATCCAGGACAAGACCACTGATGGCCTCATGAACAGCGACATTAGTCTGCACATGGGATGTGCTCACTAGATTAGAGGCAGTCACCTCTACCACATACTCTCCCGGCTCTGTGAAGTTATGCAGACACATTTCCTGGCAGTTCGGATTCAAAGTCATATCCGTCGAGGACAGCGTCCACACATATGACATGTTAGCAGTCACAATAGGGGCTTGTAAGCTTAAGTTTGCTATAGTGTTGGTCGCATACACCTGTAGTGTTTCAATCTCGACGGGTCCAAGCTCCTCTTGTACTACAACAGCCGAATCCAATCTTGCCGAGCCAACACTTTCACTAGTCCACTTCTGGAAGACTTCAGTCTCGACTATGAACACACCAGACTCCCTGTACTTGTGGCTCAGAGAGACGAACAGAGTGCAACCCTCTCCATAACTTGCGATCAGATGAAGATGGGCATTTCCCTCATCACCGACCGTGATGAACGTGTCGTTGACATCGTACATGCTGTGGTTGTACACCGACCCGTCGCCGAAGTCTACCTGCAGGAGCACCTGTTGTCTCGCTGTTGCTACCATGTTGATGAGTAACCCCACGCTGCTGTTCACTTTGTTTATGAAGGCAGAGCTAGTCGCTAGTGACATGGTCAGATTGGTTACCTCACGCTTTACTACCACCTGTCATATAATGAGGAAACGCCATTGTTAAACAAATCATTCATCATTTACCACAAACAAAAAAGGCACTGGACGCTTTTGGTAAATACTCAAAATAATTGTTAGCAATTTACTTGGTAACAAGCAATGGAGAGCTGTTGATAGTATAAAACATTGTGAGAAAGGGCTCCCTCTGTAGTACAGTTTTTGAGAAGAGGTCATTTTTCTCACTCGTATATTAAAAGCCTTCAGGACTAAAGCCTTTTTAGGCATCTAAAAGCACAACATTTTGTGCAACCGTGGTGTTTTTTCTTTCAATATATAAATAATAATGTTAAACATTTCCAGTGCGTCATGTCTGTCAATGATGACACTCCTGGTGCAAAAAGCAAGAGCTCTGCTAATACACAACGACACAAGACTTCCAGAAGTTTGAAGGCTATTTTTCCGAAATAGATATGTTTGGAGATGATTTTTGAATTTGGAACAAGTATCTGCTTTTCTGAGTTGAAGTGGGACGCTGTTCCAAAGAGATGCTTTTGCACTTTTTTCCAAATTTTCTCAATGCTAACTTACCACATGTAATGTCTTCTGAACACTCCCAAGGTAGTTAGAGACATTCACATAGACATTGAACAGACCCTCTGTTGTAAAATTGTGAACCTATAAAGGAAAAATGAAATAACATAATATTTTGCAAATGAGCATCAGACAAGTTATAAAAAACTTTACTGCATCATTTAATTGTGTCAGTCCAAAAATTTGTATACAATTTACAAATTTATATTCATAAAAAAACTGTCTCTGTCATAAAAATGCAACACACGTACAGAGCTCAAAGGCGTCGGAAAGCGGATAAGTTTTACAAAGTTTCTTACTTTACATGTATTACGCCTTTTAACCAAAAAGGCATTTGTAAATGGGAATAAAAGAGTAGTGACTCGTTCCTAAACTGCCGTTTAACTGAGCCCGCCAGTTTTAAACGGCAGTTTAAGAACTCTAGCTACCCTTTCATTCCCTTGTTATAGCACTAAGAATCAAGCCAACTCAAAATACAATTAAACTTGATGCTTTGGAGTATTTCTTAACAATTCAATTACATAATTATCCTATGTTTGTTCAACAAATTTGCTTTTATATTGTCATTCATATAAGTATCCATATTGAATAATTCTTTTTTACCCATACACCGATGTGTGTTAGCACTGTATACTCAGTACTTTCCTGAGTCCTGTGAAAAAATATCACAGGCATGTTACTCGGGTGGGATTCGAACCCACGACCCTTGCAATTCTAGAGCAGTGTCTTACCAACTAGACTACCGAGGTTGCCCAGTAGCTAGAGGCAGTTCGAATCCTATGTTTTGGCAGCGGGTACCACAACGATATAATAGATGTTAAATTTGCATCGGGGATAAAGACATCTATTATACCCATATTGAACTTTGACGTACTTTAACTAATTTATTCTTTGCCAATAAATCTTGGTGGTTGGCATCAACAATTGTGCTGTATGCAGCTACAAAATAATAATGTGTTGTTTACAGTCACAAAATAATAATGTGTTGTTTACAGTCACAAAATAATAATGTGTTGTTTACAGTCACAAAATAATAATGTGTTGTTTACAGTCACAAAATAATAATGTGTTGTTTACAGTCACAAAATAATAATGTGTTGTTTACAGTCACAAAATAATAATGTGCTGTTTACAGTCACAAAATAACGAAGGGCTCAGAACCAAACTCAAGACATTTTGTGCCATTGACATCTTGCCAAGAAAACTTGTTTTGGGGTAAACCACAAAGTGTGGCTTGGGGCCCATAACAAGTGTGAGTGACATGCACCATTAACAGCAAAACCAACACAACAGAAACTGAACAATAAATCAAGAAACTAGAACTTTCTTTTTACCTGGCTAGAGTTGTGACAATAGGGTCAAATGGACAAACCACAGGGTCATCTAGGGTTTTTAAACCAAATTACAGCCCAAGCAAGTGTATGTACACTTTATTGAAGTTCTACTCCAATTCATCCACTTTCTAACTCATCCACTTAATACAATCCTATAAGCTAAAGAAGTACTCCCAGCCAATTTTCTATACCTTCAACCCAGGTTAATAGGCAGGACAGTTCTTTTCAGAACTGAGAAGTCCCTCGAAAAATCTGATAAATCTACTACACGAAAGAAGAATATACCAAGACAGTTCTCTAAAGAACAAACTCTACATGGCAAGTAGATACACACATGGTGTTTATCCGCAGAACTAAATATATATCAGAGATGGTAAATTTGCATCGGGAATAAAATATATTAATTTTGGTTTTTAATACACCAATGTGTGTTAGCACTGTATACTCAGTACTTTCCTGAGTCCTGTGAAAAAATATCACAGGCATGTTACTCGGATGGGATTTGAACCCACGAACCTTGCAATTCTAGAGCAGTGTCTTACCAACTAGACTAATGAGGTTGCCCGGTAGCTAGAGGCAGTTCGAATTCTATGTTTGGCAGGGGATACCGCACTCTATAAGAGATGTTAAATTTGCATCGGGCATAAAGAATATTAATTTTGGTTTTTACCCATACACCGATGTGTGTTAGCACTGTATACTCAGTACTTTCCCAAGTCCTGTGAAAAAAAATATCACAGGCATGTTACTCACAATCATGCCTAAAACATTTTTCAGACACTTCTTCAACCCTGTCCTACTCTAACAGTCTGAAGACCTCAGAAGTCAAAATTCCAGAGGTAACATTTGGGCACCTTGGGCTCCTATAAATAGCAGAGGATAACAATCAATTCCACAACCCCAATCACAATCATTGAGTGATTTAGGAGCTCAAGCCCACTTCAAAAAATCGGCCAATAGGTAATTTTGCTTGACACTTTTTTGTTTGCCAAGCAAAGGTTTTCAGGGGACAAGAGCAGCCATGAGTATGATAAGGTGTTGTTTTAGTTGGTAACTGCTAACTCCTGTGCTTACCAATTTTGTTTGCTAAGCAACTCTATGCAATTGGATCCAGGTGTTAAGAATTATGACTTGTTTTGTAAGGATCTAAAGGTATAATTTCACAATGTTACATTTTTAAGGGGGGGTGTTTATTGTAATGGTGAAATATTTTCTGTCCACAGATTTGACAAAAAGGTCAGGATGAAGTTAATTTGTTTGACTACATGTAGTCCTACATAAAGGGACTACATTTGGTAATCACTCTTAAAATATAATGACAAAAAAGACTGCTTTAGAAGCCTAAACTACAGCATCTTTTGATAGTATAAAGCATTTTGAGCAATATTTCACTTTGAAATTACGTGGTAATAAATGTCCCAAAGTTTAATCCGAGCGTCTCAGATTGTGCATTCCTATTATGGATTATTTTTCCTGCATGGACATTTTCGCTCCTGATTTGTTGGCAATACCTCAAAAACATGACTACATGTACCTCGTGAAATGAAACTTTCACATTTTTTATAGGCCTTGTTGTGTGTACATCTAATTATACATTCTTACCTGGTTTTTGGAGCCATAAAGGCAGTGGAGACTATTGGTAATTATTCAAAATAATTATTAGCATAAAACCTTACTTGGTAACGAGCAATGGGGAGAGGTTGATAGTATAAAATGGTGTAAGAATTGGCTCCCTCTGAAATGACGTAGTTTTCACAAATTTGATTTCAATACCTCAGATTTAGAATTTGAGGTCACGAAATGAAGCATCCGAATGCACACAACTTCGTGTGACAAGGGTGTTTTTTCTTTCTTCATTATCCCGCAACTTTGACGACCGATTGAGCTCAAATTTTCACAGGTTTGTTATTTGATGCATGTGTTGAGATACACCAAGTGAGGAGACTGGTCTTTGACAATTACCAATAGTGTCCACTGTATTTAATGCCACAGTAAGATACTGTAGCATTCAAACAATCGAATGGCTCCAAAAACCAAAGGTTAGAAAAATTTGACTTTTTGAATTTGTGTCTATAAAAAAAAATGTTTATGGACTGTGTTTTTGACCAAAGCCACATCTTTTAGTTTAGCATTTACTTTGAAGTCAGCTCTTCCATCATAACCTAGAGACAAAGAATAATGTGTAGGCCTACAGCATGGTTTACAACAAAATACTTCAAAGTCCTTCAAAATTAACAACAGCCCTGGCCTAAAAACTTTGGCGCTCTTTGTCTTAAACCAGATCAGCTTTCTTCCAAGATAAGACCATTCTGCAACAGAGACAGTTGGTCTGATAGTTTAAAGGCCAAGTAGAGGTCTTTATATGTTTTGGTTTTGAAAACATCTAAATGTTTCAATCATATAGACGATGTGACCTATGTTTACATTCAAACTGCCCTCTGTTGACAAAACACTGTATACGTCATGTTTTGCCAAGCAAAAAGACGCGTAGTCATGGTAAGATGGCATACACTTTCTAGCTGGCTGCCAAAACACAAAGGTTTTGCCCGGCGGTATGCGCGCGAATCATGTTATGGTTTTCGAGTGGCGTCAGAGGTCACATCGTCTATATAACTGTAGATATTAGAATCAAACTAACCCATGACAACATTTTAAAAGGTTGTATTTGAGATATCGCCAAAAATCCGGAGTGAATATGTCCACGCAGGAAGACATAGGAATATACATAGGTCTTTCTTTCATTCAAACTTTGGGGGATAAGAAGTGATATATTTGTCTTTAACTGCAGTGCTTCAAAGTATAATATAAAAAATCTCAAAATGCAATAATTATACTTTACAAAGCTGCTTACCCCAAAAGTTTTTATCGACATTAATTTCATTACCAAACATAGGCCTACAGACCCTTTTTAATTGTGGGTGGGGGGAATTATCAGTTTCAATCAGATTAAGTCATTAGTAACCAGAACCAGTCTCCCTGAGAAATATTACTGTCAAACATTGAAAATAGCATTAATTTAAGACCCTCAAAATGACATTTGCTTATTTCGATTTGCTCACTGCAGATATGAAAATGCCTCAAATCTAGGCATGACATTTGTTCCCTGGGGGAAAAAACCAGTATGACATTGTTTCCTTCCTCCATGGTTTTATTTAATCCAAGGGCTGCCCTACATGTACTGTTACATGTTGAAGGGTTAAGTAGAATTTTCAGGCTACTAAAATCACAGTTTTCAAATGTTTCCAAGGGCAAACATAAGAAATCAGTATAAAGTAGGAAGAACATTATGCCAGCGAATCCCTGACAAAACATGAACCATTTAAGTTGTTCTATTAAAATGTGAGCACTAATGTGTTTCTTATGTTGGATCATGGGGTTTGTAGAAAACTAGAGAAGTAAATTCATTTACCCTAAAATTACACAAGTAATGTACACACTGTGTACTTGCCCTTTAACTGGGACAGATAACTACGTCCAGACCACAGACCATTGGGTTCTTATAACCTCAGGACACACTCAGCATTGGTTTATAAAATACAAAAAATCTAAAACCGCAACAGGGAAAAGCCGGCACTTTCTTATGAAGGAATTCACAATAAATAACATCCACTTTCTTTCACCACATAAAGTGCTTCAAACTGAAATGACCATGACAGCAATAAAAACCATATGTTTGCACAAAAAGGATTGATGTATAGGCATGTACATGTACAACATGTAGGCCTGCTCTATTCTAAACACATCTTATACATGAGATTTCATCAATGTGAAATTTCCTGGAAAATTAAGTCTCTCGTTATTCTAGACCCAGGGCCTCCCAGATGTTTAAATTCAGGAGGCTTACAAACTCTACCACCAGAATACAAAATACTTTCGTTGATTGCTTTATTATTTATTTCTTCTAATGAAGGTATAGAAATTTGAGAAAATCATGAGAACCCCTTTGTGCCTGATGTTTTAAGACTGAGTAAAAGATCTCGACAACAGTCTGGCCCTAGTTTCATAGAGCTGCTTTATTTCTACTAATCAGAAATGAGCAGGATACCAGTCACAAATTGTACATGCGACATTGTAGTTTGGCTAGAAACCTTATTATGATGATAAGCGTAATTTTGTTGTGCTTAGCTATTTTTATTAAATTTGTCCATGGTCACAACCAAAATTTTCATAGTTGACAGGACTGGAACTTCATCTCTGAAAATGATGAAAGGGCAAGGCTATTTTCATTTCGCAAAGGGCACTTCCATTTGGGAAATCTTAAAGTCTATGGGAAACTTTTGAAGGGCACCAAGCCCAAGACCTGGGCCCAATTTCATAGAGCTGCTTAAGCAAAAAAAATTGCTTAAGCAAAAAAATATTTGCTTTGTAAAATCAGATTACCGGCTAAGACTCCACTCAAATGTTATGCTAAGTAAACAACAGCTAAATATTAGTCACAAGCAATGTACATGGCATGACATTTTTGCCAGTAACATGTGTAAAATAGCCAAGCTATTTTCGTGCTTAAGCAATTTTTGTTTGCTTAAGCAGCTCTATGAAATTGGGCCCTGCAGGTGCAACAAAGAACATGGTCTCCGTGGCCTGCATGTAATTCCAGGGGTCGATTTCACAAAGCGTTAGGACTAGTCCTAGGAGATATTAAAAAAGTATGGCTAGTCCTAAGTTAGGACGAGACGAGTCTAACTCGTCCTAACTCGAGATAAGACTAGTCTTAACTCTTTGTGAAATTCACCCCAGGCCTGTAGTGATTACAAGACCAACCTACCTGGCTATCCTGCATGCATGCAATCCCTTCACATTCAGGCTCCTCCAAATAGCGTTCAGTAACATTCACCACGCCACCCTCATCAAACATCCAAACAAACGTCAGGTTGATGCCAAAGGCCACAGACGCCTGGAACTCCACCTCCTCCCCAACAAAGACCGAGACTGCCGGCAAGGAGATCGCTGATGCCTCCTCGATTGGGACGCAAGATGGGCCATCACCCTGGACGGGCCGCAGGATGATCTGGAGGTCGGCTGGAAGAGGTTGAACCACAGAGATGCTGGTGGTTCGATGGAGTCTGGATATGGGGTTGCTGACATCCACATCTATTCAGATATACAAAAATATCATACTTGTAAACAACAGTAATTACACTTGATTGATTAATTTGTGTCCAAATGTAGAACCAGGGGTTCGATTGAGGTCGGAAAGTTTCTGTTTTCTGTCTTTAAATGACATCCAAAGACACAAAGGTTTAGTAGGATAGAAATTATGATCCTACGATCATTTTATTACGCCTCATTTGAGGGTTCTTGACACTTGAAAGTTGCTTAATACAATCGCACTTATTGAAGTTAAAATCTTTTTTTTTTTTAAATGGCAGATAACAACACCACAGCTTCCTAACCTGAATAAAAAGTATACTTTTACAAAATGTACATAATAACCATGACAACACCCTTAATAAATTGCCCAATGCCCCCCCCCCCAAATGTCCCCCATTTTTCTGTATTACTTTAACATAACAATAAGCTGGCATTTACAAAGCACCTTTTCCAGAGGTTACAAAGCACTAGGATGAGTCCAACACAAATGTTTGTTAAATACAAAATAAATAGGGCCTATAAATCATACCACACAAATTTCTAAAATTAAAACTGAGTTTTGATTTTCAGTTATTTGCTTTGACCCACCCACCCACAATTTCAGGAATTTTTTTTTTTTAAGTTTTAAACATTGACTGTTCTGAATGGCCCCAAAGGATTAGGCTTTTTGCGAGATACTTGTACCAAAGTTTGAAAATACATGTAGCTGGGAGGGGAAAACTTCCAACATCTATCCAGGTTTACTGACCGCCAACAGCAGCCACCCAACAGTGAAGGAATTAGCAGGGGGGAAATTTCAGCAAATTTGCGACAATTTCATGCGGGGCGCTAGGCACGGTAGGCAATCCCAGTTGGCATTGCAAAAATGTATTCAAAATAACACGCACGGGCAATCAAATTGTCTGAAATGATCAGATGTAATCCAAACTGCAATGAAACATGATAGTTTTTCAGTACTGGAAACAGGGATCAAGTTTTCAAATAGATCAGTTTGAAGAAAGTTGGTTTTACAGAGCCTCAAGTAGTGAAAACCTAAACATGTTGTACATATTTAACATCTTTAAAGATTTTATGGAGAGTCTCGGTCTTCAGAAGTTTTAAAACATGGCCTTCACATTTCAATCATCTTTGTACCTGATTTCATAACACAAGATTCACTTAGGCCGAGTAAAAAAAGAAACTTGTTTAGCGTCCCAGCCCGCTTCCTTTTAAAAGCAGTGGACACTATTGGTGATTACTCAAAATAATTATATAAAACCTTTCTTGATTACTAGTAATGGGGAGAGGTTGATAGTATAAAACATTATGAGAAATAGCTCCCTCTGAAGTGACGTAGTTTTCAAGAGAGAAGTAAGTTTCCGCGAATTTGATTTCGAGACCTCAAGTTTAGAAATTGAGGTCTCGAAATCAAGCATCAGAAAGCACACAACTTCGTGTGACAAGGGTGTTTTTATTTCATTATTATCTCGCAACTTCGACGACCGATTGAGCTCAAATTTTCACAGGTTTGTTATTTTATGCATAGATATGTTGAGATATGCCAATTGTGAAGACTAGTCTTTGACAATTACCAATAGTGTCCACTGTCTTTAAGAGGGCACCTCCTTTTTTTTCTCTCTTTTTTTTTATGCATGTATACATTTTTTTAAATGTTAATGATTTTTTTTTTTAATATGAAAAAAGGGTTACTTTAACTGATCTCAACTAAAACAATCTGAATGTCTTGTCTGAATGTCGTTTCCAAAATGTTTCATTTATATATTGTGTGTTTGAGCAGTACAAAAAACCAATGGATATTTGATATTTTAAAAAGAATGGCGGCCATCTTGAAATAAAAAAAATATATAAAAAGTCCCTCCTCCTTCCTTTTTTTGAGAAACCTGGACGCTAAACATGTTGGTTTTGTTTAACTCAGTCTTGTTTCTTTTTTTAAAGTGCTCAGTTGTTTCTAGTGGAAGATGCCAGACTTAAGGTTAATGTGACTTCATATGAAAACAATGGTTTTATTTTACAAGTTAACTGTGAAACTCTATTTCTAAGGCTTTTGGTTTTTTTTTAAACTAACAATGAGAGTAGCATCACATAATTAGAAAACAGACTTAACAAAAAGCTTTTTTAATTGTATATGAGTTTTTAAACTGTTCTTGAATATATGCCAAGTGAGTTTGAAATACCACAAGTAGGATTTTTTCCCCATTTTGAATTTTGTCTTGTAACAAATTGTTGGTCCACTACCAATTTTGAGCAACAAGCCCAGCAGTCTTCTGAGTTTTGTTCCCCCCAAGTAAACGATTTGAAGAGAGTATGGTCCGATTTCCAAGGTGGCTGTATATTGTGTTTGATCACGCTGGGCACTACCCAGATTGAGTTACAAGTACGCCACAAGAAAGTTGGTTTTACAGAGCCTCAAGTAGTGAAAACCTAAACATGTTGTACATATTTAACATCTTTAAAGATTTTATGGAGAGTCTCGGTCTTCAGAAGTTTTAAAACATGGCCTTCACATTTCAATCATCTTTGTACCTGATTTCATAACACAAGATTCACTTAGGCCGAGTAAAAAAAGAAACTTGTTTAGCGTCCCAGCCCGCTTCCTTTTAAAAGCAGTGGACACTATTGGTGATTACTCAAAATAATTATATAAAACCTTTCTTGATTACTAGTAATGGGGAGAGGTTGATAGTATAAAACATTATGAGAAATAGCTCCCTCTGAAGTGACGTAGTTTTCAAGAGAGAAGTAAGTTTCCGCGAATTTGATTTCGAGACCTCAAGTTTAGAAATTGAGGTCTCGAAATCAAGCATCAGAAAGCACACAACTTCGTGTGACAAGGGTGTTTTTATTTCATTATTATCTCGCAACTTCGACGACCGATTGAGCTCAAATTTTCACAGGTTTGTTATTTTATGCATAGATATGTTGAGATATGCCAATTGTGAAGACTAGTCTTTGACAATTACCAATAGTGTCCACTGTCTTTAAGAGGGCACCTCCTTTTTTTTCTCTCTTTTTTTTTATGCATGTATACATTTTTTTAAATGTTAATGATTTTTTTTTTTAATATGAAAAAAGGGTTACTTTAACTGATCTCAACTAAAACAATCTGAATGTCTTGTCTGAATGTCGTTTCCAAAATGTTTCATTTATATATTGTGTGTTTGAGCAGTACAAAAAACCAATGGATATTTGATATTTTAAAAAGAATGGCGGCCATCTTGAAATAAAAAAAATATATAAAAAGTCCCTCCTCCTTCCTTTTTTTGAGAAACCTGGACGCTAAACATGTTGGTTTTGTTTAACTCAGTCTTGTTTCTTTTTTTAAAGTGCTCAGTTGTTTCTAGTGGAAGATGCCAGACTTAAGGTTAATGTGACTTCATATGAAAACAATGGTTTTATTTTACAAGTTAACTGTGAAACTCTATTTCTAAGGCTTTTGGTTTTTTTTTAAACTAACAATGAGAGTAGCATCACATAATTAGAAAACAGACTTAACAAAAAGCTTTTTTAATTGTATATGAGTTTTTAAACTGTTCTTGAATATATGCCAAGTGAGTTTGAAATACCACAAGTAGGATTTTTTCCCCATTTTGAATTTTGTCTTGTAACAAATTGTTGGTCCACTACCAATTTTGAGCAACAAGCCCAGCAGTCTTCTGAGTTTTGTTCCCCCCAAGTAAACGATTTGAAGAGAGTATGGTCCGATTTCCAAGGTGGCTGTATATTGTGTTTGATCACGCTGGGCACTACCCAGATTGAGTTACAAGTACGCCACATGAAACCCTCAAAGGTCAGTCTTTGTTGGGTATCATTTATTAACTTATAATTTCATTCGTTTCCTCTGGAGTGGGAGGCTCATTGTTTTTGTTTCTTAATCTTATTCCCCCTTGCACACTCAGGGCTCGAATTTGGGAGGAAAATGTACTACAAGTCAACAATACTGCAGGGCTTGAAGCTCAAAATGTTCACCAGGCCAGGGCCCAATTTCATAGAGCTGCTTAGCAAAAAAATTTGCTAAGCGTAGAATTTCATCATTGATAAAAACAGGACTAACAACCAAATTTCCATTTATTGCATATTGCTTGTTACATGTATTCAGCTGTTGTTTGCTGATCCTGAAAATCACGTGGATATTTAATTGGTAATCCTGTTTTTATGAAGGCAACAATTTCATGCTAAGCAAATTTTTGTGCTCAGCAGCTCTATGAAATTGGGCCCAGATTTTGAAATGATGACTGGGTTCTTGGAAGAGAAATGGAGATGGGCAGGACCCTAAAACCAAGAAGCCTTAATAGTCTACAGATGGACCAAGAGACTAACCGAATGGCAAACTAGAAATAAATCAAGAAGAAGAGGAAGACAAAGAGAAGATGGAGAGAAATAATCCAAACATACACCTACAACTTGGACTAAAATAGCAAGAAGGAGAAGAGAATGGAAATTGTATGAGGGGGGCTTCATCCAACAACGGACAAACACAGCCAGATGATGATAATTTGTGGGTAACAATTTTAAAATATCTTGGTTTTATTAACAGGAGCATCAGCTACTCCATCCATCCGCCCTTTACTTCGTTCTGATTAATTTACTGATTTAACCTTGCTCAGGAGTAACATGTTTTCAGTGTAATGCTATGTAGTGTACGTCCCTAGAAAAAGGCACTGGACACTATCAGTAATCACTCAAAATAATTGTTAGCATAAAAACTTACTTGTTAATGATCAATAGGCCTAGAGAGCTGTTGATAATATCAAACATTGTGAGAAACGGCTCCCTCTGAAGTAACATAGTTTTTGAGAAAAAAGTAATTTCTCACTAAAATATTTGAATTTGATTTCGAGACCTCAGAATTTGATTTTGAGGTCTCGAAATCAAGCATCTGAAAGCACACAACTTGTGCGACAAGGGCATTTTTTTCTTCCATTATTCTCTCTCAACTTCGACGACCAATTGAGCTCAAACTTTCACAGGTTTGTTATTTCATGCATGTTGAGATACACCAAGTGAGAAGATGATTGGTCTTTGACAATAACCAATAGTAAAATTACCAAATTTTCACAGCCTTGTTATTTTATGCTTATGTTGGGATACACCAAGTGAGAAGACTGGTCCTTGACAATTACCAAAGGTGTACCTTCCCTTTAACACAACAGGCACCAGATTGTACCACCACAAGGTTACACTTCTTCGTAGCACCATGACAAGTGTTTAGACAAACAGTCATCTTCAGAACCATGTCTAAAGCCACCTTGTACTAATCATGTCTCTTGGCCTAACATTACAAAACACAAACACACTTTGAACAAAACCACATCCCCACTGAAATTCCAGCAAATCCTTTCCTTTCAATTCCTGAGTCATATTGTGAGTGAACAAACCCATCTGGTATTGTGAATAGCCAGGACCAATAACAAAGGGGGGATTTTTCCCCTCAAGGCATTCATTCTACACTACGGGCGCCGTGCTAGTTGTGATCTACCTCCATGCTGACACTTCACAGTAATACATCCACAAAACCTTGAGTACAATATACAGCTCATTTTAAACTTAATTCATGGCCATTGTTCTTTTGTATTAAGTCAACACAATAACCTCAATCATAAAATCTGCTATTTCCACCACAAAATTAGTTGAGTACGTAAACCGAGTTAGGTTTCAGAAATCACAGAACGAGTTAAGATTTTGCAATAAGAAGGTCAAAGCTCTATGCTTCACCAGTCAACCATGTAAGCCTGAACAGATTTAAAAGTAAATCTAGGCCCGAATTCACAAAGCACTTTCTTTCATCTTAAGATGAGTTGTTAATACCACCATGTGGTGGTTTGTATTGCGGCATCACAATTTGCTTAGCAGTATGATTGATTCGCAGTAAACGGATACCCAACCTTGGATTGGGCAATTTGAGCTTTTGAAAGTGTTTGAAAGTGTTGGTTATAAAATCACTAAATTCTTTTTAAACATCTTTCATACCATTCATGTCCTAACAAACGTATTTCAACAACTTTGTTTGACGTCTTATAATTCGCAAAATTAGTCCTCACCCTTATACATGTATACGACCTGCCTTCGATTTCACAAAGAGTTAGGACTCGTCTTATCTCGAGTTAGGACGGTAACTCGTCCTAACTTAGGATTAATCTTAAGGTCCGCATGCTACAGTGCAGGGTTGGGACTCGTCCTAAGTCATAAGATTAATTCTAAGTTAGGAAGAGTTTTGTGAAATCGATGGCTGTGTCATGACTTTTAAACAAACATTCTTGGGTAAGGAACCGCGTACTTGGTATTGAAAAAGAATGAAACAAACATTCTGTACAAAATATTCACAGGGATGCTTTACAATATTGTAGTGTGTTAATTCAAATTGATAAAACAAACTTACCGATCTGCCATTTTCCTTCAAGACTGAAGGTATGCACAAAACTGTCAACAGCTGATGAGTTGCCATAGAGACGGGATGTTCTGCCTCTTTCTTCACCATCTACACTCCAGATGAAGTTGATTTCTGCAAAGTGGCTGGTATTAAAACCATCTAAACCTAAAATAAATTAAGTTTGAATATTAAAACTAAAGTAAATGCCAGTGCTGCAGTCACATACTTGAGTAGGGATCAGTACTCAAGTCGTGCTTGAGTACACAGGCATGCAACTGCCTGTTGAAAAAAAAGAAGAGGAAGATTTTCAAAGGCACAACGCTAGTGCGGAGCGAGGCAGCCGAAATGCCACGGAGCATGATACCCACAATGGTACCCTAGAAAATGTTGAGGTTTATTATGCTCTAAGGTGCATTTTTAGCATGTACTAGGTTTATTTTACAAGATTGTAGGTGTCCACTGATGTTGCCAGGCTTTAAAAAAGAAATCTGAAAAAAAAACTTCTTCTTTTTTTTCAGTGGTTTTTTTTTTCTCGTTTTTTTTTTTTTTTTTTTTTCACGTAAAAAAAAAAAAAAAAAAGCGGAAACGCGGAAGAGTTGCATGCCTAAGTACAAGTATATCGAGTGCAAGTACTATAGTACTGCTAAATCCCTGTTAAAACATACATGTAAAAAAAAATTTTGAAAGCTCAATAAACCCAGATAGCCTAGGTCAAGAAACTGTTTCAAAGTTATAAACATTTAAAGAGATTTTATCAGGGCCCAAAGCCTAAACAAGTTCTCTGCAAATAATTTCACCCTTGCCCTTCTACGTTTCATCAAACACAGACCTGCTTACCTTTGGTAATTTTCTGTTAAATTAAAAATACTATACATCACTCTAATGCGGGAAAGCAAAGTGTTCAGCTAAAATCAACTCCCTAAAAAATACACCATTTGTTGGCTAAGTCAGTCACGTTATTGGGCTTACTTGAGCCCACACCCAGACAAACTAAAAAAGTTGCTACATATATCAACTGCACCAGAACCCATGAAATTGACAAGAGCAACAGCATCCGACTTCCCCTTTTTCGTCTGGAATTTGGATTATGTTGTCGGAAGTCAGATGGGCCCAAAGAGACTGTCGACCACCCATGTCTCTGAACTCACAGGGCAGGATTTAGCAGCTGATCTCCCCCCTGATTTATTTTAGTTCTATTCTCAATTTGCACAACTGATACCAGACAGATGGTTTAAAGGCAGTGGACACTATTGGTAATTACTCAAAATAATTATTGGCATAAAACCTTTCTTGGTGATGAGTAATGGGGATAGGTTGATGGTATAAATCATTGTGAGAAACGGCTCCCTCTGAAGTGCCAAAGTTTTCGAGAAAGAAGTAATTTTCCACGAATTTGATTTCGAGACCTCAGATTTAGAACTTGAGGTCTCAAAATCAACCATCTAAACGCACACAACTTCGTGTAACAAGGGTTATTTTTCTGTCATTATTATCTCGCAACTTTGGTGACCGATTGAGCTCAAGTTTTCACAGGTTTGTTATTTTATGCATATGTTGAGATACACCAACTGTGAAGGCAAGTCTTTACAATTACCAAAAGTGTCCAGTGTCTTTAAGGGAGGTGAACCCTTCTGGCAGAATCAGGGCGCGAATTTAGGGGGGGAACCCGCAAAAGAACAGAGGACTAGTGGCTTGAAATTTTTTCTGAACCATAAACGTCTTTACAAGACCCCAATCAAAATGAAAAACAAAAAAATTTCTACAGAGTTTTAATTACATTGCATCCTTTCTGTTTTTAGCTGATCAAGCACCGAGAGAAAATTTATTTAAAATAATGGGTAATAATTTATTACTCGTCCCAACTTCAAAGTTTCTACATCTTATTAAAGGCACTGGACACTATTGGTAATTACTCATAATAATTATTAACATAAAAACTTACTTGCTAACGAGCAATGGAGAGCTGTTGATAGTATAAAACATTGTGAGAATTGGCTCCCTCTGAAGTGGACATGTTTTTGAGAAAGAAGTAATTTCTCACTAAAATATTTGAATTGATTTTGAGACCTCAGCTGAGGTCTCAAAATCAAGCGTCTGAAACCACACAACTTGTGCGAGCAAGGGTGTTTTTTCTTCCACGATTCTCTCGCAACTTTTAGCTCAAATTTTCACAAGTGAGAAGACTGGTCTTTGATAATTACCAAACGTGTCCAGGGAGGTAAACCCTTTGGGTAGAATTCGGGCTCGAATTATGAGGAAATAACCACGAGAACAGAGGATTTGTAGCTCAAAGGTTTTTCTGGACCATCAGTGTTTTTACCAGACCCCAATCAAAACAAAAACTGTCTACTTAGACTGAACATGTTTTGCACACATTGAATGCTCATAAACACTGAGTAGCAAATGATGATTTTTGAGTAGCAGCCGATACATTTTGTTTGGTATTTTGCTATGCCTCACAAGAGAAATCATTCACTGGATATAAAACTGAATAACAAAAGGTTGGTGTCCAGACTGCTCTAGGTTTTCCAGACCGATTTTACAGTTCTCTCAGGAGAAAAGAAAGTGTAATGTATGGTACTGGAACAATAAGATATACACCAAAATATATAAAAATGCTTTCTTAAACTACCTTTTGTCACACTGATATCTTTACACAAAACAATCAATTTTAAAACTTTATGATTTTATTTGCATGGTAAGTTCCAAACCTAACGTTCCAAATTGACACATTTGTCGAAATTTTGTAACTTCCCACTTATAAACCAAATTATTGTAACAACAAAGGGCCTCCTTACTTTCATTCATAATAAGTCGAATACATTAGTATTTAGACAATTTGTTGAAGACAGTTACCTAAATCTGTGACAGTTTCTGCTGCTAGGTTCACTCGAGCTTCAAATCGTACGGTGGAACCCTCCTGAACAAGATGTTGTGATTTACTCAGCTCCGCTGTTAATAAATAGGGACCATCAACTGAATAAACGCTGACGGCAGCGTCACCTCCGCACGGCAGGCTCCAGTTTCCACATCTGATAGAAAACAAACTCAATAGTAAATTGATTTGACTGAGTTTGCTTACACAGACATGTAATAATCACTGTATAGGGCAAACCTATTAGTACATGTACTTACCCAAATCCTGTAAAAAAAAATATTCTTCACACACTAGTGGAAATGATTTGAACCAACAACCCCACACTTTAGTAGATATCTTTAGCTGTATTACATTCTTTGGAGTTGGGGGTTTCCAAATAAAGCAATTTATTATCCAGCACACTTAGGTACAAATTTAACATTGCAATCTTTATGAACAATTTAGAAATAAGCTGAGATGGTTTAAGGAGTGAATTAAGGCCAAGTGACCAGGGGTAATAATGTGAAGTGCTTTGGGACGCCCCTCCGGGTGTGAAAAGCGCTATATAAAAACGGGTTATTATTATTTATTATTAAACTTACAAAATATTGCATTGTTGATCTATCGCCTCCTCTCCAAATTCTTCTTTACTATTGCTACAGGTACAGTTATCAGCACTTTGTACCCCGGCATAGAGGTACCTAAAAAGAATAGAAACAGAAAATCAAAATCCAATGTAAATACGACAATGATTAAAAAAAGGGAAACCTTAAAATATTGGGCCCCCTAGGTAACTAATGTTTTTATAGTAGTGCTTTTACATAACGTTTTAAACAACGTGGGGTTTGGTTTTAACTATTGGCTGGTCCATTTTTGTGGCTTATATTTTAAAAAATTTTGTATGCTATTTGATTAATTCTGCCTCATGTTTTTGAGCTATTTTTAACTTGTACAGTGCCTTTGGGTCCAGTCATGGATGTAAGGCGCTTTACAAGCTTTATCTATCATTATTATTATTATTCAGTATTTACTCAAGAAGAAAAAAATAGCGGCCATTTTAAATGACAAGCTAAAAACTGGAACAGTTCAGGGCAAACCTTGCAGTTGTACCCTGTACATTTCACTTTGAACAAATTGTAAATTAGAAAACTTGAATGAGAACTTACCCTCTATCATGACAAGAGCTGGAACACGAGGCTGGTGTGAAGATGGTGTTGCCAGCTAAATCTTGCGATACACTCTCTGACATCAGCGAGGATGCATTGTCATGGACACAGCCCAAGTGCCATGGTGACCCTGTGTATTCAGACCAAGAAACATTTTGAGATACTTACATTTTACAACAATATCAACAGTTAATACGCATTGGTATCCGTCAAGTTTTGACTCTCACAGCATGGTGCAAAACAATCATATACGTTTAACATTCCAAAACAACCTCAATGGATCAATTATATACAAAATCAAATCTTAAATTAAGGGAAGGTACACTTTTGGTAATTGTCAAAGACCAGTCTTCTCACTTGGTGTATCCCAACATAAGCATAAAATAACAAGCCTGTGAAAATTAAGTTATTATTTGTTTTGGGTAGTTACCAAACGTGTGCCTTTCCTTTAAGCCAAGCAAGCAGCACAAGGAGCCGTGGTTTAAACGGTATTTCGTATTCAGGAAGATATAGGTTTTGATAGCAACTTTAAAAACACTATAAAGGGCAGGCAGACAAGCAAAGTTTTATGAGTGGGAGCTGATTCCAAACGCAAGGACCAGCATGGGAAAAGGATTTTTTTTAAGTTTAATTTCAAAAGGTGGTTGCATTTTTGAGATATTGGCAAACAATCCGGAGCAAATATTATACAGTCCACACACACAGTCGAAGTGCAATATTTCACAAAATGCTTTTGTAAAAAATACTATCATTATCAAAAGCTGCTGTACATGTACTTCTAACTAAAGTTTTTATTGTCATCCATTTTAAAAGTGATTACCAAATGAATGCCTTCCCTTTAAAAAAGCACACATTGGTTTTAGTTTCAATTATTAAAGCAATCAGGAACACAGTCTCAAAATGTTAAAATACACGTGCAGGAAAATTGCTAAGTAGGATTTGAAACTTTGCATGGTGGAGATAAGATATAGAAGAGTTTGCGGTAACACCATGTAATAACAATCTCTAAATGAGTTGGGGTGGTTCTGAAAAGAACCGTTGGGTTAACTCGACGTTTCGATCAGTATGCTCTGATCGTCTTCTGGAGAATGCTGGACTCTGATGCTGCATGCTGCTTAAGTACTAGGCAGTGGATCAGCGGTGAAAATAGGAAAATTGCTAATAAACTACCAAAGAAACACCTTACAGAGTTTGTTTTCCCTTTCATCACAAGGATGGGTGGGAGGGGGGTACCCTGATCACAAGGACACATGTGCAGCTGGCTCAGTCTGGAATACAGTCTCCTTGAGGAAGAATGAATGCAGACTACATTTCTAGTCAAATGTCTGGATAAATACTCATCTACAATCAATTTTACAGTAAGTAGATCACCATCTGGTGACTCATTTAAGATGAAAAGGGACATTTTTATAATCTCTTTTTAAACTAACAAAAAATCAGATTTTCATGCTTGTTAGGGACATTTTTAGTACAAAGTACAAAAAAATGTTGTGTGGCTTTTTATACTCCATTGAGAAATGGAGGAGGATGGTAAAGACATGCACAACTTTGATACTATCAAAATCACTTAGGGTTTTAGAGTAGGCATAGTCTCAAGACAAGGGGTGACTTGAGTTCTTTGCAGAAATAAGGTCACCATATTTTTTGTCTTAACTGAAGTCTGATGTTAACTCCAGTAAAGTGTATCTTCTTCTCTCTAAAATGTGAATCCTTGTATCAATACCAAATATCAAATATCAAATAAATAAATAACAAATTTAAACGTCCAGATTCTCATGAATAATTTCTGTTAAAATAGGTCAGTTTTGGTTGTCAAACTGAATGCTAGAAAATTGTTCCAGACAACTGTCATCTTTAAATTCAATTTTCACCGCCAGGTTTTTCCTGTTGTCTTGCACTCTATCCTCGAAGAGTCCTTTGATTTGTTAATAAGCCCATACCACTTGCTACAAATCCTTGATAATAATGTCTGGGGGGGACGCTTTATCCGGACCACCCTCTGCGATTTATTAACTCTCAGTTGGTCAAGACAAAAAATGTCCCCCTACATTTGAGTTGAGGTATGCCTACATGCAAGGTCCACATTTAAAATGCACACAGGTGTACTGTATGGGGGAGAACCACATGGCAAGTTGACAAGACAAACAGTGTTAGGATACACATGGGCCCAATTTCATAGAGATGTTTTAAAAGCAGACATTTTGCTAACAAATTGTGTGCTAAGCAAAATTTTAAACATTTAATACCAGTCAGAAATGGTGCATGTGGCATAGTATTTTAGATGACAACCTTATTTTGTATATTTGTTAATTTATCCTTCATAAATACCTCAGACAGTTTCGCTAATTCTATTGGTGGAGAGCGTGTCACATGGGTATGTATAAACCTTCGTCTCGGTAAAATTATCAAGAACCAGGCCTCGTTGGGATTAAACCACTAGTTGAAAACCTCTTCACCACACATTGATTCCCTCATTGGTAAGAGCGCCGCTCAAATTTCGGGGGAAAATCCACAAGACTGCAGGGCCTGCATGAACCTCAAAACTTTTACTGGACTCGAGAATTTCTTACAAGACCAGTATTAAAATGCGAAGAATAAACAAAGTTTCACATTTGAGCCATTTTGGGAACAATACATGAACAATACATCATAGGGAGTCAAATTTTTGACTCCCATAAATGGCCGACCGCTTTAGTTCGCACAGTAAAAGGAAAACAAAGCAATTTCGAGGCAAATTTGTGTGGATAATTGTATTCTACTTTTAAAACATCATTCCAACCATATGTATTTTATATTAAAAAAACGTTACAAACGCTTTTTATAGATCAACTCGTCCGATCCAAGGCAACGTGTTCCTTTAACTACCCGATAACTTTTCCATTTTAAAAATCTTCTATCAAATGGCCCTTTCCCCCCAGAAATGCAATATGACGGTTTTGAAATCATTGACAAGAAAAACAATCTGGGAATTACGAAAACTGTCTGTTTATATGCATTTGACAATGCACTTTACCTCGACCCCCCTAATGGGGCATCTTTTTTAAGAATCCATTCAATATTTGTACAAACTCAATCTCTTTTCATCTTTGAAGTAAACTATTTTTAATGTTAACAATAATTTTTATGTCTAACCTAGTCTAACCTATCTCCTGATACCTGGATTTCATAAAACTTACTAGCTATTGTTTTTATGAATTGAAAGAATATACCAAGTGGTAGTTCTTGACCAAAGTACCGGCTCCATGGAGCAATATTCTCCAATCAAGTCAACAAATAAACCAACACAGGATCCCCACTCATTTTTATGTAATATTTGAATGTCCTGCTTTGAAAGTATAAAGAAGGAATTTTATACTTCCACCTTTTTCACGGAAAGAAGTGAACCATACAACCATTGTAAAAACTGTGCACAATTTATGGTCTGGTATAAAAACAAAATCAAGTTCCCTACACAAATGAAGTCGGGAAGAGGAAAATTATCTTGAGTCCACAGGTCCTGCATGAACAGTTCACATAGAACTGTTGGTGCTAGTGCTATTCATTCAATTTATGGGCTGGTATTAAATACAAAATTCTCTACAAATATGAAGAGATAAACTGTTCTTAACTTGAGTCCACAGGTCATGCATGAGCAGTTCACATAGAACTGTCAGTGCTAGTGCTATGCATACAACTAATGTGTGCATGCCAGACGAGCTGTGTAACAAACAGGAGAACCAACAAAAGTATTTACAGGGAAAGTGATGAGCCAGAGCCTGAGGAGTTTGAAATAACAATGAGTGCTGGGGACGCCATTGTGTGGATGGTAATTTATCTTTTGACATAACAAGCACTACAGAAAAAGACACAAGTAACTGTAACAGTTGAATGTTGCAGAGCACAGCTGCTTGAATTCAATTTTGCAAGAAGGGTACATTTACCAATTCCATCTGGGTTGAAGTGGGGTTTTTTGAGGTTTGGGTTTTGACTTGAATATGAAACAAAATAAACATAACAAGTCAATAAACATAGCCTTATCTTGTTCAGAGAAAAGTTATTTTTAACCATCCAGTAGTTCATTTATAAGGCTTTACAAGGTATGAAGTAAAGTCTTTAAAAGACAAATTTTGTAATGCATGGTGGCCATTTTAATCACAGTCACACAGAGCTGTTGTGAAAAAGTCACACTTTCCTTCTGAAAATGTCCCTTACTGTGTTTGTGTGTTGATGTTGAGGTTGTTTTGGGGATTTTTTTTTGGGGGGGGGGGGGGTGGGGAGGAAAGGTTTGAGCTTTGTCTCAAAAATAAACTTGACATTCAACAAATCTTGTCAAATGATCTTTTGGGACACTTCATTTTTTATGCAAGTTCACCCCAATTAATGCAATAAGCCACTCTTTGCATAGCAGCGCTTGTTGTCAAGGGACAAAAAAATGCAAAAAAGGGAAAAAGGTTCCTATAGCAACAAAGCAGTACGTAGCCGCTGAAAAAAATTAAGGGCAAATCAGACCTTTTGCACATTGACACCATTTGAGTAGGGCGCCTCTACCGGCGCCTCAGCTCAGTCTAGAGAGATACAAACAATTGCTCATTGGC
This sequence comes from Asterias amurensis, assembly GCF_032118995.1. Taxonomy (NCBI): domain Eukaryota; kingdom Metazoa; phylum Echinodermata; class Asteroidea; order Forcipulatida; family Asteriidae; genus Asterias; species Asterias amurensis. The sequence continues at coordinate 10,571,468 of NC_092663.1, forward strand.
CCATAATGTGCACCACAAAAAGATACTTGGTACTTGTAGGTTACCCTCCTGAAACTTCCCCAGGGGAACTTGAAGGTCCATTCAATTGTTTTGTTTTTGTTTTTAAGAAATCAAACCGAACATTGAGGCTAACAATATATCTGGACTTAAGAACTTAATTTATTTCCCACCTAATGATTTCAAAAAGCACAATATGCAATTCAACAATTTTTAAAGTAGCCTATGGAATTTAACTTGGAAAAGTTTCCGTATGGCGCCACCACTTTTTCATTCGAAATAAAATAATATAGTATCTAATTTACCTGATTGATATATCCCTTTTTGTAAAAATGAGTGAAAAAGTGGTGGCGCCATACGGAAAGTTATCCTTTAACTTTCTTCTTGATAAAGACAGTATTCTGATATGGTAGGTAGGGGATAGAGGGTTATGATTATCACAACTTTAATTACACAGTACAGCAAGGAACAATTATTTACTCTTCTCCCTTTCTCTTTCCATTAAAATGTTCTCAAAAGTGCACCAACACCACAGCCATGTGGTCCTATAAAACAGCCCTAACTAATCTAAACAAAGTATCATAAGGTATGATCACCCACTACGACATATATGACAGGATAGCCGGTCTCCCCTCTTCACACATGATATTATTAAGCTACACGTACCATGGCTACACGACGTGAAAAGTGATAATGGGAAAAGTGAATAATTTTAGTAAATTTCACCTCACTGGCCAGAGAGAGCAGACAACAGCATGTCCGTCCAGCACAATGTTTTGCGAACCCCAAAACTTCTAAAACAATTAGGGCATAGTAGTTTAGTCATTATCAGTTGCTACCATACACGTCAAAACGGTTTATTTGGGCAAAATTACGATGCAAATTGGACTAGCTAGTTGCTTCCCATCGAGTAGGTCACAGCGAGCGGACCTAACCAAACACACACACGGCGAACATGCCTGAAGAAAGCGACATTGCCTCCCATTGCCCTTTCCTGGCAACCCGCTCCACCACCATTCTATCCCGTACGCAAACTTTATCGTCAACAACTCTTACTTACCTGTCACAAAATCTGCCAGTAGTGTCACCCAAATCCACCAAATTAGCACTGGTGCGATCTTGGCCGCCAGGCCTTTCATACTGTCGGTGAGATTTGTTCCATAATCCAAACACTGTGACAAGTTTTCTTTAAGAAATATCCCTCATTTTTTAACTTTCGGGATTTCACTTCCGCTCTTCAAGTGTGTTGTGAGTCGAGTGTGTGTACTTACCGTACGTTATTATTCAAACACACATGCTTCTTTTGAGTGCATCAAGCGTGAATGCAGTGCACGTATGCATTGTGTGTACGTTTTATAGTAGAGTCGTACCCCCATTTTATACGATCGTCTGCTACCATTCAATCACAGTACCTCATTAAATTAGAACTATTTTCCTTGTATATCAATACGCCGAACTTTAATACCGAATATCATCTCGATAAAAATATGCCTTTGCATAAATAAAAGTATAGTTTGATAACAATATCAGATTTTTACCATCTTTTTAAATTTAATTGCCAAAGGCTTATCATAAAAGCGGTTTTCTGTGCAAACATAACTTGGCGGAGGGACCGTTTTTAAGACGGCAGTTCGTAGGTCGAAGAAGTACAGGGAAGACGCAATCAGTGCGCACGCCAATACATGAGAGGGTCACCCAAAAGTTGTCTACGGGATGTTGGGTAGCGATCTTTTAACGTTTCTTCCTTGCTTTTATTCTTTACTACCTCACTATTTTCAAATGTGATAACAGATTAAATATGAAATTTTCACCAATATTGTGGGGACTAATAAAATTATAAGCTAATCTTGATGCACGTTATGTGCTTTCCCCGCTCCTTGGCACAGCTAAGCATAATTTTATACCTTCGGGTTTTTTTTTTTTAATGTTAAGTTGTGTATAATTATTTTCAATGATTTGGTTTATTTTGCCCCATTTGCTCCTTCGCTCGGGAAAACATTTGGGACAGGGGGGTAGGTGTTATTGTTATAATCAGCTTTCTTTAACGCACTCGCTCATGGCATGGCGTTTTAACATGTACAATTATCGCACTATAAAGAGATTCGTCTACACACAAAACTCAGTTAAGTTGGTCTCTTCTTGATTTTCCGAAATGTCCCTACCTGACAAACTATGTGTCTAGTATTTCCTTGGAGTGAGAATTTACATCGAAGAAGTGGAAAGAAAGTGAATTTTCCTTGGCGAAGCGAATCCATGCTTAATTAGCGGACTGGCAATATGGATGTGGATGATTTGCCGACTGTACTGCTACACCAATCAACATTCCACTATTTATCTCAAGAAACTTAGGCCTATGAGTATAGTAAAAGCCGCCAAATTTTGTTTGCAAGGAAAACAATAACCTAGTTGGATAGCAACATGACTTAACCTTTGTCTGCAGCATGCTTCTTGATTAATTTAGTACTGAGGCCCAAAATTCAAACAGTAAGAAATATTAATGGGGCCGGGGGTGGGGGTGAAGGCTATAGCTAGGCCAAAATAAGGTATGACATTTTGCAGTTTGGCAAAGTAGCCCTGCTTTGAGCCGCTTATAATAGGGCTCAAGGCAATGTTATAATACCTCGATTGTTTCAATCCTTTGTGGGTGTATACAATAAAATTAACCACGAATTAAACTTTATTTCAAATTCTGGCCTATAGGAATACATAATAATATATTCAAATTATGGGGGAATAAAAAGTGATATATTTTTCCATAACCGTACGCGTAATGTAGGTCTACTTCGGAGTGAATTTTTTTTCTCAAAAACTCAAAGCTGCGAAAGTTTTTCCCCCATTATTTTTCAGAGGAATAACAAACTGCTGTTTTTAATTTTCCATTGATCCTTTTAGAAAGTCATGAGACCGAGTTTCTCCTGGATGGGATAGTGTATTTTGTGAGTGACAAAAGACATCAGACGCCAGCACTTTAGTTGTGTGTGAATGCATGTTATTTTTCCCCAAAAAAATATGGACACTATTGGTAATTACTCAAAATAATTGTAAGCATAAAAACGTACATGGTAACGAGTAAGGGAGGATAGAGCTGTTGATAGTATAAAACATTATGATAGAAACGGCTCCCTCTGAAGTAACATAGTTTTATTTAGCAATAATTAAATTATCACTAAAATATTGGAATTGAATTCGAGCGAGGTCTCGAATGAGCATATGAAAGCACACAACCTGTGGACAAGGGTGTTTTTCGTTCATTATTCTCTCCCGCGCAACTTCGATAACCAATATTGTTTTCAAATTTTCACAGGGTGGGTTTGTTATTTTATGCATATGTTGAGATACATGTACACCAAGTGTGAGAAGACTGGTCTTTGACAGGTACCAAGGTGCCCACAGCGCCTTTAGTTAATGGTCTCTCTGGATCTGGATATTATTATACTCCGATAAAAGCGGATACCCGTTTCGCATCAGAGTTTTATGACCTGACCAATGACCTAGTGGAAATGTCTAAATAAACTGTGCTTTAATCGCTGTCTTGAAGGCTTTATAATCTTTTAAATCTAGGATATTGTGGGGGAGAGTCTCTAGAGTGCGTGGCGTGTCCACAGTTTCTAGAATGCAGTGGCGTGTCCAAACGTTCGAGGAGGCCATTTAGTGTAATTGGTTTTCCAACAGAGATTTAAAGGCAGTGGACACTATTGGTAATTAATAAAAAATAATTATTGTCATCAAACCTTTCTTGATTACGAGCAATGGGGAGAGGTTGATGGTATACAACACTGTGAGAAACGGCTCCCTCTGAAGTGCCATAGCTTTTGAGAAAGAAGTAATTTTTCCATGAACTTGATTTCGAGACCTCAAGTTTAGAACTTGAGGTCTCCAAATCAACCATCTAAACACACACAACTTCGTGTGACAAGGGTGTTTTTTCTTTTATTATTATCTCGCAAGTTCGATGACCGATTGAGCTCAAATTTTCACAGGTTTAATATTTTATGCATATGTTGAGATACACCAACTGTGAAGGCTAGTCTTTGACAATTACCAATAGTGTCCACTGCCTTTAACTATTATTATCAATAATTAATTTTGTTAAAACCTGGATACCAATTTCTGTATGTAGAAAGTTACTGGCGTCATTGGGAAATCCCCCGGAGATTCTCTCCTTCATAGATGGTAAATGTACACGGGCTGAAGGAGGTTGGTTTAAAAGGGGGCGCTATCAGAAGTTTGTTGTTTACCGTATTAGGACGGGGCGGAAACCATAATCTCCGGGAAGGGGCGGAGGGAGCCAAATCTCCAGACCGGGGCAGCGGGAAAGTTAAAGGAACACGTTGCCTTGGTTCGGTCGAGTTGGTCTTTGAAAAGCGTTTGTAACCGTTTTTTATAAAATACATATGGGTAGAAAGATGTTGTAAAAGTAGAATACAATGATCCACACAAACATGCCTCGAAATTGCGTGGTTTTCCTTTTACCTCGTCGACTAACACGTCGGCCATTTATGGGGGTCAAAATTTTGACTCCCATAAATGGCCGACCATGTTAGTTCGCACAGTAGAAGGAAAACCACGCAATTTCGAGGCAAACTTGTGTGGATCATTGTATTCTACTTTTAAAACATCTTTCCAACCACATGCATTTTACAAAAAACGGTTACAAACGCTTTTGTTTTGACCAACTCGTCCGATCCAAGGCAACGTGTTCCTTTAACCAGCAATGGAGGGGTTTCCCTAAGTGGCCAGTAATTGGTATTTACCGAGTTTTTCATTACTTAACATTTTAAAAATGGGATGTTTGTTAAGACGAGGGAACTCAGCAAACTCCCAAGTTAAGAAATTGTGCTTCAGTAAATAGATGACAATACTTATTCTAGGCATCGGAAATCAGCATTTAGCTTGGTAGGATTCGAACCCACAACCTTGTGATTGCATGTCTTGTTTAGTACTTCAGTTCTCTCATCTCAGTATTAGAAATCAAGGAAGAAATTACCCATTATTTTTTTCTTGAAAGCCATTATAACACTTTCGGTACAGAAAAAAAAAAAAAAGGTTCACAGATTTACAAATAATTTACAGGGTTTACAGAAGGTAATGGTGAACGACTTCTCTTGAAATATTGTTCCATGAAATGCTTTACTTTTTGAGAAAACATTAAAACAATATCAATTCTCGATAGCGAGAATTACGAATTTATCTTAAACACATGTCATGACACGGCGAAACGTGCGGAAGCAAGAGTGGGTTTTCCCGTTATTTTCTCCCGACTCCGATGACTGATTGAGCCTAAATTTTCACAGGTTAGTTATTTTATATATAAGTTGTGATACACGAAGTGTGGGACTTGGACAATACTGTTTACCGAAAGTGTATAATGGCTTCAACAAGACATATTGGATACACACATAAGAGGCAATACATATTTTTGAGGTACAATATTTGCAGTTAACTTTATTGAGTTATGGTTGCAGTTTAAATGAAATATCAAAGGAATTTACAAGTAATATTTACCATCACCAGTTAAATATAATTTGAATAAATCCTACCTATCTCTGCTTCATATCATTGCTGTAATATTACATTTACACTGTTTTCTTAATCACAAAAACCCCAAAGAACTTATTGACATTTAAATTATACGTTATCCAAAATAAGGCAAGAGCTTATTTTAATCAGATTTAATCTTCAGCATGAAAAAATATACCATTAGTTAATATTACACAAATCAAACTTCAAAAGTGTGGCTGTCTCCTGTTATGTGACCGGACAAAGAAATTGCATCAAAAATATCTTTAACAACATTAACAATAATAATAACTAGTTTTTATATAGCACATTTCACAATAACTTCTCAATGCGCATAACATTAGTGCCCTTTTAATTGGGCCAATAACACTCATTTAATTTTTCTCCACTCCCTGGGGAGTATACTGCCCTGAGCTGCCCTGGCAGTCCAGTGGCTTTCTCATATACAATTTCAACCTCTACCCTCACAGGTACCCATTTATACCCCTGGGTGAAGAGAAGCAATTATAGTAAAGCATTAGCTAAAAGACACTGGACACTATTGGTAATTGTCAAAGACTAGTCTTCTCACTTGGTATATCTCAACGTATGCATAAAATGCAGAACTTGTTAAAAATTTGAACTCAATGGAAGAAAAAACATCCTTGTCACAGGAAGTTGTGTGCTTTCAGATGCTTGATTTAGGGACCTCAAAATCTAATTATGAGGTCTCAAAATCAAATTCAAATATTTTAGTGTAAAATTACTTTGTTCTCGAAAACTGCAGTACTTCAGAGGCAGCCGTTTCTCACAATGTTTTTTTAGAATATCAACAACTCTCCATTGCTTGATGCCAGTAAGTTTTTGATGCCAACAATTATTTTGAGTAACTACCAATAGTGTCCACTGTCTTTAAGGACACAAGTGTCATGATCGGGATTTGAACCAATAATCCGATGACTTTACCACCAGAACTTAAATTTGATGCTTCCCACCACTCAGCAACAGCAATGTCACCCTACATAAACCCAAACAAAAATTAAGATAAATTATCAACTGTTTTAAACTCTCCTTTTCTTGGTAATAAACAACATTCTAGCTAGCTGTGACCAATCATTTGAAACCATTTAACTTAATTAGGCCGTGTCCGAATGGGCGACTTTGGCTACAGCTACGGCTAGATCAGCGCGTCTGTCAGTGTTGAAGAATAGCAGACGCGCGCGCCCTAGCCGTAGCTGTAGCCGAAGTCGCCAATTCGGACACGGCCTTGCATTGTTTAATTTTTCAACATAGATAGAAATTAATATTTTTTTAAAAGAAAGAAGAAATGCTCCTAACTTGCACAAGGGTTCTTTTTAATTAATTCATTGAAACCATATGACCTAAAGGTAGAGTCATACTATGGTTATCACTCAGAATGAAGTGTGAGTATATTCCCTCCGAAAGCCTCAAGGTCATCAAGATGGTGATGGTAGTAAGCATCATGCAAAATTATTTTGTGATTTCGGAGGTTGAGCAAAGAATTGACTAGAGTGGGATTCGAACCAACGACCTCCGGATTAACGTGCCGGCGCTCACCAACTGAGCTATCTGGCCCTATATAGGCGGTGCCCCTAATTTGTCAATATCTTTGTTTGAGGGTGCCAGTCAGAAGCCATACAACCGTTAACTGCATTTCGTGTAGCCAGGGATCACACCTAAATTACGATACAACCTGGTAAGCGGCAGCCAGGGGATCACCTTGAGAAATGAGTAAAACAATGTTACAAAAACACATTTTGTGACTTGTTTTACTCATTGCTCAAAAACTACAGTACCTCACCAAGTAATATTTTAAAGGAAGCTTGTTACCATCATTATCTTCAAACTGTGTGAGTTTAATGTAAATCTGTCGATATTGTGTTTTGTGTCCTAAAAAAGTACATATACTCTTTAAACTTTCAAAGGTGTTGTATCTTTCTATAACAATTTGTCTTTAAATCAGTGACACATTGAAAAAAAAAAAAAAAATCTATGACACTACCTTTAAGACAAACAAACTGGCATTCAACATTGAGACATTTTTGGAACATTATTGCAACGTAAAATCTGGCACATACTAAAGACAATTCGAAAGTTGACTGGCATTAGGCAAACAACCAAAATTGAACACCCTGTCCCTAAAATACACATTATTCTACAATTACAAAATACTCTGTATATACTTCATATACTTTTCTATAATACACTTTTCTAATTAATTATTTTGTCTTGTGTTAATTCGGTGTAAAGGTTTTGATTTCCATTTGCTTTCTCGGGCAAACAGACGCCAAAATACTTTTACAAATATTAACCAAATTCATTATTTTCTTGGGAAAATAAAAGTGAACATACGAAAAGAAACATAAGAAAAGTACAGACTAAATTTAAACTCAAAAGATGCAGCCCTTCCTAGTTCTGCAGAAAATAAGATTGATATATTCCTTGTATAATATCTTCCTACAGCTGCTCTAAAATAAAAGAAGAAGCTTGGACCAAGCTGATACAAGCTGGGACCTAAACTTAAAGGAACACGTTGCCTTGGATCGGACGAGTTGGTCTTCAAAAAGCGTTTGAAACCGTTTGTCATGAAATGCATATGGTTGGAAAGATGTTTTTAAAGTAGAATATAATGATCCACATAAGTATCACTAAAAAATGCATGGTTTTCATTTTACGTCACGAACTAACTCGGTCGGCCATTTATGTGAGTCAAAAATTTGACTCCCATAAATGGCCGACCGTGTTAGTCGATGAGGTAAAAAGAAAACCATGCAATTTCGAGGCATGTTTGTGTGGATCATTGTATTCTACTTTTACAACATCTTTCTAACCATATCGATTTTATAACAAACGGTTGCAGAATGCTTTTCAAGGACCAACTCGACCGATCCAGGGCAACGTGTTCCTTTAAAGGGTGTATGTACTTTTTGTAGGACAAAAACACAATGTCCACAGATTTACACTAAACTTACACAGTACGAAGATAATGATAGTAGAAAGCTTCCCTGACAATATTACGAGCTGAGGTGCGGTAGTTTTTGGGAAATGAGTAAAACAATGTCATGAAAATAATTTTTGTCTCATGAGACGAAAACTATTTTAAGCATGTCTAAACCTATTTTCATGACATTGTTTTATTAATTTCTCAAAAACTACAGCACCTCAGTAAGTAATATTTGAAGCGAAGCTTTCCACTATCATCATCTTCAAACCCTGAAAGTTTAATATAAATCTATGGACATTTTGAAAAAGTACCCAAATCCTTTAAAAATGATTTCTTTTAACGTATCAAAGTATGCGGCTTGGGCTACAGCTGTTGCTATGGGCATCCTATGCTTCAATGCTTGTCCAAAACCATTTATGAATATTTGTGTGACGAGTTACAAACAATGTTTTGTTTTTCAACCTTTGTTTTTCAACCTTAGTTTTTCAACCTTAGTCAATGGCTGGCAAACACTTGGGCTGTGATGTTGCAATAGAAATGTCTGGGGTGGATTTCACAGAGTAAAGACTAGTCTTATATTATTGAGTATAAGACGAGTAACTCGTCCTGACTTAGGACTAGCCATATGTTTTTGATATCTCCTAGGACTAGTCCTAAGTAAGTTACATGTAGGACTAGTCCTAAGTTTGTGAAATCGACCCCTGAACTCATAACTACATAAAACAATAGATGTTAAGTATATGTCTGCTGCCATCTAGTGCTCCAAACTCTCCAAAGAGACAAAGCCATCAGGACATTTTCAATGTTGCCCATATTCAGATACTGTCAACATTTCTTTAACAGATACTGTCAACATTTCTTGTTTTAACGAAACAAACACTTTCTGTTTGGTATCATTTTTCCAGACATATTGCGAAACAACAAAAAGGATTTCAGCAGGGGTTAATAGGACCAAATTTCATCAGAAAATATTGCTTGTTAATATAAGCTGCTAAGCAGAAACTAGCCGGCGTCCAGTTGCTAGCCAGGTTATTAAACCTGTATGTTCACTGGTACCCTCTTTTAAGTATAAGTAGAATTTCCGGTGCTTAGCAAACTTGTGCACTTAGCAGCTTTGTGAAAATGGAAACAATAACCCCAAATGGAGAAACAAATATTTCGGAAGAACAAGAAAAGTATTTCTAGTATAACAATAAATTGCAGCACATTTTGCTCAACTCTCTTCAGAAATGAATACAAATCAGTTAAAGCTTTGTTTCTCTTCTACAACCTTTCAGAAAACAACAAATATTTTACATCTTCTGCATAACTGACAACCAGTCAACGTTAGGAACTTCAAAAACTATTCACAATACATACGGACATAACTCAATAAACTGATCATGCTTTTCATGGGATCAGGCATACCATCATGATCAGAGTCCAACCGTTTGAGTGTTGAGTATACTATACGATGTTGGACGGTGTTTGATTATGTGTGTTTGGTTATGTGTGCATGCCTTAAAATAAATGGGGGAACAAAAGAAAAGAAAATGCAAAGGCTCTATTTTGATAAAATAATTACAAAAAAACAAACAAATAAATACAAGTAAAGCCCGGTTCATACTTCCTGCGAATGCGAATGCGATATGAACGTTGACGTCAAAAATTCGCATCGAATAATTCGCAGCAGTTCAACTTTGCTCAACTCACTTGCGAATATCGCTGCGAAAGGAGGGTTGTGACATCACATTTACGTCAAATTCGTTTCGCATTCGCATTCCCAGGAAGTATGAACCGGGCTTAAAGTGGTACTCTCTATAACGCAAGAGCTTCATCCCAACAAATCTCATATTGCAATGTCTACAAAATATTACACACGCCAAGAGTGCCATTGAGTTGAAGGGTAAATGTAGTAGTAAAAAGTAACATTCAGGAGTACTGCGGACCATTTTTATAAGCAAAATAAAGGTCTGTTAAATTGACAATAATTTCTTAGTCTTGGTGTCTTCAAAGATTATCTCTTGACTAGGTCAAGAAGGTTTCAAGGTTTTTTGATACTGTGCAAGAAGGTTTCAAGAAGGTTTCAAGGTTTTTTGATACTGTGCAGTCAAATCTGCTTAGAAGGACACACAGGTCTTCAATCAGGGCCCAATGTCAAAGAGCAGCTTAAGCGCAAAAAGTAGCTAAGCACAACAAAAAATTTCTCATCAGAATCAGGTTAATACAGCCAAACCACGGTGTCACGTCTATAATTTGGGACTGGTATCCTGCTATTTTTTTTGCTTAGCAGAAAATTTGTTAAGCAATATTTTCTGCTTGAGCAGCTCTTTGAAGTTGGGCCCAGGTATAGACCCTACAACAAGTTTCAGAATGTTTTCCAACTTTTCTGAGGAAACATGGGGTTTCCATGTCCATTTCTTCAAAGTGCCAGGCCTGAAGCTTCGTTCGATGTTGCTGTTTCAGTCATTGGACAGTGATTAACAAATGTCCAATTAAACCAAAACAGTTATTGGCTTCGATCGCCAAAACGCACCCCTTGGAAGGGCAAGGGCACCAAGGCCTTTTTTTTTTACCGATAAAAGGCACCCTCTGTGAGGAAATTGTGTTCTTCTTTTGGAACATTTCAAGGAGCACCAAGGCACACCAAGGCAATGACCAGGGGCCACTCTGTTCTCTAACAGAACAAGCCTGAAGTGCGATTGAAACACAACCACACTCTTACACAAGTCCCATCGGTTGTATCTGTAAAGTCTATTACGCATCTTTGTCATGATTTGACCATCTTTGTTAGGTACCCGTAAACACATACAGTATTGACAAGTGCTGCTGAAACGGAACCAGACTGGTGTTCTCTTTAATCTTTCTTTGGACCATCACAAATGGCATCATTACACTTTGTTGGGTGATTTCGGAGGGCGTATAGCTGCTACGTTATGCATCATCACAAACACTATAAAGGCCATTGGTTATAAATACTTGCATCATCTCCTGAAATGGTGCTCCACTTAAAGTTTCCAGTTACAGAAGAAAGACTTTGGCACGGTCAAATCGACCAAGAAATCCTGGGGGAAAAAAACAGGGACAAAAATAAATGAAAAATTACTTAAAGAGTTCGAATTTGGGGGAAATCCACTGGACCACAGATTACAAAATTATTTGACACCTTTGAAGTGTTAACAAGATGCTGTGGCGCATTCAGCAGCCACTTTCAGTACCACCGGGGCAAACCCTTTCTCATAGTAAACTGGGTTTACGTGTATTACAGAACACACGGGACCAACAGCTTTATGTCCAATCCAACGAACAAAGCAATAATTGTTAAGTATCTTGCTAAAGAACAAATTTCAAGACTGGGGTTTGAACCCACACTCTGTTCATCAGAAACATGAGAGCATGAGTCATGGAGTTGATTTCACAAAACTCTTCCTAACTTATAGTACGAACGATCCTAGAATTTAGGACGTGTCCCAGCCATAAAATCGATCCTTTGTCAGACCATTTCTAGGAGCGGTCTCAAGTTAGGACGAGCAATTTTAAGACATAGCTTAGAGTGATAATTACAAAGAAATTTACTTTTCAAAATGTTCTGCACGATAGCTTTGTGAAATTGGGTCCAGTTTTTATAAATAATTAATAATTTGGGAGGCCAATCATCCTTACTGGCAGTTAAGAGCTGAATTGCGAAGGACGCAGCTACAACGTGTTCGAGAAGCAGACATGCAAGGGTGCCTTTGGCTGCCAGCCAAATCTACCCATTATGACCACAGAGACAAGCCAGAGATCGAAAAAAAATTCCCGAGGGAGGAAAACCGGATGGACTGGAAAACCCTTGTGGCACAGCAGAGAACCAACGCTCAACTCACATATGGCCCTTGTTGGGTATTGAAACAGGGTCACCTTGGTGAGAGGCGAGCGCTTTACGCAATAGACAGTCATTGTTTTCATAACACACACAAATACATAAAATACCCCGACTCACCCAGTATGTGACAATCTCTGGGGTGGTTTGACAGTTTTGTCGAGCGTACCACTCTTGACTGTACAGGCACATCAGCACGCCATTGCCCATGAATAGCGACAACCACACAAAGATGTTGTAGATGTTGGAGGAACCCTTGCTGGTTATGAAAATGAAGAGAACTGCAACGGAAGATACAAAGTTGTACACCATTAAAAATATTGGACGTGGGGTTGACGAAGCAAAACAAAATTGACTGGAAGCGGGATTTGAACAAATGACCTCCGGATTAATGTGCCAGTATCTTAGGGAAATCTGTGCCTCGGAGATTCTGTCCTCCATTATGGGAAATTAACATCAGCTGAAGTAGGATGATTCAAAAGAAGGCACTATAGACCATATTGAATAACCCCTTTTTGCTATGAAAAGTCCAAACGCGTCAAACGCGTACATCATCAAAGCGCAACACGCAACATTCCAGTTTTATTTCTACGGCACATACACGCACGCCCACATGCTCACGCACAGACGCCATCTTGTAAGTCAGATATTTGAGCCGAGAGACATCATATTCAATGCGGTCTATATCTGAAGAAGTTTGTACACAGTTTGCCGTATGTGGGGACAGAATCTCAAGAGGGGACCTGCCAAGTATCAAGTTTCTCCTGCCACACAGGCCCTTTGTGTGATGTTGCAATTACACACTGTGAACGTGCACACACAACGTAACTACCAGACTCACACAGGGCTTGAATTCGGGGGGGGGGGGGGAATCAGACTTTTGGGCACACTGTCGGTGATGTGGCAGTCTGGCTACCATAGGCAGTGCCACGTACCAATACCTTTTGTCACTTAATCCACCGGTAGGGAAACATTGAAATCCACGGTGACTGGCCCACCAAAAGTTACTGCTTTGCACACACTTGCTACAAACTTGTAGGGCACTTGTTGAGCGACTAGTTTATTATGGTCACCCTAAACTGTATATCGTAAGACGTATCACACGATCTGAAATAATGATGGGGGGGGGGTTGGGGGCAGTTGCTGTATGCCTTGATGCATCTTTTGACAGCGTACTCTGCATAGTCTCTAACACAGATTGGATCAACTACAGGACTAATTAAAATATCCAATATATTGGATATTTCAAAATCACACTTCCAGGGGTTATGATTGAGCAAGGCTTTCTGGGAAAGAAAAAGAAGGGCGTGCGAGAATGTAGACCACTGGGGTATGAGGTCGGAGATAAAGTCAACACATGAAGGGGCAGAGCTCAATGGATGAGAACATCAAAACAGGAATAAGATGGTGTACTTACAGCCCACACCACCAAACAGGAACATGAGAACCGGGTAAAAGAATCCAAAGGCAAAGGACAAGACGTATTCATGGACGAAGGCAGAGATGACGAAAACGGCCATCATGGAAATGCTCTTGCTGATCCGGAGAAGCTAAAAAATAGAAGAAAGAAAAAGAAATATAGAAGAGTTTGCGATAACACCATGTAATAATCTCTAAATGAGTTGGGGTGGTTCTGAAAAGAATCGTTGGTTTAACTCGACGTTGGTTTAACTCGACTCGAAAAAGAAGCTGAAAAAAAAAAAACACTTTTTGAACTTTGAAGGACAGGGCCAAATGTAAGAAAAATGTTAAAGCATCTGGCCAGCATTGGAAGTTGTCAAATTTGTTTTGCTAATTTTCTGAGAAAACTATATAATTTCAGGCACAAAGAAGGTTTCCACTGTGACGATCTCTACACCATGTTTAAATATTCAACCTTTGAATTTATTGCTTGACAAATGTATTAGCTTTAAATCAAAAGTTAGCAGGGATCCAGTGTACAATTGCTGCATGCTGTGACGGGGTCCATGGCGTTTTGTTCACCCGAGAGGGGAAATGTCACCCAAGGGGCGAAGCCATGGGTGCTATTTGCCCAAGAGGGTGTACAAAACCCATGGACCCCCTTCACAGCGTGCTACAACTGTTTTGTTAAACCTTGGTAACATTATTATTCCTCTTCTCAAATTCTGTTGTCATCTTCAAACATTATTACGACCGAGTATGCGAACAGTTGTTCAAATAAGAAACATTTATTCATTGTTCCCTCGAACCCGCGGCTGTTTCGTACAAAGCGCTTGACATCGATCAATGGTGGGAACGATCAAGGTGATGTACACCGGTCAACAAAAAATACATGTACCGTGACTAAGGATGGCGGTACGCATAACGTGTAGCGCGCAACCTCAGCCATGGTAAATGCGTTTTTTGTATCACATCACGTCATTGGTTCTCGACCAATCAAACTTCGTTAACAATTACGAATGATGCATATTTTAGGGTATTTTGGCTGGTAACCAATGTGTACTTGGCAAGATCTTACTCTGCCGTGAATATTTTGTACTGCACAGCTTTAGGAAATAATGGTGCCCTGGGGTGTGTTTTCACGGCTGTCACCATTCCCAATATCTGTTTAGGTCAACGGTGGGTGGTCAACCGAAACAGTTACTATTTACGACCGAGCGAAATCGCATCCCAGACAGATCTGGGCCCAATTTCATAAAGCTGCTGAGCACAAAATTTCTTTGATAAAAACAGGATTACCAACCAAATTTTCTTGAATGTTGCTTGTTACTGGTATTCAGATGTTGTTTGCTTATCCTGAAAATCGATGGAAATTTGGTTGGTAATCTTGTTTTTATCAAGGCAAAAATTTCATGCTGAGCAAATTTTTGTGCTTAGCAGTTCTATGAAATTGGGCCCTGGGCACAATATTTCCTAGGGCACCTTGTTCTCAAACAACTATGGGATGAAGGTAGCATTATAAACGCTTCTAAAAAGTTAAAGTCTTGTACCTGGAAGTCTCTATAGATGTACGTGTACAGCCAGTCATGGACCACAATGTTCCATGTGCGGTAGTAGTTGGCATAAGACTTGCAATTCCACCAATCCTAAAAAAACAAAGGGCAAAAAAATACAAAGAGTTTTCACAGGGATGGTCAGACATGCTGCAATCTTTTTCTGGTAAGCAAACATTTTTGTGTCATGCTAACTTTCGTGCTTGAGCAATTTGTTGTCAAATTGGGTTTGGGTTTTATAAAAAGCTTACAGACGGGGATGACATTTCATGAATGTGAAAGTTACTGGAAAATGCTTGCAGGCTTTGGGGGGGGGATCCTCCTTGTTCAAGAACCAAACCCTCACATATGTTTCAATTCAAGAGGTGTGCAGATTCTGTGCATCACAAAAACACAAACTACAGATTGGAAGAGAATAAGGACTATTTCACTCCCCCTTTGGTGACTGCTTTTACTTCTTTTGAGAAGTCTAAAGGAGCTCTTGAGAAAATCCTGAGAATCTTGAGTAAGCACTGGTATTGTAAAGCCATTCAAAAGCCTTCCATTACACAAGGGTTCATCCGAAGAAGAAACAAAAACCACTCTAAACCACTCACTTTGTAAAACTGTCTGTCGGCAAAACGCATCATCTCTGCGAAGGCGTTCATCCAAGAGTGAAGGATGGCGAAAAAGGCCAGGACAAGAACCAGGGTACCAGGCAGCATACAGCTGAAGACGCACAGCACCAAGCGCTGGAGGGTCAACGTCTCCTGGCTGAAGTTTTTGAAGATCGGAATGCAGAATCGCTCAAAGGTATAGTAAGTGTAGAACAGACACCCAAGGACCTGAAATACAAATCAAACACATTGTTGATAGACTGACATGTTGTAAAGCCTTGACCACTATAGCAGGACGTGTCCTGTAAGCTTGGCTGGCTCCAGAAAGGTTGGACTTGAGATTTGGTTCCACATAAGTGTGGATGCAGGAATCCGGTTCTCAACTTTGAACTGGGTTACTAGCTAAGCAAACTAATGCATCAGACTCAAGTTATGACGGCTAAATAACAAAAAAGGGAAGTTTCAAGTATGATTGACAGTACCCTTTGTCCCTCTTTGAGTGTGTAAACAAAGCATTACAAAGCCTCCAGGCTCCAATATTGGGTGAATAAACCAGGGATACTGAACAATGATCTGTGCAAGCAAAACAATGGTAATCCACGGGTGGATTTCACAAAGAGTTAAGACTAGTCTTATCTCAAGTTAGGACAAGTTACTCGTCCTAACTTAGGACCAGCCATACGTTTTTCATATCTCCTAGGACTAGTCCTAAGTTACATGTAGGACTTGTCCTAACTCTTTGTAAAATCGACCCCTGGCATGTTAATGAACCGATATTCCAAGTTTATGCAAAAGCATGTCAACAAATGTCGTTCAATTTCTCGCACAGAAAATATTGGCATGAAAACACGTCTTCTGGCTTTAACTGGTCACCGACTGAATTTTCATATTGACCCAATTCACCTGACGTCATCATCAGAATAATCTTGGATGTGCCATTTTGGTGGTCAATTTGTCACTGTGCGTTATTCACTGAAGTGCACATTTTAGGCGTGACGCAAGCGTGACCCTATTGAACACTAAAATGGTGAGCAGGGCCTGTCGCCGCGTGTAACGTGAGTGCAAACGGTCAATATAGATATTTGGATAATTACAAAACAAAAGTAAAAATAATTCACCTGAAGGAAGTTAGTGTTGACAACGTTCCATCTGATACTGGGTGTTCTTGGATACTGATCTCTGTAGATCAACGTGGGGGCAAAGAGAAAGTAGAGGAATTTGGAGAAGTCAGGACAAGGTGAGGAAGGAGAGTCACTTGTTCTGGACGCGCTGGCGGGGCTGTTACCGCTGATGGGGGTCCTGAGGCGGGGAGTGCCCTCGCTGTTGCTTCTCATGTGGCCATTGGTACGGACGTGACCGTTCCGCCCGTTGAGACCGTTCCGTTGAAGCAGACTACCATTTGAAACTGCAAATTTGGAATAAAGGTATCAAAAATTTATAAATTCCAGTATAGAAGAATACTCCAATAGGCCTTAAGAAGTAAAAAGATATTGTTGCAAAAATCAAAATAAAAAATGCTGTTTTTGATAAAAGAGGTAATTTCTCACTTAAATAATTAAAGACTTCAGGCCTGAATCCTTTAATTATGCTTGTATGTTTTATGATTATTTATTGTGATTTTTGGAAATAAAACAAGCAAAAAAACAAACAATTATGCATCTGAAAGCACACAAAGTTGTGCAACAAGGGTGTTTTTTCTTTCATTATTCACTTGCAACTTCATTGAATAATTGAGTCAAAATTTTCACAGGTTTGTTATTTCACTATAAACCACAAGGTTTGTTATTTGATACATGTTGGGATACACCAAGTGAAATTACCAAAGGTGTCCAGTGCATTTAAAGGTAGGATAATTTTATAGTTGGTTTTTGTCAACATCGCTAATTTATCAAGAAAACTTTGCGAGACGTGATCACAGTTAATGATTGGCTAACACATTTAAAAGGCTGAGCTTCATAGATTGGCAGCAAGCCTTACCGTGGGGCGGCCTCCATTTTAGTGCCCTTGGAATGTTCTCCCGAACGAACGAGTGGAGCTTCATGAACAGACGAAGTTGCTCTGCAATGATGATGATGGTGGAGGCAGGGGGAAGCTGGTGATTGACAACGGACCAAATGGGGAACACGCCCATGATGAGCTGTGACATCACATACACGCCCAGCCATATCTACATAACGGGTCAGAGGTAAGAGGTCAAATTTGAATCAATATGTACAGAATATGATTTGTTTTTACCCTAAACAACAATGTGTATTAAGCACTTCATAATATTAAATGATTGGTCACTTTTGAATAGTTAGCGTTTACTTTTTTGAACCTCAGCTACAACTTGTAAATATGGATTAATATTTTGTTTAAAGTTTTTTGTAATGTATTTTGTAGCTTTCAATTTATAACAATTCCAAGCTGATTATGGTTGCAAATAAATTATCCTTACCTTAACTAATATTAATAATATTAAAGATTTTTGTAAATTAAAGATTTTTGTAAAGCGCCTAATGCAAAAGCCTCTTAGCACCTAAAGAGGACAATAATATATACAATGAGTGAAAGATACAATACAAGTAAGCAGATTACAAATAAGCAGCTTTCAAACAAATGAGTTTTTTAACAGAGACTTAAAACCAAGTAAAGAACTACAGCCTGGCAAATATGCATAGGCTGCTTCTTTTTCTTTGGAATAGTCTGCCTATGCATATTTGCCAGGCTGTAGTTCTTTACACTGTTTTAAGTCTCTGTTAAAAAAACTCATTTGTTTGAAAGCTGCTCATTTGTAATCTGCTTACTTGTGTTTTATCTTTCACTCATTGTATCTTTTATTGTTCTCTTTATGCGCTTAGAGACTTTTGTGCAAGACTTTACCAAAAATCTTTAGTATTATTATCATTAGTTAAGGGAAAGGATAATTTATTTGCAACCATGATCAGGTTGGAATTGTAGTACTGTAGTACTTTCTCGCGTTGAAAAACTCCACAGGCAAATCATTCGGGTGGGATTCAAACCCACGGCCTTTGCATAAGGTTTATTGTGATTCAGAACCGTAATGCGTAATGGGTAGGCAGATGGGGCAGATTTGCTACTGCGGTGTATGTTGTCATGCACGACTCGCGCACCCATTGCCTATACTTTGTGTGGGTTCAACAGCGCCCTCTTTTGACATTTTGCTATTCACAGATGCATTACTACTAGGCCACTGAGGTAACCAATCCTATGTATTAGCAGTGGGTACCGCAACGATTTATTGACATTTATTTTATTGTACACAATGTTGCACAAACAAAGAGGATCTAGACAATCAGGGCCCGATGAAATAGAGCAGAATATATTGCTTAAACTTGTTTTGCTTAGCAGAAATGAGCATAACACCAGTCACAAATTGTAAATATGAAACTGTAGTTTGGCTGGTAACCTTAGCACCGGGCTACTTATCATCTTGCCTTGCTCTCTACCAACCGCCACGCTCAAGCTTGCGATCAGCTTCTGACAACACACGCCTAACTGAACACTCAACCAACAGAACATTCACATCTGTTCACAACCGGACTTTCTTCTTTGTTGCTCCCCGAATATGGAACAACCTCCCAGAACACATCAAAAATTGTAATTCCTTGCCATTATTAAAAAAATCTCTCAAAACTCACTTATATCAGATGTAATATGTTATAGTTATAGTTCCATTGGTTTTGCTCTTTTCAGCGCTTTGAACTTGATTTAAAGGCGCTTTACAAATATTTAGTGTATGTAACTGTAAGTATCCCAGTAAGCATTAATTGGTTAGCTCCTTTTTATGTTTGGAATGAAGTGCAATGAGAAACAAACAATCAGCAGATTTTGCTCACCGGGTCTGGAATGTGACGTTTTTTATGGCGGTTATTGGCCCAGTACTGGAACAGGACAAAGTTGACGACCATGGTCCACATCATCATGACGCACCACGTCGAGAGGACGACGGGGAACTGACCAAACTGCCACAGCAGCATCTCCACGTTCAGCTTAACACTTTGGCCACACACAAAGACAAAAATATGGTGTGAGTATCAGACTACCTGCTACTAGCTACTTGTTAGACCAATTTAAATTAAATTCAATTCAATTGATTAATTTCATCACAGATAACAAATAAAAAGTGAAAGTTGTTTTCCCTGTGTGCACTAAAACGATTCAAAATTTGATATTCATTTAAAAACAAAAATATTGCATTTTAAAAATACAGAAAATTACAAAAATTTAGTTTAAAGCCATTATACACTTTCGGTAAACAGTATTGTCCAAGTCCCACACTTCGTGTATCACAACTACTATATAAAGTAACAATCCTGTGGAAATTTAGGCTCAATCGGTCATCGGAGTCGGGAGAAAATAACGGGAAAACCCACTCCTGTTTTCGCGCGTTTCGCCGTGTCATGACATGTGTTTATAACAAATCCGTAATTCTCGCTAACGAGAATTTAAATTGTTTTACCGTTTTCTCAAAAAGTAAAGCATTTCATGGACTAATATTTCAAGAGAAGTCTTTCACCATTACCTTCTGTAAACCCTGTGAAATATTTGTAAATCTGTGAACTTTTTTTTTTTTTTATATAGAATATAAGATTCTATATCTATAGTACTAGTGCAGTTTGGCGCGTCGATGACGCAGTGATTGCGTAGGTGGTGTGGCATGTTTGTCTGACAGCGGGGTATTTTAAGCAAAAGTGGCGTCATTAGTGCAGGGTGCTATTGTTGGTTCCCATTGTTTGGCATTTTGAGTGGCTTGGTGAAGCTGGTTCAAGCCAATACCAACCATCCCCAGGTCATCAGAGAGTTGCTGTTGGTTGGTGCGCATAAGTGCTCCACCTCTACGATAGGGTTTGTTTTGTTAATTTTTCTTTTCCATTGTTCGGCATGTTGAGTGGCTTGGTGAAGTTGCTTTGTTCCAATACCAACCATCCCCAGGTCATGAGAGAGTTGCTGTTGGTAGGTGCGCATAAATGCTCCATCTCTAGGATAGGGTTCTGTAGGTTGGGTGTTCTTGTTCAGGAGTATTGAGAGAGGAGTGTCATGCCTAGTTGCGGGTCCAATAAGTTGTAAATTATGCTTGTGTAGCGTTATTGATGCTGGTATGATATTGCTTCGATGATAAAGTTCAGTATTTGTGAAGGGTTCCGGGTATCTAATGTTAGTGCATATCGAAGCAAAGCTTGATGGGATGCGTCAATGGTTTTCTCTAGCACTTCTGTATGTTTATGGTGTTTGAAGCTTTGCATGGTGTGATGAGTAAGAGTAACTATAAATATAAATATGAATAGTAAACTTGCGGGTACAACCATGAGTTTTAGCCAGCTTGGTAAAATGGGGTCAACATTTGCGAATAAATAAACTGGTTGTACAAATTGTTCACGTACAATAAATTTCCATTTAACCCTATAGGTGCACACAGCAGTCGCTAGCGCCCACCAAAAAAACCCAGTTAATTTGGACTTTGATAAGTGGTAAAAATTGAATGAATTGGGACTCGACATGATTGAGGAATGCAATACAAGGCGGCGTGTTACTCACCCTCCGGTCTCGCTGTATTCGTGCACAGCTTTATTCATTATGAATACAATCAGCATGGCAATGAAGATGTTATATATCGTCTTGATGTTCTTGTTGACCAGTAATTGCCTGCACGGAGGAGAAAAATTGAAATATAGAAACAAACTATGCAATTTTAAAAGTAAGTTTTGCACTGAAGGCACTGGACACTATTGATAATTGTCAAAGACTAGTCTTCTCACTTGGTGTATCCCAACATATGCATTTAATAACAAACGTGTGAAAATGTTGACTAAATTGGTCATCAAAGTTGAAGAACATAATAAAAGAAAAACATAATGCAAGACCATACTTAAAGAAAAGAACAAACTCTACCTGACAAGAAGATACACACATGGTGTTACCGCACACCAAATATATATTGATACCTCACCATGCAATGCCTCAAATCCTATAAAAACACTCTTGTTATACAAATTTGTGAGCTTTAAGATGCCTGTGAAAGGCTTCAGATTTCTTAATAGTTCTGTAATGTTCCTTTAAGTGTATCATATGAATTATGAAACTTACGTGAGGAGTGATTCCCTGGCAACGAACACCTTTTCCTTTAGTGTTTTCCTGAAAGAACAATTCCACAAATGAATTTTGGGGGTTAGTGTTACAAAGATTACTGAACCACGAGAGGGTGGTAAACATTACCATGGGTATTCTGATAAAACACGTGCACAATGCACCAAAACTCCAGTGCTACGTACCAAGTAAATATTTTTTACAGACTACTGAAGACTTTTTTTATCTGTGCGAACTGGGTAAATTAGCCAAAGTTTGAGATAAATTTTGAATTTTATGAAGTTGAGTTTTTAATCCAAAATAAAAAAAAATCACCATGACGACATGATAAGTTTTTCAGATTTTGGGTCAAAAAATTGACTGTGATTTTATGGTTTAAAATGATACAGAAAGGACTGCTGAAGACATTTAAACTGTGCGGACTAGGTAAATAAGCCAAAGTTTGAGACATATTGAGAATTTTGTGAGTTTTAGTTTTTGGTCTAAAATCTAAAAAATTTGAGAATTCCCAGATTTCAGCACACCACGACAGAATATCGGCTATGACTCACAGCTGAGTTCTTGCAAATCCCTGTGAGTGTCTCCTAATACTTTCTCACACACCAACATCAAATCCTGTTAGAAATTATGAGAACATTTGTTGCCATTCCTTTGTTGAGCCAGGGTTTCAGTATAGCAGCAATACTTTCAAAGGAAAATAATAACTCAATAATATGGCGGGTGGGCATGGACATCTTTTTCAGAATACCAAAATGAATAAATAAAGACAACCTACGATTCTTTGTCTGAAGTCTTATGATGGGTTTCCTGGAACATGCAGTCAGTCTCGCTCTGTTTCTCCACCTCTCCAACGAAGCTATCCAAAAGATCTTCAAGATGGCCGTCAAGACGACCCAGAAATTCAGCTCTGACTTTCTGTTTCAAGAGACGGGAGCAAAGAGAAGAATTGTATCAGTGCAAACATGTATGGAAAACTATCATGACAAGCTTGAGTAGAATCATACTAATGCTGACGGTCGCCACAAGAACTGATGTGATGTGATCAAGCTAAAGGAGTTTAAAGGGCAATGTAAACTTTTGGTAATTACTCAAAAGTTAATGAGCATTTAAGCACTTTCTTGGTAAAATAGCATTCGAGAGCTGTTGGTATTATATAAATCAATGTTAGAAACGACACTTTTGATGAAATATATTTTTAGAGAAAGAATTAATATTCCACACAAACTTGTAAGACTTTCTCAGGCATCTGAAAGCACATTTGTAACAAGGGTGTTTTTTTTTCTTCTTTTGATTATTTTCTTGCAACTGTGATGACCAATTGAGCCCAAAAGTTTCACAGGTTTAATATGTTTAAATGCACAATGTAAGGATACACAAGGGGTGGATACCGGTCTTTGAAAATTACCAAAAGTATACCCTGAATTTTAAAACCAATTTTGCAAATCTTTTTGTTTGCGTGCAATTAATATATTTTTAACTTCTAACTTTGTCATTAGGTCTAGGACCTAACACATAAACAAGTTTCAAAATAACACTACTTTAGCATGACCAATGTATCGTTAGGATTTCCAATGTAAGTATCACGATAATAAACATAATAATAACAACCAGTTTTTAAATAGCGCTTTTTACAGCCAGAGGGCGTCTCAAAGCGATTCCAACATCATTACCTACTAATAACGAAATACGCCACTAATTATATATACTTTGCGCTTACCTGTGCCAAATGGCGCAGATGCACCGCATTCATGTCCTTGTCAAGCTCCTCCCCAAAGTGGCTGTCCACCGGGTCTGGCTCTCGACCCGCCCTCATAGTGAGGCTGGGTTATCTCAAAATATTCTTTAAGGCGTATCACTTGACCTGCGAACAGAAAGAGAATGATTTCATTACAAATCAGTTCATATGGTCAAGGCCGAGTTGTTGAGAGGATTGAATTCAAGTGATGGTTTAAGCTTGATTCATATTTCATGCGAATGCAAAGTGAATTTGACTTCACAACTTTCCTTTTGCAGTGATATTCGCAAGCGAGTCGAGCAGAGTTGAACTGCTGGGAATTATTCCTTGCGAATTTGTGACGTCAACATTCGCTTCGCGTCCGCATTCGCAGGAAGTATGAACCGGGTTTAACTCATCAGGGTGTGTCCTTCAGCAAGATTGTACTTATCTGTGCAATTGCATAGCTTCACCTACAGGTATATATGGAAATCTGCGAGGGTAGACTTGATATTGTGTTTGAAAAAGTCTTTGGTGCTCCACTACAGCCAGGGGCTGTATATCTACACACAAAAGGAGCTGACAAAGATTACAGGAATGTTACTGGTTACTTATATAAAGTGCATTGATACGCTATTGTAAAAGGGGTTACATATAAGAGTTTGTTATTATTATTATGAATGTCAGCTTGAGGAGTGAACAATCTCTGAAAGAAAACACCCATGCGGAACTCCATAAGGTTGCAACATTGATTGTCCAAGCCTGCATTCTACTTCGCAAAAATTTAAAATTAAATTTGCACATGTTTTCCAATAAAAAGGTAGACCGTTTATTGTTGTATTCACTACAATTTCAGAGCCATAAGTTGCAGCAGTGAAGAGAGCGACGTTACTTGTGCACATCAAAACGCATCCATAGACTACAGACCTGACAGACTTGACAAAATGTGCTTACGTCATCCCGCCACCATGTTAGAGGTAAAACATTGATGAAACGATTGGCAACACAAAGTGAAGTATGCATGACGCTCAGAATGAGCCAATACTTGTTTTACCTGGTACCCTGCTCCAGTGTAGGCCTATAATCCAGTAATGTCATGTGCACAAAGTCTTGTGCCAATGTTTACTAACTTCAGATACAAGCAAACTTCAGTTCCGCCTCGAAATTCTTTTGCAATGTTTGCTCCCCAAAAAGCAGACTGCAATGCTGGTCTGTGCCTCCGCGTGCTTGGTCTCTTAGAACCACCACAACCGGGACAACTCACAAACAGAGATTATATACATGGTGTCCTCGCAAACCTCACGTGAACGTATCCCTGTCAAGCGAAGTTTCAAAACCTACATGCCTTCAATCTACATGCACTAGTTACAGAGCCATTTCCCCTGCACGGAACAGATTGCTACATGTACACCGATGGTCAGCAAACTGCAAATGAGCAAAACTTCTGCACAAAATTAAAAGTCTAATTTCGGACCGGCTCAATGTTCAAGTGGACAGCCCTTTTTTGTGTTGCCCACGATGTATTATTGAGTCACTGAGTAAACAGTCTAGATAAAGCTAAACTATAATACAAATATCAACACACTGGTAATAATATGAGATTTAATGAGGACCTGATTAACTGAATTTACATTGACCTTTTCAATCTTGTTTAAAGGAACATGTTGCCTTGAATCGGACGAGTTGGTCAAAACAAAAAGCGTTTGTAACCGTTTTTTATAAAATGCATATGGTTGGAAAGATGTTTTAAAAGTAGAATACAATGATCCACACAAGTTTGCCTCGAAGTTGCGTGGTTTTCCTTCTACTGTGCGAACTAACATGGTCGGCCATTTATGGGAGTCAAAATTTTGACCCCCATAAATGGCCGACGTGTTTAGTCGACGAGGTAAAAGGAAAACCACGCAATTTTGAGGCATGTTTGTGTGGATTATTGTATTCTACTTTTACAACAGCTTTTTACCCATATGCATTTTATAAAAAACGGTTACAAAGGCTTTTCAAAGACCAACTCGACCGATCCAAGGCAACGTGTTCCTTTTAGGGCGATTCCGCGGTAACACGCATTACGCTTTTGAGGGTCCTTCATCTTTCTCCATTCTCTGGCTGCAAGACTACTTTGATTTAAGTGTTCATCTTTTGTATTTTAAAACCTGAATATCTAGGCCAGATCCCCATGTTCACACAAAAGTGAAAGATCAACTGGTTTAGCTGAGAGAGCTCTGCGAATATCGGTAACACGCGTTACGCTGAATGGAATGACCAAAAAAATACCGAACTTCATTTCAACTTTGTCCTCAAACTAACCAGTCTACTACAAATTTGTTTCTATTGTCATCAAGTATTATGCTAAGGTTTATCATACCAAGACAATTACAATAATCCACGTGTAACTTTTTTAGTAAATTGCTAAATAGTCGGTAACACGCGTTACGGTAACACGCGTTACAATTTTTCCAAGCTACATGTTTATATGTTATTTCAATTGTTGAGTTACAAATTCTAAAAAAATATCAACCAATATCAGTAGCACATCATATTTAAAGAGCAAAAAATTAAATAGACCTTTTTCGTAACGTTTTGCTCTACATATCACAAAATTTAAGGTAACACGCGTTACGGTAACACGTGTTACAATTTGTCTTGCTACATTATTGATGTTATTTCAATTGTTGAGTTACAATTTCTCAAATTTATCAACCAATATCAGTTGCACATCATATTTGAAGAGCAAAACAGTAGCTATAGACCTTTTTATTCATATATTTTTTTAGTTGCTCTACATATCCGAAAATTTGTTGTGCATGCGGTTGTTTACTATCACGGGTTCTCCAGTTTCCTAGTAATAGGATTCCTAAAATAAAATGTTTTGTCATCTTTAGAACTTGCCAACTTCCAATTCCTTCAAGCAGGGGGCATCCCTAAAACACTGAAGTCATTTTCTTCACTTACTTGCACTACTTCACCACGGAAATAATCCCAATCATTAACCACAAAAAACAACTCCCCATGCTTAGAATCGTTAATTTGACCCCCCCCCCCCCCCCCCATTCCATCGACATGTCCTTTGCCGTGGGATGTTGAAAAGTAATTCCACCTCATTCACATTATGCTTGCCTACCAGGCCATGGAACGTGGCAGGAATATTTTAGTTTTTAAACTGTGTGCTGTGCCCATCTGACCATTATATACAGTGTATTGGTCTTGGTAACACGCGTTACATTGGTAACAAGCATTACATGGTAACACGCGTTACAGTTTTCGGAGGCTCATTGTGAAGCGGTGGTTAAGAATTCATCTAAGTTTTTACTGTTTTTACATGAGCCCTTATTAGTAGGAGGAAAATTAAAAGTT
Organism: Asterias amurensis; assembly: GCF_032118995.1. Classification (NCBI taxonomy): domain Eukaryota; kingdom Metazoa; phylum Echinodermata; class Asteroidea; order Forcipulatida; family Asteriidae; genus Asterias; species Asterias amurensis. Next base: position 10,598,475 of record NC_092663.1, read on the forward strand.
GCAGCATTTGAAACCAGGCTGTTTAGTAATTATATTTAAAAGGATGTGTTTTGGTAACACGCGTTACGCTCTCTGAGAGTACCTCAAACCAAGTGTTGACACAAGTGTACATTGAGTTGTATTGAAATTTTACATATTTTTTCTGAAAGAATACTGCCCATACTTGCTCTCATTTATACTTTTTTAAAGAAAATTGATACTGACTATAAAATAGGTCAAATTGATAAAACCATAAAAAACATTACTTTTTTCCAACCAAAGTGCACTATTGGAAAAGTATTTTTTATCACAGTTAACAATAGCCAAACAGAATAAAAACAAATCCCCTGACACTTGGACATGTTTGGAATGAAATAAAGATAAAAATTCAATTCTGGGAGCAATTTCATTTTTCTAAGAAAATTCCACCTTTTCATGGAACAGACTAAAAAACAGAATTGAAAGATATGAGTCAGCATTTGACCATAATTTATATTTGTAAAAGATAACAGTGAGGCACTACATGTATTAAACACATATTATATTGACTGGCAATGAGATTCGCCCTCGGGGAAACAGGCCCCTCTTCTGCTCACTCAAAGTCCCTTGGGGAATAGACATGCACTAGTTACCAAATTATGCCAGTCACTATGTGTTTTATAACACACCTCAGTCTTAAATGTGACATAAGAACAGAAATTTGGAAAATAAAGGAAGTTTATTGGTTGCTGTTCACAGTTCTTGTCAAGAGAGAGCACTGTAACCAGTCACTATTTTTAAAGACTAGTGCCTGATTGGGCACTATTCTCGCAAAACACGCCGCGCGATCACTAGACTATATTAGTTCACCCCACATGACAGCGTTTCAGCCAACAAGAATACTGAACAAACAAGAGGTATGATTAATCTTGTTTAAATTCAACTGGAAGTGGCATTTTGTCAAAATAAAGCTTTTGTCACTAAAATATCTGTTTTCATAAGTGGAATATGAAATGGAGCTTGAATCCTAATCCAAAACCCGAGCCGTGGTTTCTATAAGGTCTTATATGTACCAGTATGCGGGTCATTGTTACAAATAATACAAGTTGGATTCATTAATACAGGACATGTATTCGATGGAATGCAAGCCCCAGGACACATGTACAATATGTAGATTGTGTTTTGTTTAGTTTAGTTTATACACAGGAGCTCTCCTACGTAAAACAAGCGCAATTGTCAAAGCAACCGCGGGCCAGGCTAGCTTGAGCCAAATCCAAAACCGAAGCTGTGGTTTTGGAAAGGGCCCTAGTGTGTTTGTTGCAGTATTAACCCCTCTTTATTTCTGAACTTGGCAAGCTGACAAAATGACTAGACACTGTGGAATCGTATCGCACTTCATCAACAGATAAAAAAGCTGATATGTTCTTAAATAGGGGCAAAGAGCTACAGAAAATATGTGCTCAGACTAGCTACAAAAGGTTCAGGTTGGGTGAGAGCAGGGCCGGATTTCATGGTTCTGCTTACCGTAAGCAAAAATTTACTCCGGGATAGACAAAATCTACCTGGCGAGTAGACACACACCATGTATTGTGTTAGCGTAAACCAAATATCTTACCATGCAATGCCTCAAATCATATAGTGATGGTGATGTTAAAAGAATGGGCGGGCAGCGACCGATAACCCAAAATCTTCTTGAAGGTCACGCTGCAGGAAGCAGACCCAGAGGTTGAAATAAGGTGGCTTGACAATATCAAGCATTTTTGCGAAGAGCCTGATATACCATCTGTGACAGCAGTAGGTCACCTAGCAAGCAACAGAGACATAATAGAGACCTATAGTGGTTGGCCATCTCCGGGACTTGCCTGGAAATTTCAACAATATTTCAGGGCAAGATGACCTATAAAGCAGGCTTGTACATGAACAGTTTGCTTCGTTTTTGAAACAGGATGGGCACCCAGGCATTTTCTCCATGGTAAAGGGCACCCTATGAGGACATTTTAAATTTCTTCTGGAGCATTTCAAGGGCTCCAAAGCGATGACCAGGGCGAATGAAGGCAAGAGCTATAAAACCAGGCCTATTATAAAAGGCACACCCTAGAATCAGGGAGAATCTCTTACTGTCCTGCATCTCTTTGGAACTCCTTGCCTGGTGGATGTTTCCCTCCATTCTACAATCTGGACTGTTTTAAGAGGAGTATCAATTCCCGCATCCAGCTCTCCTGAGTTATTTTCATGTTTAATCATACTTCTTGTAGCCCCTTACCAAGAGTGGCTTTTAGCCTCGTTTGGGGCAAACTTGCATCAAAAAATAAATAACAATAATAATTCTACAAAGTTTGAGCACCCACTTGCTGGTCCCCACAATCATTTCATTATGTCTTGACAAAGCAGCAAGTCTCGATTGAGCAATTTGAATGATGTTGAATCACCACAATGTCTCTGATTGCTGGTGTGGCAGGAGAGTTTGTCCCCCAGAGATTATGTCCCCCCCCCCCATTTGGCAAACTATGTACAAACTACTTCTGATAGCGCCCTCGTTTGAATAATCCTCATCCAGCCCATGTTGATATCCCATGAGGGGGACAGAATCTCTGGGGAACAGAATAGACCCTTCCCATGAAATATGTAAATTGCACATAGCGCATGTGCACTAACGTTTTGGTTGGCAAAATAAGGAACATCACGCTGTTTTGTACACGGCTAATGGGTGCTTGACGCAGATGCGATTGCGCGTCTGCTTAGTGCACAACTCTATGGTGTTTGCCAACCAACAGGGTCTGTACGCATGCGTGAATGTAATTAGCATATTTCATGGGAAGGGTCCATTCCCTGGGACACCGGTTCACCATCACTGGCAGAGATAATAAAACTAGCCAAACAAGTCTCGCAATCGATGATAAAATGAAAATATATCCCCATATTTTTTTGTCCTGGCAAATATTAACTCACCATGCCATGGACTACTTTTTTTCTCCCAGGCACGCCATGCACTTTGACCCAATACAAAGGTTTCAAATGTTTGTAACACAAACAAAAATACATGTGAATCTAGCTGAGATTATCTGGTTATAAGCAGTTGTTGTACTAGTTGTTGCAGTTGTTGTATTTACCAGTCCTTCTGAATCCTTCTCTGTGGCAAGTGGATTATAGAAGGAATTTGGAGGATAAAGCCCGGTTCATACTTCCTGCAAATTGTGCGAATGCGATACAAATTTTGATGTCACAATTTCCCAATGAATAATATGCGTCAGTTGCCTTGTGGTTTTGTGCTCAACTCCTGCGAAACACTCCCTGTGAAAACAACCCTGTGACGTCAAAATTTGTATCGCGTTTGCATTCGCAGGAAAATTAAAAATCATCTACCTCCCATAACTAAAACCCACATGGTACATTTGCTGCAGTTATTATATTGTTGTGTACTCAACTATCACTCTACCTGTATTATCAGATTTGTGATTGCAATGTTTTCAACAACTCTCGACCCCATAACCCCCCCCCTTAAAGGTGCACACAGGCCTTGAAATAACCCATAGCACCACAGTCATGGTGCCCTGTGCTTTTGCTGTGGTGCCTAAGCTTGGGCGATATCACGATATTACCAAATATCGCAATATTAATTTGGAAACGATTTCGATATCGGATGGATTTGGTTTTAATCGAAATATCGATATATCGCGATATCGATTAAATATCGCGATGTATTTGCTAGCTGAGACATCTTGCACCCCATTGGTTTGGAGTAAAACCAGAAGAATAGGTCATTAGAACACCTCTCTTATGCTATGACTGTCTCTTCTACAACTTTCACTTGGAGTTTGAAGACTGATGAATAGATGTCAAATTTAATTAATCGCGATTATATCGAATATCGCGATATATTGTCGGCGATATATCGTGAATAAAATAAATCGATATCGCCCAAGCTTAGTGGTGCCCTGTGCAAGGTTCCTGTACAAATTTACTTTCGGTGTCTCTAACCAGAGGGAAATTGTTGTGCCCCTTCAAGAGCGAAGTTCAAGGCCAGGGTGCATAACGTTTGCAATTATAAATGTATTTTATGATACTTTTACTGGCAATGTTTTGAAAAAATCTAAAGGGGAATTTGTTTTCAATATTGAAGCTTTTCTGTTGTCCTTGATGAATTTGATACCACTGCCAATTCTCATGATCCCGGTTCATGTAAAAGCAGAAATATTGAACAGAACAGTTGCCCAATTTGGGAAAAAATCTCCCAGATGCTGCCATTCACATAGTTGGAAAAAATGCAAACTTTGATAAATTTCTGACTTGGCAAACCAAACAGCTTTAACAAAAACTGTGTTGTGGCATGTACTTCACTTTAAAGCCATTGGACCCTTTCGGTACAGAAAAAAAAAGAAAAAAAGTTCACAGATTTACAAATAATTTACAGGGTTTACAGAAGGTAATGGTGAAAGACTTCTCTTGAAATATTAATCCATGAAATGCTTTACTTTTTGAGAAAACGGTAAAACAATATAAATTCTCGTTAGCGAGAGTTACGGATTTGTTATAAACACATGTCATGACACGGCGAAACGCGCAAAGCAGCTTTTCCTGTTATTTTCTCCCGACTCCGATGTCCGATTGAGCCTAAATTTTTACAGGATTGTTATTTTATAATATAAGTTGTAATACACAAAGTGTGGGACTTGGACAATACTGTTTACCGAAAGTGTATAATGGCTTTAATAGCACATGTACTGGTACATCCCATCGGGCTATTTCTAAGCAAGATATGTCCTAAAATTGCAAAGTCACACTTATTGTACAAAATGCTATTTTAGGGATACAACATCGTTGAACAATGTTTGGTCAATACCAAGACAAAATTTAAGTGCCGTTTTCACAATTGTTCAAAGCTAAAAAATGTATCTGTTCTTGTGTGAGAACTTCTTGTAAGCAAAAATCCCATTATAAGCATAATTTCATTCATCCCTTTAACAACAAACATCATACATACTTACAATAACCTTATCACTTTAATCCAGAATGTAGTGGATTAAATAGTAAATCTCCAGTTCACAGTGATAACAACTTGTAGTTTCATGTGACTAGCATTTTGTTTGTGTGGGTTTGGAGGAAGTGATGAAAACAATCACAATATATTTTAACTAGTGACTTATAGAGAAGTAGTGAAAACTCCCAGAAGGATGTGTCGTGGCCGAGCGGTTAAGAACACCAGACCAAACATCTGATGTTTCTGATCAGAAGAGTGTGGGTTCGAGTCCCAGTAACGACACTTCTTCCTTAAGCAAGACACCTTTGTAACCATTAGGCCTACTCTGCTTTGTCCTTTTGGATAGGATGTATAGAAGGTCCCATGTGTTGTATTTAAAAAAACTATCAACTAACATTACAATAAAGACCCCAGTACACTTGTCACTAAGAGGAGGGGGTTCGCCCCAGTTTTTTTGGCATGCAATGCCGTTATGCATCATCTACAATCCCGTCCAAAATGCTTGGGCCACCAATTCCCAATGTTACAACAAAAATACCCTGTCCACTTCCCCTGACAATAAATATTCCCTCCCCCGTCCCCCTGCTAAATGTTGACAGGGGCATGGGTGGGGGGGGGGGGGGTGGGTCCAATGAGATATGGCCGGGAATGTAGATGCTGAACAGATTTTGATGAGTATCATCAAATAGAGCTGGAGTAAATATCGCTTACCTGTTTGGTTTCCACAGCTTGTCTGAAATGGTCCTTTCTGTTTTGAGGTAGTTTAACCAGCAGGAAAAAGTGCACCAATCTCTGAAAGTTAGCGGTTCAATAGGGCCTACAAACAAACAGTAGAATAAAGGAAGTGGGTTAACTAAAACGGTGTCAGGACACTTTCTACCTATGCCACTTCGCACCCTGGACACTTCGTACCTTTTGCAAGGTACAAAGTGACTTTGGACACTTTGTACCTTTGCATCGTACCCTGGACACTTCGTACCTTTTAATAATAATAATAATAATAACAGTATTTATAAAGCGCCAAATTGCCAAAGGATACAAGGCGCTGAGAAGAAAAGAAGAGGGAAAAGACAGAACAAAGATAAAGATACAAAGTGACTTTGGTTGTTCGTACCTTGGACACTTCATACCTTCTCATAAGACACCACCTTCGTCCTGCTCGTACTTAGTCTGGATTTCTGACTGATTATCTCTGTTTATCACTTAATGTTGCACTTACAATCACCGTTTGACAACACAGCTGTTTTTGCTGCAATGTTTCGCAAGATTCGGGAACAGTTCAACCTTTCTGAAATGTTCGCTGCCAATGCCAATTTGTGATGTCAAAATTTGCATTGCATTCGCATTCTTCAGAAGAGCGTAATACACAAGATGGTGGACTGTACTCTTTATGGAAGAAGAAGAAGGATATGGACCAGGGCCCAATTTCATAGAGCTGCTTAAGCACAAAATTTTGCTTAAGCGAAAAAATCATTGCTTAGTAAAATCAGATTACCGGCCAAGACTCCACTCAATTGTTATGCTAAGTAAACAACAGCTAAATACCAGTCACAAGCAATGTATATGGCATAAAAATTTGGCAAGTAACATGTGTAAAATAAGCGAGCTATTTTCGTGCTTAAGCAATTTTTTTGCTTAAGCAGCTCTATGAAATTGGGCCCTGGCTTTACAGCTTTGAACAACCTGGATTCTCAGAACTTTCTTTCATTCATTTATACAGAGTAACTGAAGCCTACAGCATTGGTTCCTTGCTTTACACACATGCTTGCCTGGGGCCAATTTCATAGAGCTGCTTAAGCAACAAATTTGCTTAAGCACGAAAATAGCTCGCTTATTTTACACACGTTACTGGCCAAAATTTCATGCCATATACATTGCTTGTGACTGGTATTTAGATGTTGTTTACTTACCATAACAATTGAGTGGAGTCTTGGCCGGTAATCTGATTTTACTAAGCATGATTTTTGTTGCTTAAGCAACATTTTGTGCTTAAAGGAACACGTTGCCTTGGATCGGTCGAGTTGGTCTTTGAAAAGCGTTTTGTGACCGTTTGTTATAAAATGCATATGGTTAGAAAGATGATTTAAAAGTAGAATACAATGATCTACACAAATATGCCTCGAAATTGCGTGGTTTTCTTTTTACCTCGTCCAATAACACGGTCGGCCATTTATGGGAGTCAAAATTTTGACTCCCATAAATGGCCGACCGTGTTAGTTCGCGACGTAAAAAGAAAACCGTGCAACTTTGAGTGATACTTGTGTGGATCATTATATTCTACTTTTAAAACATCTTTCCAACCATAAGTATTTCATAACAAACGGTTTCAAACGCTTTTTATAGACCAACTCGACCGATCCAAGGCAACGTGTCCCTTTCAGCAGCTCTATGAAATTGGGCCCAGCTTTTTACACCAGAGATAAATGGATAGTTTACTGATTAGTTGGCTCCTCTTCCTGTGTACAAAGAAATGAATCTCATTGTAAACTGAGTACAATGAAACTTGACCTCGATGCAAACTTTGCTTGATCCTTCAAGAAAAGAACCATGAAACAACATGGCAGCATGTGGGTGTATGACCTTAAACAAGACCAGGGTCAAATTCACAAAGGACCGATTCATCTTAATTTGAGACGTCAATTTCACCATAGTGATTTGTATTGATGAAATAAATTAAGTTAAAGACACTGGGCACTATTGGTAATTGTCAAAGACCAGTCTTCTCACTTGGTGCATCTTAACATGCATTTAAATAAACAAACCTTTGAAAATTTGAGCTCAATTGGTCATCTAAGTTGTGAGTGAATGATGGAAGAAAAAACGCCCTTGTTGTGTGCTTGCTTTCAGAAGCTTGAAAATGAGACCTCAAAATCTAATTCTGAGGTCATGAAATCAAATTCAAATATTTTAGCGAGAAATTACTTCTCTCTCGAAAACTACGTTACTACTTCAGAGGGAGCTGTTTCTCACAATGTTTTATACTATCAATAGCTCTCCACTGATCAAGTAAGTTTTTATGCTAACAATTATTTTGAGTGATTAAAAGGAACACGTTGCCTTGGATCGGTCGGGTTGGTCTTTGAAAAGCGTTTGTAACCGTTTGTTATAAAATGCTTAAATGGTTAGAAAGATGATTTAAAAGTAGAATACAATGATCCACACAAATTTGCCTCAAAATTGCCTGGTTTTCCTTTTACTTTGCGAACTAACACGGTCGGCCATTTATGGGAGTGCCATTTATGGGAATCAACAATTTGACTCCCATAAACGGCCAACCGTGTTAGTCGACGAGGTAAAAGGAAAACCACGCAATTTTGAGTGATACTTGTGTGGATCATTATATTCTACTTTTAAAATAGCTTTCAGTTTCTAATCAATGCATTTTATAACAAACGATTAAAAACACTTTTCAAAGACCAACTCGACCAATCCAAGGCAATGTGTTCCTTTAAGATCAATCTTTGTATACTGCAAATGCCAATGTGTGCAATAAAAAAAAACCCACTACCGGCCAAAAGAAGACTTCTCAATGGAAGTTACACAACAAATCAACAAGCACTGTGAACTTTTGGTATCATATTACTTGAACTTCAAACCACAACTTTACTTACATTGTATTGAATTATGACCATTCATTCCTACATGATGATGAAAGAACATTCATTTGTGGCTGGCTACAACACATTCAGTTCACAAGTATGGTTCAAGTTACTTCACATGCACTATGCATTCAAATAGTAATACACTGTACTACAACAGTAACATTACAAAATGAACATGGCCCACCTTTCTGCTGCTGTACTACCACACAAACTTGGCAAGCATACAGATAGGCTAACCAAAACAAAATCTCACTAAGCAAAATTGTAAAGTGTTACCAGCCTACACTGTACAGTAGTTACAGCTGACTGGCTCCCTGCAATTGTTGGCTTTAGCTTGATCCTTTCAGCTAAATAACAATTGATGGCTATTAATCCTCCTGTTGGGGTTAAAAAGTTTGTTGACCTCACATCAGGTCAACAAACTTTATGAAAGATGAACTTTGTGCAGCACTTTCAAAAAAACTATTTCCTAAAGAATTCAGGAAACATAAGAGAGAAAGTCTATTTCTTTGGGAGTGTATACCTCTGGTAATTACTAACAAAGATTCATGACCATAAAATCTTACTAGGTAAAAAGTACTACTGTTCATAACTGTTGAGAAATGATTCTCTTTGAAGGAACTTAGTTAGAGAAAGTGACTTGACAATTTTCAATCTGAGGAAAGATTTTTGTGCAAAACATTTCTCAGATCAGGCAAAAAGGATGGGTGACAAATAATTGTGATTTAATACATTAATGTCTGATACACTAAAGAGAGCCAATACAATATACATACAAACTGCCGACAAAACAGCATGTTGAATGATTTTGTTTACCATCGCAACTATTTTTAAGAGAAAGTGATTTTTTAAACTATGATCAATCTGAGGAAACATTTCATGGAGAAACGTTTTTCAGATCAGGCAATCAAGATGGAGACAAATAATTGGCAATTTAACATTCATGTTGAATACTCTAAACATGCTATAGAGGGCACTATACGATCTGCCGACGAAACAGCATTTTGGAAGATAGTTGGTTAAAAACCTCTCAAATCCACATCCGGATTCAATATAAATTTATATTTTAAAAACAAAATACATAAAAATCACTGTTTTTTTTTAGTTAGGTAAAAATCTCTGTACCCCGACTAACCAGTTTGAAAAATATATATAATAATAGTTTATATAACTATAAAATAAAATAGTATCTTAATCGTATTGTTATTAATACTTGTTTCCAAATCAAATGTCGATGACTGATGTGCTTTTTATGGTAGACGGAAAAGGAGACCCAGTAGAGGACATACGTCATGGACTTTGGTCGTGTGAATAAAACATTGTATGCTTAATTCATGTTTGATGTCGGGTCAGATGTCAAATCAAAATCGAGGCAAAGTAGAGATAGTCGCGCGCTTTGCCTCGATTTCGATTTGACATCTGACCCGACATCAAACATGAATTATGCATACAATGTTTTATTCACACGACCAAAGTCCATGACGTACGTCCTCTACTTTACTGGGTCTTTACTGGGTCTCTACTGGTAACTGGGTCTCGTTTTCCGTCTACCGCTTTTTATTTTAATAAGTAAAACATGGAGACAATGGCCCCCATGAGTAAAACTAAAATGAGTGAACAAGAAGCAGTCAGGTACAAAGTTTCTTCACAATGTGAATCAATTAAAGGGTTACAGAGAAACTGATAAAACTTGGCACTTTTATTTGTTCACACTGCATCTGGTCATGACTTCTGACTCACCGTGTTTGTGTGTCATAAATAGGGCATAAACACACAGTGCTGTAGACGCGGAGGCAGGCAGGCAGGCAGACGGAGAGAGTGTGCGGTTATCAATGTTCAGTGACGGAAAACAGCTCACAAAAACAATTCCACAGTACTTTATCTTGAAAAGTACACCGGAGATGCACACAGAGAAGTTCCCATCTCTTCTATTCTGGACTCTTCTTTCTTGTCTTTGATTATTTGAGTCAAGAGAGAGATAATTGAAATTTTTGTCTGAATTGAATTGAACACAGAAGAATCAGCAAGCATGACAAGCCAGAATTTCTGAAAGATAAATAAAGTTTTTCTTGCTCACCTGACTCTGTTGTTTGTCCTATAATAATGAGTTTTACATGACAATTGAATGTCCTTGCTGGGTCCGGACATTCCCTATCACCTTTCCTTGACACTCTCTCCCTGACAGTGACCGCACGGCCGGCAGTGCTGTGATATTGTCATCTTCTCGCTCCGTTGTACTACTGTGTGTGGACGTGTGTGGGACCATCTCGTCCTAAATGGCGACTTGACCATCGAAGCGGTAATACCGCTCTACAAAATTAGCGATTACCGACTCGTCCCTAAAACATGGATGCAGTCAGCGTGGAACACTAGTCTTGATGCAAGCAGTCAAGTTGGTTAAACCATGCCGTATGATGGCGCGCTACAGCGATTTTTTACAACTGCTAAGCGTCGATCACCGACGTCTTGGGCTAAGACTATTACGATCTTTGCTTACGACTTCTTTTGCAAAATTAATTATAAACATTTAAAAGTGCTAAAATATAATATCACTTGTGTAATAATTAATTAAATTAAACATTATTTCTTATTTAATACTTGTTAGTAAGCTTTAAACTGAATCTCAAGAAACATTTTAATCAAACTTGTTTTTTACATTTTGTACGTGTCTACTTGGCAACCAAAAACAAAGATGGCGGATCTGTAAATAAGTTGAAGTCGACTGCTAACGTTACTGGCTCAATATCTGCCTCAAATAGTTATATTTGTCGGTAAGCTAAGTCGTTTTTTTGTAGAAATTGATGAGCAGATTTAAGTTAACTATAAAATCAAATTCTAAAAGCTTAACGGGCGTTTTGTAGTACTAGTAGGCCTATATATATAAAAATGTAAAGGGTTTGGCGACTTTTTTTATTGGTCACTGGACTGGTGAGTTCGATGGGGTCGACCCCTGTGTGTGGCGTTTTCTTGAAAAATTTTCCGTATGGCGCCACCACTTTTTCATTCGAAATAAAATAATTAAGTATCTAAATCTAATTTACCTGATTGATATATCCCTTTTTGTAAAAATGAGTGAAAAAGTGGTGGCGCCATACGGAAAGTTATCCGTCCTGTCCGTTTTCATTTCCAGGACGAAAGTGTGCAGATAATTACCCACGTTTGTCCTGGGGGAAAAAACCCGCCACACACCGGGGTCGACCCAGGGAAGCTAAACGAACGCACCCAAAGTTTTATAAATTTAATTTTTTAATAAAATACTTCATCTCCATCTCCATCTCCATTGGTTCAGTCAGCAAAATAACTTGCCGGATACATCTACGCATACTTGCGCACTGCGTGTGGAAATAGAGTCGAGTAGACTACTACATGTATTTGTAGTCGACGAGAGTGAGTTCCAGAGTTTAACAGTTGATACAAAGAATGAATCTTTGAAGGCCCGAGCTTTATGGCTGACTTGAGTGAATTTTTGGTTGTTTCCCCTTGTATCCCTGGTATTGGGCTGAACATAGTTGTGAAGTGGAATGTCAACCAACCCATTTTTCATCTTGTAGAGCATACATAATTTCTGTTGATTTCTTCTGTTCTGTAGTGTGTCCCATCCCAAGTCATCTAGAAGTTTAGTAACAGTTCCCGTATCCCTTTTGTAGTTTCCTGTGCAAAACCTCGCTGCTTGGCGTTGGACTCTTTCAGTTTGAGTTTTGTTGAGGGGTCCCAAGCGGATGCAGCATAAGCTCAAATAAGCAGTTGATTTCACTTCACTGTTACAGCTCCACAAATTCCTGCGGATAACATTCTGCACTCTTTGAGCTTTTTGATGGACTCCTGAACATGGATGTTCCAGCTGAGGGTATTACTTATTAGATATATGAACACCAAAGTACTTACTTAAAAATAGGCCTATATTTGGCAATTTTTTGACTCACCAACAGTCAGGCAGCAGGTCAGTGCAATCAATCACATCACAACAGTGCGAGTCAGAGTCAGGCCATGCTCCATGTCATTGTCATTGGTCAGACTGTGGCCCCCTGGCCTGGGTGAGCAAAGGGTCAAGGAGGGCTTCAGTATCAGGCGACAGGACAGCAGCAGGCAGGTTGAACTGTTGACATGTTGAACAGCATTGAGTTTGACTTTTGACTTTGATGTTGATTTGAGCTTATTTTTGAATTTGATTTAATGAACAGGATAAATGTTGTCTCACTCACAGTCACTCTGGTCTGGCCTCTGCTCTGCCTCTGCTCTGGTTTTGGCTATAGCTCTGCCTGGCGCCCTCTCATTCACCTCCTGTTCGCTCTGCTGAACAATCCCTACTACTATACTACCTGACTACTGACTTAAACTACACTACAGTTTTGGTAGAACGGTAGGAGTAGGCCTAATATGAGGTTCATTCCACATGGTTCCACTATTTCAAGAGGCTTTTTAAAAGTCTGGTTTGTTTTAGACCAAGTAACTGGCGGTGACTGGGGCGCTGTATTCCTTTTTTTGAATTTTGACATTATCTGTCATTGTCAAAAAAAAAGAAAAAAAAAAAGGAATACAGCGCCCCAGTTACTGGGTCTGATTTGAGTGAATCTTTCTTTTATAACAATTGTTTTAACTTATTTATTTAGTATCTTTTTTCATTGTTTATGTTTTGTGTTGCGCAAAGAGGCCCCTGCATTATCACAGTGTATCATCATTATGAACCATATCAGGTTATATTATTATTATAATGCTTATGGCAGTAATTACTAATCCATAATTTTACATTGATTGGCTTTTTCATTCAGACATTAAGTGTATTCATTCATCATGTCGACGAAGCTTGGGCGTCTGCCCTATGACGAGCCTCCTATGTACCTGCAGAGGCCCTCATCTGGGCGATCGCAGGACGTTACCCACGTGCTGGCTCGGACATTCCGGGACCTGTTCACTAGGGACTTTGTCGAGCAGGAGACGGTACGGAATCTGAATAAGTCAAGAAGTGGAGACGACACTTACCATGAAAAATACGTGGAAGATTTGAGGAAGGTAAGCCTGGTCAACTAGTGTGACAAGTGTCGACGCTGTGTCTATTGATTGTTTAGTCGAGTCACGACTACCATTTTCAACTACTTGGTTAATCCTGCTGCCCTCACTACAACAAAAATAGTCACGACTACCTACTAAGTGAACCAATTGTGGCGCCCATGATTATTCATGACAACATGATAATTTACTTATGAAACACAACCAGACAGTACATCAGTGACACAATCTTTCAATTCATTCAGCATGAATTTTGCTTTATGGTGCCTGCGGCAAACAATGAGCTGCAATGCATCTTGAGAATTAAAAAAAATGGTCGCAACTATTTGAGGTGCATGTTGTGACTTTTTCGATAATGGTTTTTCCTTTGATTGTGGGTGTCCACCTTCGTGTATTTAGATCCAAGCTGAACGAGAGAGGCGAATGGCAGAGGCCTTGATGCTGGAAAGACACATCATGCAAGCGAGGGCGCGCTCTATGGCCGCCGACGAACGAGAGCTGAACAAGGCAGCCGAAGGATGTGACATCTATCACGATCTAGGACTTCCCCCAGGTGAGATCACAACCATGGATTGTTTTATGATGTTCACTGTTTCATCAAAACAAACAGCTTCAAGTCGAAGCAGCAGATTTGTAATTTTCAGAAAATTATTTAGTTTTAGAAGCTCATTGATTCGTAATTTGTTGTCCTTCTAGTGGATTCCAACCTTGAGAACCATCTTGACAGTGATTTACTCCGCAAACACGGCCTGATAGTTCCTGAGGACTATTCCACAGCTGAGCCAGCCCTTGCCCATGCGCCGAAAGGTAAGCTACAATGTTTAACCCTCCTACTGTTTGACCAATTAACCATCCACTGCTTATTTAATGATAGCTAATGATAGCTACACTATGCCAGCCTACATTGTACAATGAATGCCTACACAGTGCATCCACACAGTACACAGTCAACCCTCCTACTGTCAAGCCATTCAACATCAACTGCTGGTTTTGAAAGATAGATACACTATGTCAGTATGGGATATGATACCCTCCTACTGTTTGACCATTCAATATCATCCAGTGCGATTTTGAATGATTGATGCACTGTACTAGCCTGCAATGGGACAGGTGATGCATGTATAATGTGTACATAAAAGGGGCAGAATATGGTTACTAGGCAAGATATAACAAACATAAATTTGGGGCATTTTTGTCTGGCAACCTGTTTTCTGCTTAGCAAGATTTTTCTGGGCTAAGCTATTTTTTGTACTCATAAATTGGACTCAGATTTCAAGCGAAATCAACAGATTTCAACCTGTATGAAGTAATGCAGTCACACCAGAGGGAACCACTGGCCCGCATGAGAACCTTCCCATGAATGCCTCCGACAGCTCTATAATCTCGACCTTTGTGCATTTATCTCTTTCTATTTTTGTTTGATCCTCAGCGAGCAGAAAGCCCAGATACGCAGAAGCGACGGACGCATCCAATGTTCGCGTCCATCACACGGAGGACGAGTTTCATGTCCAAGAAGGAGGTGGTCACGTGACACCAGGAAGCCAGGCAGAAGTGGTAAGATAGGGGTCTTGGTTCGGTGAAAACTTTAGGTCTTAATGATAGATACACTAAGTCAGTTTGTAGTATAACGTTTAGTAAATGTGTACACACAACACACAGTCAACCTTCCTACTGTTTGACCATTCTATATCATTCCCAATCTGTCTCCGCTAGGCCTTGACGGATACAGCCAAACCGTGGCAGGGCACCACCTCCCCGCAGACCAGAGAACGCAACCGCACCGATCTGGCCATGGTACACAAGAAATCGGACTTCAAGCGTAACCCTCGGCACCGGCCCCCCTCCACCCTCAGCGGGGGTAAGACACTGACGAAGCCAAACACAGTGACACACCAGCTGGGCGGTGCCAAGTCGACAGTCATAGATACAGCGTAAGTCAGCTTCTCTATAGTTCTGTACATTGTTGTAGCTTGAACAATATTAGTGGTGGGCTGTAAATCCAATTTAGTCCACCAAAGAGGATCGGTTCAACAAAATTATGCATGTATAGATATGGGGCCATCATTACTGAAGTGCAATCTGGGGGAAATCTGTGCTGGGCGACACATTGTGTTTTGCTCAGAGTGCTAGGCAAAACTTGTTAGTTCTGGGGTGGATTTTTTAATATCTCCTAGGATTAGTCCTAAGTTAGGACTATATTCCTAACTCTTTGTGAAATCGACTGCTGGGCGGGCTCGTCCTGCACCATGGCTACAACATCAGTCCCGTATTTGGCATGTAAAATACGACAAGAGAATGTTTTTCAAAAATGTGTTTCAAGAAAATGGACTTTGTCAGAAGGTTTGCAAGTTGTTGTCGATTCTTGGACGTTTTATAGTCTGTCCGAGTTGGCAGTGTCGGCTCTGGCTATGGCTGTAGCTTATGGTGTTGCTATGGGTATTATGCTTCAATACATACATTCAGATGCTAATAAGCCGCAGCTGCCATTTTTGTCACAGCCTTAGTCTGTGTTGGAAGTTTTGAATCGGCCAGGAATAGAAAAATGGCGCAACCAAAATTTTAGTGTGGGGACCAATCTCATATCCAGAAGGGCACCATTTCATATTGCTGTAAATCAAACAATTCTGCTTTAAATATATTTCTGATAAGCAAAAAAAATGGCTGGGCCCCAGTTGCAACAATGCAATGTAAACTTTGCAGAATTTTGGCCGGTAACCTGTATCTGCTGAGCAAATTCTTTTGTGTTTAGCAAGTATTTGTGCTTACTACTGGCTTTGTAAAAGTGGGCCCTCTACTTTGGTGTTTTCTGCTTAAAAGAGATTCCCTTAGCACAAGTTATAACTCATTGAAACTGCTAACTGTAAAGCAAAGCAAAAGTCAGGCTAACTGGTCTTGTGGTGCAACTGTGCAAACTTACAATGAAATACAAATGCGTTTTAAAACTACACTCCTATGCTTGTAATGATAAAAAATGTCTGGGCTTTTTTTCACAGTATAAAAGAACCATCTGTTGTCTTCTTAGCCAACCCGTCCACGGTAGTCTTTACCGAGTACCAGGTCGGACGAGTATACGAGCTCCCACTAGAGTTGAAGAATATTTCCACTGCCAGTCGACCACTTCGAATCATCCCTCCGAAGTCTCAGTTCTTCTCCGTCGGACTGGGTAGGTTGAACCTAGAGTTTTTGTAACCTCTGAATCTGAATCTGGAGTGTTTAATGGGCAAAGCATCCTAATAGTGGCATGGTTGGCGTGTGCGTAAAGTGCTCGCCTCTCACCAAGGTGACCTCAGTTCGATTCCCGGACGAAGCCATATGTGAGTTGAGTTGTGCCTTGGTTCTCTGCTGTGCCATGAGGGTTTTACAGAACATCCGGTTTTCCTCCCTCAGAAAAATCAAACACTTTCGATCTTGGCTGTGCTCTGTGGTCATAATGGGTTGATGTGGCTGGCAGCCAAAGGCTGCTTCTCAAACAAGTTGCAGCTACGTCCTTCGCAATTCAGCTCTTAGCGGCGAGTAAGGATGATTGGCCCGCCAAAATTATTATTATTATTATTATTGTAGTAAAACAATAGTGGGCATTTACAATGCGCCGGTAACAATCTTTATGTTTTCATGGCGCAGTGACACTTATTAGGCATTCTACGCTTACAAGGCCAGCGGAGAAATTGTGCAAGCAGGGAATGGTGATCGTAAGCTAAGAGTTCGGTGGTTAGCAGGAGCCATGAAATTCGGCCCTGCTGTAGAAAGGCAAAGGTCGTGGGTTCAAACTCCGCACAGGTAATATGCCTGTGTTGTTTTCTTCACAGGACTTGGGGAAAGTACTTAGTATACACACATCGGTGTGTCAATAACCCAAGAGATCTGCGCACGGCTACACACCCCCTTCAGTTTCTCAAGTCCAGTTTAAAAACATTTTATTAAACGTTCTTTGTAAATCAGCATCAAGTTTTCTGTTTCTATTTGTTTAAACTCCTTTTCTCGTTGTGTGCCTTTGGTGTCATGATTGACAGATTTGTGCGAGGTATTGAAATATAATTGTTATTATTATTATAAACTAATGTACCAATAGTGCCAAATCAAATCATAATTTTGTTATAAAATTGTCATACTTCCTTGAAGACTTTCCCATGGTCTCCCATTTTTGAATATTTCCGCCTTTTACAGGGAAGTTTCCAGGAGAGCATGGAATCGTCGCGCCTGGGATGAGCTGCCAGTACAACATACGCTTCATGCCTGATTCCCTGATGGACTTCAACGATGTGATCACAATCCAGACCCAGTCCAGCCAGCCACTCGTCATCAAGCTGCAGGGAAGACGTCCTCCGCCCATTCTATCACGTAAAGAATTACCACTTTTCATTTCTGAGAAGCTTTGACCACCCTGCAGCTTGACACACTCCTCAAATCTGAAGGAGTTTGTTATAAAGTCAAGCTGCACTGGTATATTCTCAGCCTGGTTTCCTGACTCTGGGTATACCTCATCCTTAAAAATTGAGGAACACACCAGTACCGATCCTACGAGTGCAATACAAAACATTTTAACTGCAGCCCCATTTCCATACATGACATCTGTTATAAACTGTTAATTTTTGCATTACACTGTTGATCTATCTTTATCTTAAAGCCATTGGACACTTTCTGAACAGAACAAAAATTAAAAGTTCACAGATTTACAAATAACATGGTTTACAGAAGGAAATGGTGAAAGACTTCCCTTGAAATATTATTCCATGAAATGCTTTACTTTTTGAGAAAACATAAAAACAATTATCAATTCTCGATATCGAGCATAACAGATTTATTTTAAACACATGTCATGACACGGCGTAACGTGCGGAAACAAGGGTGGGTTTTCCCGTTATTTTCTCCCGACTCTGATGACCGACTGAGCCTAAATTTTCACAGGTTGGTTATTTTATACATAAGTTGTGATACACAAAGTGTGGGCCTTTAGACAAAACTGTTTACCGATGTTTTGCAATTGCTTTAATTTGTTTTATATGTATCAAGGCTGTTTTAGCATTTTCATTTTAAACTTTATTTTGTTTAATTTTGTGCACTTTTAATAAGTAAATTCAATGCATTTGATGATGCTTTATTGATTTATTATTTCAGTATCCAAAGACATTGACTGTGGTCACTGTCTGATCGGCGGACGTCGGACCGTTCAGTTTCTGATCAAGAATGCAGGAGGGAGTGGTCGCTTTTGCCTTATGCCCAGGGAAAGTTGGCCCACAACAAATTTCAAGGTGAGGATTAGCCTGAATATCTGTCGTCACATTTCAAGGCACATGAATTACGCTAGATACCTACCTTGAGCAAATGTCAGGATCCTTACTAATTAACCTTTGACCTTGCATTCATTTCACATGGAGACTCTCACAGTCAAATCCTACATACATGTATGGCACATATAAAACAACATTACATGTACACTTCAAAGTAAAGAAAACAAATATTTAACTTCAATAATGTAACTTTCTCTGTTTTACAGTCCGCAACCAACAGCTCCAAGGTGGACCTGGCGCCGTTCCAAATCCAACCAGCGATATTGGAGCTATTAGCGGGTCATACCATTCCAATACAGGTGACATTCACTCCGACGTCCGTCAAGCATTTCAGCCGCGACATCACCATGGTTTGTGACAACTGCACCGTCAAGCACTTCACCATCAAAGGTAATAATAATAATAATAATAACCGTGTTTATAACGCGCCTTTTGCCAAAGGATACAAAGCGCCAGGTATTATTACTGCAAGGAGTGGGGCGAATTTTGAGATATAAGACCTAATCCTTAGCACCATGTAATGGTTTACAAGGTGCTGTGGCGCAATATGCTGCCAATCCAGCCACGAACACCTGGGCGAACACGGTAGGTAGGTGTTCTTTCTTCCAGTATTCTCTCGCAACTTCGTCGACCAATGAGCTTAAATTTTCACAGGTATGTTGAGATACACCAAGTGAGACGACTGGTCTTTGATAATTACCAAAGGTATGTAGTGCCTTTAGCCCATCAATGCATAAACTCACTTAGTGATAGCACTAGCGTTCCGACTCTATGAACTTACCCCAGTCTTGTTTATACTACAAAGGAGAGGGTCAGACAGCAGGGGTGGAGCTTCAGGACGTGAGCGGGGGGGGAGAGAGCCATTCCAGCCCAGGGGAGATGTCTGACGCCACTGCCCAGCACCAGGTCCGCTTTGACCCCATCAATCCCATGACCTTTACCACCAAACAGCTGACCATCAAAAACACCACGTAAGTCTCATCTTTTACAAAAAAGGGTGGGGAAGAGGGTTGAAAAATATAAATGAGTCACAAAAGCAGAATGCACAACCTCTCCAACTTTTTACAAGCAAAAGGGTGAAGTACCTTTCTCAGGGGCACAAGTGTCATGATCAGGATTCAAACCCAAACTCCGCTGCTGACAACACCAGAGCTTGGGTCGGGTGAACTAGATTGCTCCGCCACGACATGCCAGGGCCCAATTTCACAGAGCCGCTAAGCACAAAAATTTACTTAGCGTGACATATTTGCCTTGATAAAAACAGGATATCCAACCACATTTCCACGTGATTTTCAGGATAAGCAAACAACGGCTGAATACCAGTAACAAGCAATGTGCAACAAATGCAAATTTGGTTTGTAATCCTGTTTTTATCAAGGGAGAAACTTCATGCTAAGCAAATTGTTGTGCTTAGCAGCTCTATGAAATTGGGCTCTGCAGCCAATTTCACAAAATGCTAGGATTAATTGTATCTTAAGTTAGGACGAGTAACTCATTCTTACTTAGGATGGGTTCAATGCGGTATGGAACTGAACTCATCCTAATTCCAAAGATTAATCCTAAGTTAGGAAGAGTTTGGTGAAATCGACGACTGAATTTTTTGTTTTCCTTTTCTCCCCGTCAGGAATGTGGAGCTTCCCTTCCACTGGGAGTTATTGAGACCCCACTTGGAGTGCCCGGGACCTCAGAGGGAGGAGGAGAACGGGGAGATACTCGGAGGAGGAATCATCCAACGTCTGAAGGATGAGAGCAACATCTTCTGCATCAACCCAGACAGGGGTGTCCTAGCCCCACAAGGAGTCTGCCGGGCAACGGTGGCTTACGCACCATTAAAGGTAACCTCTAGGTTGAGCCTGGGCGGCTAGTGGGTCAAGTGTCGTAGTCCCGACTATTAATTCGCGACAAATTGTTTTCAACTACTTGGTTAATCGTGCCACCTTGACGGTAGCTAGAGGCAGGTCGAACCCTATGTTTTTACAAGGACTTGGAAAAATACACTGAGTAATCAGGGCTACACACATCGGTGCAAATTTAACATCTATAAGAAAGTTGCATGTCTTTGTAATGAGTTTTTCCGTGACTTAAGTTTGTCTCTCCATTCCTTGTAGATCGGGGCGTACCACAGTGTCCTCCACCTCGTCCTGAAGGAGGTCCCCAAGGAGCGCCAACTCTCCGCCGCCTCCTCCCAAGGAGATGATCCCAAAGAGGAGATCACACCCAATGAGCGATCGGCAAGACGAAGCGGGGCGGTGCAAGTCTCGGACGTCGTGGGACTAGAGGTAGAGCTGAAGGGAGAGTGTGAGGAGTACAAAGTCCTGGTTCACCCGTACGCCATCTTTGTGCCGGGTCAACTTCTGGTCTCCACGACTATCCGGAAACCCTTCCAAGTAAGCATATAATTGTTTCGCCAAACTATCAATCGTTGCATCAGTGCAAAAAACAAAAATCCCCTGAACCACCTGTTAAGTTGTATGAGCAACTTTTGAAATTGTCAAAACGCAGTAGACACAAAGCAATCACATGCAGAGATAATGACATTTTTGGAAGGAGCATTTGCATTGATGCACCCTTTCCAACCCACTTCCAATCCGAATCCACGGGTGTCAATTTCACTTCATTTTATGTCCAATGCTTAACACCCACCCTTTTGATGTGAATCCACAAGTTTGAAGTTACGTAATCTGTGTCCCCCCCCCCCCCTTCTCACCCAAATTTGCTGGTTTTAAGTTCTGCGTCAATCCACCCCCCCCCCCTTCCAATCAGAATTCACAGGTTTGAATTAATTTTGTGTCATTTGATTAGGGCACCCTTGCCTATAGAAGTCAATAGAGGCTGTTCTTTTGGCAATCCTGTGCGCCTAGCGTACAAAACCATCGTTTCGTACTCGCTGCGCACAACTCTCAGCCAATGATAGCCTTTCACGCGCGCACATTTCATCAGCAAAAGTGGTCAATGACGTCAAGTGCAATCCATCTCTTACCGAGAGGATGGGATCTAGGTCTCTCATAAAACAATCTCCTTGTCCTCGATTCATCACAGATGAGTAACCACAGCAAGTTCCCCGCCCACTTTGCCTGGACCAATCACAGCGAGGGTCACATCATCGAGGTGGAGACCCCCCAGGGCACCATCCCACCCGAATCCACGATCCATATGGAGTTGGCGCTCTCTGGGGCACACCCTGGCCGCATCGACCACACCCTCCTGTGTCATATCGAGCACCAGGAACGGGCGGTGCCCATGCGGGTCATCGCCGACATCAAGGGACCCACGGTCATTATCGATACACCGGCCATCGACTTTGGCCTGGTGCGTTTCGGAGAAAGAGTCGTGCAAGAGATGCACATCAGGAATACGTCTCAAGTACCAGCGTCTTGGAGTGTGAGAGAGAGCAAGGAATTTATTCTAGAACACCCCCAGTCTGGAGAGGTATGTTTTTTCCCCCAATAAAATCATGTAGATAAAGTTGAACGTTTCTGTGTCAATTATCGCAATTTGCGTGTTCGATTTTTACACTGTCTCGTACAGTGGTTTGACTTGCGGAAACCAACTTTTGCATTCAATATTTTTGCTGTTAAGAGAAACAAAAATGTTTGAAATGTTTCTTTCACACTTTTTTGTTGAAAAACACAGATTTTCTCTGAGTTTACGCTGATGCCCTCTTGTGGTGACCTACCTCCCCTTGGGTCAAAGGTTATCAAGGTCACCTTCGAGCCGGTACGATGCCGCAGGATACAGAGCGTGTTTGAGTGTAATATTTTGGATGGAAACAACAGGTAAGCCTACAACTTGCAGATTGTGTTGTCCCAGGCCAATCAAATTTCCACTCTGTTCAGAACTTGATGTGTATATAATATTCGGCGTTCTTTTTTACTTTCGACTTTCTTTCCATAATCCTTTGCCATGCTGTTGCCATGCTGTACAATTGTTCACATTTTTACTGGTGTGACATAAACCCATAATATAACTTGTGTCAGTCATTCAGTCCCGGTCGTTCAAGAAATAAAAATGTCTTAATCAAAATGCCACTCGCACCATTGTCTCTCTACCTCGTACTTAAGTTCATTTTCTCTTGTCAGTTTTGTCGGTGTTCGAGCCAATGTCGAGCACCCTCTAGCATGTCTCCTCTCCTCGCACTTAGCAATGGACGAGGTTTACGTTGGCGTGCCAGTAACCACAGAGGTAACCATAGTTAACCAGACCAAGCTCTCCGCAGACTTTTGCTGGCAGAAGGTAAGAACCTTGACGATCATTCATGTAGTTTTTTTTTGGTCATTTGTAGCGGTAGTATAGCCGAGTGGTTTAGAGCATCGGCCTCAAGTTTTTGTGGCTGAGTGTATAGAATTGAGTTGAAATGGTTTATTAATCAAAATTTTATCGTCGCCAGAGGCTGAATGAAGGCAAATTTTACAGAATTTGTTTTTACGACAATAAATCTGCACTTAAGTGCAAAAATGTTTTGTTAATTTTTTGGGTAAACAAATTTGTGTGCAATTTGGGGTTTTTTTCTTTCACTATTTTCTTTCAACTTATTAGATTACCAATTGAGTCTAATTTTTACAGATTGTCATTTTATGCGTATGTTTTGATAATACGTTTTGAGAATACTGGTCTTTGTCAATATTTACCAAACGTTTCATGTGCCTTTAACAAAAATCTTTGTTTTTTAGCCACTTGGATCCCAAGCCGGAAATTGTAACGTGACCTTTGACCCCTGCAAAGGCAGACTTGGACCTCGAGAGAACCTGAAAGTAGCCGTCACATTTGTTGGCCACATTCAGGTAAGTCTTGCCCTTATGTACAAAAGATTGTTGGAACTCTGTCGAATCTGGGCCCTATTAATAATAATAATAATAATAATAATAATAATAATAATAATAATAATAATAATAATAATAATAATAATAATAATAATAATAATAATAATAATAATAATAATAATAATAATAATAATAATAATAATAATAATAATAATAATAATAATAATAATAATAATAATAATAATAATAATCGGTATTTATATACTTTAAACACCCGAAGGGCGTGTCAAAGCGCTTAAACAATCCTTTAATGGAGCTTATGCATAATTATCACTTTGTTGTATTTCAATCTCCAAACATTCTGCGATATAACAGGGAGTTCTGGATGATGTTAAGATTCCCTGCTACATCCAGGGGATGGGTGTACCGCTTGTCTTGGCTTTGATCACCGATGTCCGAGGCCTGACTGTGACGTATCTGACCCCACACTCCGGGACAGACAAATTGAGGTATTGACCTTTGAACCTTGACCCTTGACCCCTGAACCCTGACCCCTGTTACTTGTACAACCTAATCTATTAACTCTCTCGTTACAACTGTTTCATGACATAAATAGCCACCAAAGCTCAATTTCAAAGAATGTAGCAACAACAATTTTCTAAGCTCAGAAAAATCTTTCTTAGCAGAAAAAGGTGACTGGCTGAAAACAAAATTTAATAAAGTTTATGTTTTAGTGGTCGGTGTCCCTCTTGCTAAAAGCACAGAGAAATCTTGCTATTAACAAAAACTGGTTACCAGACAAAGTTCCATAAAGTTTATACTCGGTTGCAGCTGGTGCCCCACTCATTTTTGACTATAATCAAAAGCACTGAAGTTTTTTTTAAATGGCGGGCTTCGTTTTCAAAATTCAAACTAAACCAATATAAATGCCTTCCTTTCTTTACTACAGCGAAGACAATCTCTTGCTTGACTTTGGCAAGGATGTAGAGTTAGGCTCCACCCCAAGCCGTCTTGTGCACATCACCAACCACACAGCCATAGCTGCCCCATTCCACATCGCAGTGGAGCATTTTGAGTCTGCGAAGCCACCGTCTCCTCCTGAGAAGGAGACTAAGGATCAGTCAAAGAGGTTCGTTTAATTTCTCTCCATCTCTCCTCCCC
The DNA here is from genome assembly GCF_032118995.1 of Asterias amurensis. NCBI lineage: Eukaryota > Metazoa > Echinodermata > Asteroidea > Forcipulatida > Asteriidae > Asterias > Asterias amurensis. The sequence goes on from NC_092663.1 coordinate 10,623,229, forward strand.
GTCAGTCCAGTTTCTCTACCTTTTGTTTTTGCTCAAAGCTCAAAGTTGAGAGTGTCTGAGGAATCTTAGGGGGGTCATGTCTGAGTTTGGAGCATCAAATTCAAGATCTAGTGGTTAAGTCATCGGAGTGTGGGGTTTAAATCCCGGTCATGACACTTGTGGCCTTGAGCAAGATGCTTTACTTTTAATTGCTTCTCTTGACCCAGGGGTATACTTGCGAGGGTTGATATTGTGTATGAAAAGCCACAAGCGCCATATGGCATCTCAGGGCTGTGTATACTGCCAGGGAGCTGAGAAAGATTAAAGGAATGTTATTGGCCCAATGACAAGGGCACTAATGTAAATTGCATTAATACGTTATGCACTACATAAGAAGTAGTTTTTATTATTATTATTATTATTATTGTTATTATTATTATCCCAGATGCAATTTTAATATCTATTAAATCGGTGCAGTACCTGCTGCTAAAACAACGGATTCAAACTGCCACTAGCTACCTGCCAATCTCGGTGATTTAGGAAAGTACTTAGGAGTATACAGTGCTGACACACATCGGTGCATATGGGTAAACCTAAAACTAATATTATTATAATTATTTTTTAATGTTGCATCTATTCAGGCGTGGTCTTCTGAGTCGAACGTCCAACCTGGCTGACCCACAGAGCCGTACTCCGTCCCAGATCAAAGCAGACTACGCCAAGGCGGTGCTTCGAGACAACCGCGGGGTGGCGTTTGTCGTCTCTCCGGCGTCCGGTGTACTGGAGCCTTTCTCTCAGCTTGCGGTCAGCGTCGAAGCGTTCAGTGACATGTGGGGCAGCTACACTGAGAACCTCATCTGTAAGGTACAAGAGAGATTTTTGCGTCGAGAGTTTCTTTTTTCTTTTTCGTGTTGTCTCTCATCTGGCTTTTCACGAACCCAGACCACTTTGAAGAAATTTATGTTGCACAAGTTGGCCTGCACAGGTAGAAAAATTGCCACCAAACTTCATCTTTTGAAATATCAATCTCAATTTTGTTGCTACTTTTTTCTGCTTTTAAGGCAGCTTTATGATATTGGGCCCTGGGCTCCAGAGTGTTGATTTGAGCAATCTATTTGGTTGATGAACCTGGGTATTCTCTTTTCCCGTCTGTGGAGTGTCGTGACCTGGCGGTTAAGTGCATCGGACTCGAGCTTTGGTGCTTCTGATCAGCAGAGTGTGTGGGTTAGAGTCCCAGTCGTGATACCTTAACAAGTTCCTTAACCATGATGCTTCGTCCTCCAGATGGGACGTAAAGCCTTTGGTCCTGTGTGTTGTGTAACGCATGTAAAAGAGTCCAGTGCACTTATCGAAAACAAAAGGGGTTCGCCTTGGTGTTCCTGGTATGATTGGCTGCATATTGCGCCACAGCACCTTAAACCATTACACGATGCTTTAAAGGGATAGGTCTCATACTTCAAAATGTAGCATGCAGAAAAAAATACTAAGTGCTTTGATATGCCCCAGGGGATGTGATAAAGTGCATTATAACAACCGAGTATTATTTATTATTTGATTTTTTGTTTCTCCCTGCAGGTGTCTGATCTAGCACCAGTCGTCATCCCGATTGAAATGACGGTCACTGGTTGTCCGCTTTGCTTCTCCATGGCCACTCTGAAGGGACAGCTACCGATTGTCCGCTTTGGGACGCATATCGCTGGTCTTCCCAAGGTCCTGAGACCGTTAAAAATACGAAACAACAGCCCTTGTGGTGAGCCACTTTTTTTATTTTGGATTTTTGCTTTTAATGAGAGATTGCCTATTCATCTATCCTGCCAATGCGAATGCGATACAAATTTTGACGCCACAAATTCGCAACAAATTACTGTGGAGAGTATTCGCAGCGAAAATGGAGCAAAATTCAGAGAAAACGGAGCAAAATTTGTATCGCATTCGCGGGAAGTATGAACCAGACTTAATATCATAATGCCACGGACGGCTTCTTCAAGGTGAGAGCAACACTATTTAAATGCAATATATTCTACTACCGCCGAATAATTTTTTGGGGGAATTTGGGAGACTCCTCTACTTCCACGGAGTAAATGTTTTTTATTCGGGGCCGGAGACTACTCCGTTCTAAATTCTCCTGCTTGTTAGCTACTACCTTGGCGGAGGGTCAATAATCGGCCTGGACTACTACTTTTGCTTTAGTGGATGGAGGGGACTTATTGTTATTAACTTTACTACCGCGGAGTGAGTTCTTAATTGGCCTCAAAGTTTTTACTAGCTTTTGTTCTAGTCATCGTCATTAATTTTGCTCTTGCTTCCACAAAGATCTACATTTATAATAGTGTTCTGCCATGCCTGATATTTTATGATCTTTCTATTCCAGACGTCCGGGTGGACTGGCAGATTTTCAATCTGACTGAGAATGACTCCACCCTCGTGGATCTCCTCGTCAACATCGGTGAGCCCTTCCCCCTCCGCGATGAGAACGGCCGAGAGATTGTTCCCCCATCACCCGAGCAAGAATCACCCCAACCTGTCGTTGAAATACCAGCGGGACAGGCGGAGGGAGATGCTAGCTTGCTGTCAAAGGTCACCAAGGCAATGGAAGGAAGCTCGGATCGGGGGTCAGAGGGCAAAGGTCGCCTGATCAGTGTGGTACTCCGAGAGCACGAGGGTGAACCGGGCGAGAGGGGACCGTTTACTGTTTGTCGTCAACAAATGGTAAACATTTTTATGAAATTGAATTTGAATTTTCATTTGTAGTGCTAATGTTTTTTTCACCTGACTGTAATACGATTTCATGGGGTTGGAATTGTAGAGCTTTATAAGTACCAATAAAAAAGCATAACTTTTAATGAGGTGACACCTGTTCAGATTTAATTGGAGTTTTCCAGATTTTTTAGATAACAGGCCGCAAAACACAAGAACAATCCTACTTCTAACAATAACAGCAATGACAATTCATTTAATAATTGAGGCAAAAGAGGGTGCCTTTTGCATGCGACAGTAGAGATTTCTTACGGGATACAATAATTGTTGTACTTTGTTTGAAGTACATGCATCAATTGTAAGTGTACATGTAATAAGCTTTACTTGCATGACTTCTTGCATCACTATCTGTGGACTCGTAAAACTGGTCCTATTTCTGAGGTTTTAATGTTGCCAGGTACTTGTAAATAACCTCCCACTTTGACCTTTGACCACAGGTCATCCCGGCCCGTGGGAGCTTACAAATGGCAGCCGCCTTTGACCCTCAGTTTGGCTCTCTCATCATGAGCGGGACCGACTGTATCGGGTACGGGTTGGGCTTCATGAGTTTGGACACTGAGGGCGCCAGAGAGGTAGTTGGTAAGGTGACCCGATCGCAAGGTCACGAGATGATTCCGCTGAGGTTGGATTTCACCGCGTATCTCAAGCCAGCTCTGTAAGTAGAATCAGACCGTTATTATAATGCCACCATCTTGGTCACGTTCCCTTTATCCAGTAACAGTAATGGATTGTTATATAGTCCTCGTACAAAAAGGAACCGGACTATTTTTGCTTTCAGCCTTGGTTTGGTTACATTGAGTTGAATGAAAGAAAATCAAGATGGTCCTACCACTTTTAAGGTCTAAAAGATGTGTCTGAATCAAACGGCCTTTTCAATCAAGGGGGAGATTGATAGAAGCAGTTGGTTGCCAAAACCATACTTTATCTTGAATCTTATCGGGTCGCCATATAGACCGCTCTAAACGCGCAAGTGCTGCACGTTGCCTGTGGCTAGGCCGCCTTTGCTGGGTTGCAGCAGGGGAGGCATGGCAAAATCGTTGTCTTTTGTACTTTTTGTGTGAATTAAGTGTCTTCCTCAATGATGTTACACACTTTTCCTGATTGGTGTACAGACCAACAACCGATGGTACCACTTTGGCAGGCTTTGAAGACCTTTCAGAGTGTCATGGCCGAGTGGTTAAGAGCATTGAATTCAAGTTCTGGTGTGCAAGTCATTGCAGTGTGGGTTCGAATCTAAGTCAGGACACTTGTGTCCTTTAGCATGATGCTTTGCTATAATTGCTTCTCTTCAGCCAGGGGTATAAATGGGTACCTGCGAGGGTAGAGGTTGATATTGTGGTTGAAAAAGCCACTGGAAAAAGCTAATGGCTCAATGTCCAGGGCACTAATGTAAAGCACATTAGAGGTGGTTGTAAAGTGCGTTATATAAGAACTAGTTATCACAAATATTATTAAGATTCTTATTCAGCAATGCTGTTTTTGGTCACACCGCAGACTCACAGTTGAAACAGTGGATGATGAAGGTATGCGCTACCACACTGCCGCCAGCGACCTGCTCCACCCTGACGACCCCGCCCGATTTGCTTCGCCCTTCTTTAAAGGCCAGGCGGCCAACCTCACCAATGCCACGCAGACGCCGCTGGCGTTCCGTTTGGTCACGCCCGATCCCTTCGTGCTTCTCAGCACAGAGCCAGGGTCAGGCAAGGGTAGGACTCCACTGGCAGCGGTGTCGAGGGGAGACCAGTTGATAGGCCTTCCACCCCAGAAGAATCTTCAGGTGAGATGACGAGATTGTCCTGTCGAGGGAAAAAACGGGCCTTGGTGCCCTTGCCCTTTTAAGAGCGAAGCATCAGACATGTACATGTGGGGTCCGACTGTTTGATCTGTCGATTATTGACACAGTTCCTTAAACAGAAGGAATACCATTGCAACACAGTCTTTATTTACTTTGGCTCAGGTGATAATGCACAAGGAGTGTCCCATGTTTACATTGTTTCTATAGACAGTTTAATTCACATTGCAGCCATCTGCTTTTGGGAATTATTATCCAGGAGTTTTCATTTACTTTGGTTATGGAAGTCTGTATCACTTCCAGGTTTAAAGGCACTGGACACCTTTGGTAATTGTCCAAGACCAGTATTCTCACTTGGTGTATCCCAACATATGCATAAACTAAACAATATGTGAAAATTTGGACTCAATTGGTCATAGAAGTTGCATGAAAGTAAAAACACCCTTGGTGCACAAATGTGTGTGCTTTCAGATGCATGATATAAGTCTTCAGCCTAGTGAAGTCTTTTAACATGTGAGTTAGAAATTACTCCAGGGCCCAATTTCACAGCGCTGCTTATTTAGCAGCCAATTATGTGCTTACTGTGCGATCTTCATTTCATAGCGTTGCTAACCGTAAGCACACGAAAAGGCATGCTAACCTTCCAGTGCTTACCGCATGAAACTAAATGACGTAACTTATACAAAGACATGTTGAATGCTCAATATGAACCTGTAAAATACGCTTGCACCTTTGCAAATATTTCTGCTACCGTAAGAACGAAAAGTTGCTTACCGTTAAGCAGCACTATTGAAATGGGCCATGAGCTTCGCTCTGATGCTCTTAACCGCTAGGCCACCACACGTCGCATATTATTTTTTTTTCTTTATTTTTCTCGCTTACAGATGAAGGTTGCCTTCCAGCTCTGTGTGGAATTGTTGGAGCTCTCCTTGTTTAAGCTGCGCATAGGAGAGGAGCACAACGGGTTTAGTCTTACCCAGCATGAGGAGGAACGACGTCTCATCATCAGGAAGGATTTAGAGATACATTACAGCAACAGTGCCGTTCAGGTACCACAGAAATTCAACTCCATTCAGTAGGGTTATAAAATAGGCCTGGGCGACTATTGAAGTTTGACTTCTCTACTATTCCCGCCTCAAATAGTTGCGACTGCGACACTATAGTCGCGATTAATTTCCAAGATGCATGGTGGCATAATGTTTGCCGCAGGCGCAATATAGGTCTAGTAAAATTCATGTTGAAAGGATTGAAGTATTTTGATCACTGATGTCTGATTTTGTTTCGTAAGTAATGATTTTGTTGTGAATAGTCGTGAACGACACAATTAGTTCACCCAGCAGGTAGTCCCGACTATTTTTGTAGAAGTTGTGGTGGCTCAGCTAACCGAGTAGTTGAATAATGGTAGTCGCTAATCGACTAAGCAATCTATAGTTGTGACTAAGACACTTGTCGAACTAGTCGCTCTGGCAGGAAAGTTAGTAGTTACAGAAAGACACTTTCATAATGGCTGCAGACCATTTAGTTCTTAAACCACCAATAAACACCAAATAAACCCTCCCAACACTCATAGCGTGTAATGGCCGTGTGGTGAAGAGCAACGAATTGAAGTTTTAGTGGTTACGTCATTGGAGTGTAGGTTTGAATCCCGGTTGTCACACTTGTGTACTTGAGAAAGATAGTTTACTGTATAATTGCTTCTCTTCACCCAGGGTATAAATGGGTACCTGTGAAGGTAGAGGTTGATATATTGTGTTTGAAAAAGCCACTAGCGCCATACGGCAGCCCAGGGCTGTATACCGCCCAGGGAGCTGAGAAAGATTAAAGGATTGTTACTGGCCGAGTAAGGGCACCATTATGTAAAGCACATTGAGACGTTATTGTGAAACGCCCTATAGACGATGTGACCTATGTTTACATTCAAACTGCCCTCTGTTGAAAAAAACACGTCATGTTTCGTCCGGACAAAAACACCCGTAGTCATGATAAGATTGCATTGCATACACTTTCTAGCTGGCTGCCAAAACACAAAAGTTTTGCCCGGCGGTATACGCGCGAATCATGTTATGGTTTTCGTGTGACGTCAGAGGTTACATCGCCCAGGTCAAAATTGCAGTTGAACCCAGTTAACTGGGGTCAACTGGTTCAACTGGATAATGACCAAACTCGTCCATTTTCCATATTAACCAACCGGTTTGGACTAGGTTTAACTGTGTTCAACTAGGTTTAAATTATAAACCAGTTGGTGTCTGTCCATTTTCCATATTAAACCAACTGGTTTTAACTGTATTTAACTAGTTTATCAACTGGTTTTCAACTAGTTCCAGTTAAACACAGTTTAACTAGGTTCAACTAGAATTTTGACCTGGGCGTCCATATAAGAACTAGTTATTTTTATTAGAATTATTATTACTTTTGGGTGGTAATAATGTTGTATTTCTGCTTATTCTCAGAAACTTCCACTGTACGCCATGATCATCATTCCCTCCATCAAAGTGACTCCTTCCCAGTTGGACTTCGGCACGTGCCTGGTGTCGCAACAGCGGCAACTGGAAGTGATCATCAATAACCCCACAGGCTCAGCAAGCCGCTGGACCGTTCAGTCTGGTGAGTTTTTGTCTCACTCCTAGCAAGTTACTTGTATTATACTTCTATAGACCCATTGTGTATGGCGTCACAGAAGGAGGCAGATAATTGGACAATAGCTGTTCTCTGTGGGTAAAAACATGCGTGCGTGTGTTTCGCGGTATGTAAGGGGGAGCTATTGATTTACACAATACAGAACACGCCTCCGAACAATGCGCATCAGTGTCTCAATCAGGGAATCTGACTCTCTACACACATTCAAGAAGTGTATCAAACATTATTTATACCCAACCTAATGCGCTGCGTTCTTGTCGTAGTGGCGCTTTACAAATGCCTTATATATATGTACATGTACATGCATGTACTCATGACATCATGAAGTCATCTTTAGGTACTAAAGTACTGTCTCATCAGCTCAGAGCAGAAAGGACTTAAGACTCCGAAAGACTCAGTCAGCTCGCAGCAGACTGTACTTTTAAAAGACCTAGAAAGACCCAGTCGGCCCAGGGCAGAAAGCTGAGTCAACTGGGTCTTTCTAGGTCTTGTAAAGTCCTTTTGAAAAGGTTGAAGGCAATGGAGTATTGAATATCAATGGTTTGAATTGAATGGTTATCAATGGTTGACTCTGCTATGCTTCCAAACGAGTCGTTCAAGTGCGCCGCTGCGCTTGTACGTTCCATGGTCAGTGATCAATCGCTGGTCAACCAAATGTGGGCACTCGAACATGAACCATGCAAATCTCCAAGTCTTGTTTCCTGAATCATCTTTCTCTTTTATCAGTTGCGGATCAGAAGGAAGGCAGCGAGAACATCTTTGATGTTGTCCCCTCGACAGGATTCCTAGAAGCTCACATCACCCACGTATCCCGCAGCAAAGTGACCCTCAAAGTCCACTTCACGGCAAGGTATGTCATTCCCTTACGAAGAGAAAACTAATTCGGGTTTGGATGAAGACAAATTTACTAAAATTGGTTATGAACCAACAACCACCAGATTAACAGGCCGGCAATCTACCAACTACAAAGTCCTTTCATGTTTAGCTTTATTAGACGGTCTCCCTAGTTTGTCAAAGTCTTTGTTCAGGGATGCAAAGACACTGCCAATAGCAAAGATACTGCTTAAAGACACTGGATTACTATTGGTAATTGTCAAAGACCAGTCTTCTCACTTGGTGTATCTACATATATGTATAAAATAACAAACCTGGGAAAATTTGAGCTCAATTAGTCGCAAGATAATAATGAAAGAAAAAACACCCTTGTCACACGAAGTTGTGTGCTTTTAGATGCTTGCATGATTTGGAGACCTCAAATTCTAATTCTGAGGTCTCGATATCAAATTCGTGGAAAATTACTTCTTTCTCGAAAACTAGGTTACTTCAGAGGGAGCCGTTTCTCACAATGTTTTATACTATCAACAGCTTCCCATTACTCATTACCAAGTAAGTTTTTTTGGTAATAATTATTTTGAGTAATTACCAATATAGGGAGGCTGCCAACAATGGGTTAGATAGGTCAGTTTAGAAGAGCGCTGGAGCGATAGTCCGGAGGTTGTTGTTTCAAATCCAATTTGAGTCAAATTTTCTATCTTCAAACCCAAATTATGTAAAGTTTACCCGGTCAGGTTCCCTTTTAGTTTATTCTCTTGAATTGTTTACATTCATCTTCAAATGTATCTACTGACACAAGCCAGTTGGGCAGTAGATTTGTTTACAAGTGGTTAAATGTTTCGCTGCGGAGATAGTGTTTCAACTCTCTCCACTGTTCTCACAACAGTAGTGATGTTCTTACGAGACTGCTGGCCCCATGAGACTACTGCTCTTGCGTCTATGGTCTCGGTCAATGGAGACTGGTTGCGTAGCCATGAGCCTAACGCAAGAGCAGTGATCTTGTGAGAGCAGTCTTTTGACAAAAAATAGACATTGTCAAGTGATGTTTGAAGCTTTGCATGGTGTGAATGAGAATAAACTTTTGGGTACAACCATGTATTATCATTTCTCCTGAAGACAAGCAGAGTAAACTGTTAAAAACGTAGAGACCAAAAAAATGGCTCTTTCAGAGCCGACACTCCCTCAAAAGAAATTGAATACATGGTTGTACCCGCAAGTTTAAGAATAGTTTAGACATTGACAACAAATGAAACCATGATACAAACATGTCTGCGAGTACAAAAAATTACATTTTTTATTTGATCTCAGCTGCTGGTTACAAACAGTTTAGTCACAGTCAAGTGATAACATGCATACCCCAATCACTGTGGTCCAGTGGTTAGACTGCTGGACTTGCATTCATAAGGTTCTGGGTTCCAATCCTACCAAGCTTAACTGCTGATTTCACAATGACTAGAATATTAAGTATTGTCGTCTAGTTACTGAATCACAGTTTCTTGATTTGTGCAATTCAAAAAGACGTTAAACCAATGTTTGTATATTAAAGACAGATTGGCTGTTACCAGCTTGGAGTCTATATCCCCAGTTCCCTCGATGGAAAGATAAACATTACTAAACATACCTGGGCCAAATTTCATTGGTCTTGACAAAAACCACACCATAGCTATCTTTATTAAAGGCCCCTATGGTAAGTTGGAGACATTTGAACATCTTGTGACTTAATTCATTAAATTTAATCAATACAAACTGTGTTGCTTATTTACAGGCATAATATTCCGTACAAGGGCAAGTTCATTTTCAAAGGAATGCTGGGAGAAATACCCCAGGAGCTGGAGGTCAAAGGTGAAGGGTCATACGACAGCCGACATGAAGCCTTAGTTGACGTTTGAGGTTTGGCTAGTGAGATTTTGTAACACCCCTGAAATGTTCCCTACATTTTAGTCTTCAATCGTCTAATAGACCTTTTGAATTTGTTAAACAAACTGTGCTGGTTGGCATGGACGGCCAAATGTTAGTAAAACACTCAATCATGTTAACAGTTGTTGAGACCAATTTTGTTTTGCAAGCTTTCAATGAAATCAAATATTTCCCATGATATGCTTGCTTTGTATCTAAAAAAAAAATTCAACACTATTTTTGAATACTTGTGTAATATTGTTACAAACAATGGCCATCTGTTTTTGTTTTGCATATTAGGCTTTCCATAGTTTCCCAACATCGGTTGGCAAAAACTTGGGCTATGGCATTGCAAAAGAAAGGTCTATTCATGTGTTAGCCATCTTGTGTCTTGGTCCCCGAATGCAAGAGGCTTTGTAAGCATACAAGGCCCATCATGGTAACCAGACTAATTTGGTCCATTTGCAAATTCTTAATCCAGGAGTTGGATGTAAATAGTTTAGCCTAAATTTCATGTAAATTCCAGCCTGCACTGTCATTTTAGACATGATTTAGGCAGAGAGAAATTGCATCTGTGGCCATGTTTATCATGGGGAAGAGTTGCATCTAAACTAGGCACCAAACAAACAAAATATAATATGGAAAATACAAAGATCAATTTTTTGTATCTGCTGTCACAAGAAATATTCCCTATGAACTTCATCAAATTTTCTCTTTACAGCAGTTCCTTAAAATTAAGTATACATGTATATTAAAAGATATTCAAGTCCTGAAGTAAAAAAAAACTGTCAATTATCTTAACATTAAGATACACGATCCTTATAAAAAAAAAAAAAAAAAAAACATACACCCCTAACAAACAAACAAACTTAAAAGGATGTTTTGGATGTGTCATTTTTTTTCAAGTAGGGTGGGTATATCATTGGTTTTGGCCGAGCACAGTCATTCCTGTCCCAAAGAACACTCTGTGATAATGTCTTGGCAATCGCTAGTACCTTAAAGACACTGGAAACTATTGGTAGTTGTCAAAGACCAGCCTTCTCACTTGGTGTATCTCAACATATGCATAAAATAACAAACCTGGGAAAATTTGAACTCAATTGGTCATTGAAACTAATTATGGAAAAAAAAACCTTGCCGCACAAGTTGTGTGCTTTCAGATGCTTGAATTTAAGATCTCAGCTGAGGTATCAAATTCAATTCAAATATTTTCATGAGAAATTACTTCTTTCTCACAAACTTTGTTACTTCAGAGGGAGCCATTTCTCACAATGTTGTTTACTATCAACAGCTCTCCATTGCTCGTTACCAAGTAAGTTTTTATGCTACCAATTATTTTGAGTAATAACCAATAGTGTCCAGTGCCTTCATTTTGTACCAATTCGGAGGTCTTCCGATGCTTTAAAAAAACAATCATTACCGTTTTGGAGAGTGTTCTCCTAAAGTAAAAATAGATAAACCAAATTTGTTTTAAAATTATCTTTTTAGATATTCATCCTGTACAATATATTATTTGTATATAATTCATGATAAGTATACAACTTAAGAGTTTGATATTGATTTCTGTTTTAAAAAAACACACAATCTTCCAGTTCAACCACTAATAAACAAAAGAGTATTAATTATTAGCCTACTGCTGTTTAGTTTATAACTAATGCAAAACATTTGTGTTATTCTGTGACTAAACCAGACTTATCTTATGATTTGAGGCATTGCATGGTGAGGTACCAATATGTATTTGGTTTGAGGTAACGCCATGTGTGTATCTTCTTGCCAGGTAGTTTGTTCTTTAGAGAACTGTCATGCTTCACCGGATTGTTCGGGAGACTTCTCAGTTCTAAAAAAGAACTGTCCTGCTTCTGAATAGAACTGTCTCCTGACGATGACTAGAGCAAGCTAGTCAAAACGTTGGGACCAATTTAAGAACTCACTCCACGATAGTGCAGTTAATAACGATTCCTATAAGCTAAAGAACTAGTCCCAGCACAGCAAATTTTCTTTACCTTCTGCCCAGGTAGTAAAAAAGCAAGGCAGTTCTTTTCAGAACTGAGAGATGTCTCCCGAACAATCCGATGAAGCAAGACAGTTATCTAAAGAATAAACTCTACCTAGCAAGCAGATACACACATGGTGTTACCGCAAACCAAATATATACAGACACATCTTGTTAAAAAAATCAAAACTGGGTTTTATTTCTGTCGAGGCTGAAAGGTTAAGCCCATCGAGATGCGTTGTATCCCCCCCGAGCCTGACGCCACATCACAAGATCCAAATAGCGCCCTCACTGGCCGAGATGTTGTGCTCAGCGTTGACACGTTTCCATTGTTTGAACTCAGTGATGGCTGTCAATGCAAGGCGTCTGTTCATTTGATGGCTGCACTGTATGAGGAAGAAAGAAATAAGCATTTATGAAAATAAGAATTTCACAGTAACACTTAATCTTGCCAGCCAGCACATATATCATGTGGTGAATTTGTCCACACACGACACAGTCAACCCTCCTACTGTCTGACCATTCAATATCATCCACTGTGGTTTTGAATGAAAAACTATGCCAGCCTGCAATATGATGGCATGTGGTGAATGCATCTACACAGTATACAGTCAACCCTCCTACTGTGTGGCCATTCAATACTGTTACACTGTCAATTCCAGTCTTTATGCACAAATCCCCCATTGGAGGATTATTTCAAAAAGCGTTTCAACTTTAGTCTCCTACTAAAGAAAATTGGCAGTTTACCGTACAAAATATATATGCAAAAAATATGCCCCCCCCCTCCCTCTCCCTTAGCCCATACCCATCCTTTGTTGTACCTTAAATATTGGTCTTCATTCAAACAACTTTGCAATGTCTATACGTCCGTTTTGGACCAGCCAGTCATAGAGCTTTCCCTCTGTGGCTTGGGTTGTCGTATTCCATACTTGGAGTATGTTTTTTGCTCCAGTACGTGGATCCTTGTTCTTCTCCCAAAGGGCCGTTTTATACATGTCCACAGAACTGAAGACCCCAGGGTGTTCCTTCTTCAGCCAGCAAGTCAAATCCTTCCAGCTTTTCGTGGCTGTGTACAAGAGAAAATAATAATAATAATACCAGGAACTTATATATCGCATAACTTGTGTCCTTTAACAAGATACATAACCAATATTGCTGCATCCATCGGATGGGATGTAAAGTTGTGGGCCCCGGGTGTTTTTAATGCACATAAAAGAACCAAGTTCACTTATCGTAAAGAGAAGGAGCTCGACCCGGTGTTCCTGGTTTGATTGACAGCAGTTTGGTCCAAAGTACCTTGTAAACCATTACAAGAATAGGTTTCATACTTAAACACATAACTCCACAAACCTTGCAGGGAATAATACAGAGTGCTTTGATACGTCCCTAAGGGTGTGATAAAGCGCTATATAAGAACTGAATATTATTAATCCACAATAGGTATCAAAAACCTTTAAAAACCGACAATAAAGTAGATGATATGGTAGGTCTTAAGGCCGGTTTATAGTCAGTCTTGCGATGGTCACGCGATGGAAATTTTGCCAGCGATCATGAATAAAAACACAGTTTAAAGGCCCCAGGGATGACTATAAATTGTGTTTTTTAGGATCGCGTGTCAAGATTTCCATCGCGCGACCGACTATAAACTGGCCTTGAGGCCAGATGATAGCAAGACTTTTCAGTCTGAATGCTGGCTACCTACCTTCGTAATCGACACTCAGCATCTCTTCAACTTTTGAAAGAATGTCGACCCTTGTGGTCCTCAGATCCTTCTCCCCATCAAGAGGGCCTAAGAGTAAAACAGATTAAAGTAAGTAAAATAAAATTATTGTAACAATGAGCCATTGTTGCTGCAGGTCATATAATATACTCATAATGAATGTTTATGAGTACAATGGTGCAAATATTTTCACAAGTTGAAAGATGGAATGTTCTTCTCAATAGGGCAGAGCCAAGTTGAATGGAACATTCCATCTTTTCAAAAAAAAAACAACAACTCTCATTTGCACACAAGAAAAACATTCATTATTTGTTTATATATAATATCCACGTAAATCTTTGTCATTTTGATTGGAGGATTTTACGATATGAAGCCTCGACGGACAGACGGACGGACGTGGTCCAGTAGTCTGCCATGTTTGATGGGTTTTCTTTCCACCTTTTGCAGATTTTTAATACGAGCATGCAATGAGGTTTAGCTATGGCGAGCAATGTCTTGAGCTTAAACTGCTTTTCTGGTCTCCACTGATACAAGTTTATATTGGCATTGTTGGCAATGCACTGAGTAGTAAGGATAAGCCATGAATCTGGTAACTGGATCTCAAAGGAGACTTTCCAATGCTAGGTGGCAGCAGACTTACCAGGTAAATTCCCATTGTTTACTATGTTCTCAGCACGCACATAATTCTGAGACCAATGGATTTACCCGGTAAGTCTGCTGCCACCTATTGTCCCAAAAAGTCTCCTATTACATTGTGACCATTTTGATATCTCTCCTCTCGACCCCCTATGGAAACTATACCGAGGCTGGTAGATGAAAATAGTCTGGTCCCTTCTAAACCAAAGGTAAATTTTAACTGCAGTTTTTCAAAGTGCACACAAGGGACTCAGAAAGTTTGGGGGGGGGGGGGGGGTTGCGTCTTACCTACGACTCCAGCGCAGACAAACTTCTTAAATTCAGCTCGCACGCCCGTCCCGCAAACTTTTATTATCTTCTGTAGCTCTTGAAGGCGTCTCGTCTTGTCACCAGGATACTTCTGGAGAATCCGTCGACTACTGAACTCCAATGCAGAGAAAACGGAAGCTCCCTGAGGAGATAATTTTGTACCACACATAACAATTTTGCAGAATTGACCTACGTGGATGAGAGCAACTGCACTTACACTCCATCAAAAATAAGGTTGGGTGGGGTCGGTTGGGATGGTTGGGCAAGGTTGGTTGGGCGGAGTTAATTGGGCGGGGTTTTAAAGACAATAGAAATAAATTGTGTAAAATAGCTTCAGAGGTGCTGTTTGCCCTCAAAAACAAAACAAAGCTAACCTCTCTCGCAGTTTCAGGAGTCAACGAGTATTGCAAGCTGACACACTGCGGTTCCGACAGGTTGTTTAAACGTTGCAGACTGTCTTTCAGCTCGTCGAACTTCCTTTTAAGATACGGACTGGTCAACTCGTGTAGAGCACAAGAGAAATCTGCGAGGTAAGGGGAAGCTTTTTACTATCATTATCTTAAAACCGTGTAGGTTTAATGAAAATCTGTTGCTGTTTTTGTCATTCAAAAAGTACCCAAACCCTGTAATAATGAGTGCATTCAATTAGCTTCCCTGGGTCGACCCTGGTCTGCCCCCAGTAAGTTCGAATAGCTTTGACGTCATTCCAGGGGCTCACCCGGGCCCCAGGTGCATGGCATCACCACGAGGGGATGAATGATCGTTTAATAAGCTCTTGTCAGGGGTTCAGGCCGAATAAGGGAGCGACTCAAAAGTCCGCTGAGCATACTGCATAGTTCCTACGGATCGTTTGCGTGTTCCCACAGGATCGTTGCCGTATGCCCACTGGATTGCTGTCGTATTCCCGGCGGAACGTTCCAACTGTTTCAACTTTTGAGACGCTCCCTAAGCACTGCGAGGACGACACAGGGAAGCTAATCAAACGCACCCAATAACAATATCGTGTTCCTAAATCGGCACTATGTAGCTAGATCAAAGTACTTTCCGTCGACAAGTCTCTGTTACACTTACCTTGATGCACCGCATCTGTTTCATCCTGGATCCCAGACGACCTTTTTGACCCGAACTCCTCCCTGAATACACGAATATTGTGTTGGAGGCTCAACTTGTCCATGGCACTTATTAGTGTGGCTACCGTCGCTTTAGAACCACTGGTCCTCCCCCACTCAAAGAATCCTTGATATCGCTGCTCCCGGATATTGTTCTGGTTGTTGTGTACAATTTCTTCAATTCTCCCGTCCGATACCCCTAGTTTGCGCAGCAGGGGCTTCCATTCTTTGATGCTGATGTTTTCCGATAACCAGCTAATCATCTCGGTAGTCACCAGGTCCTTCTGAAAGGACAGAGGCGGACAGGGAGTACACTTTGACATTCAAGACAAAATATAAAATTGATAGTTAGAGATAGGCTTAAATACCACCCCAAAAACTATCAAACAAATTGATAACTAATAATTTGTGACTGCATTCCATCTGAAACCTCACTCATTATTGGTCCGTCCAATACCAAAGTTTCTCTATTTTGGTCGGACAGACTGTCAAAATTAAGGACCTAGAATGTGAAGACTCTAACAGTTTGAATTATCTTTGCTAAATTGGATTGCAAAGTTGATATGCATTGTATTTAAAGGCAGTGGACACTATTGGTAATTGTCAAAGACCAGTCTTCTCACTTGGTGTATCTCAAGGTACCCTCCTTTTAAATGCAATGCTTGTACATGAACAAAGTATTGGACCAATGTCCTAGGGAAATCTGTCATCCATATGGGAAATTTCTATGGGCTGGTGGAGGATGTTTCAACAGAGGGCGCTATCAGAAGAAGTTTGTACACAGTTTGCCATAAAGGGGACAGAATCTCCGGGGGGGACAGAATCTCCTGCCACACCGGTGCTAGGTGAAAATAATAGATTTGGTTTAAATTACCACAATTACATCCACTTTAGAAGCTCCCATCTTTTTGGAGTCCGCATCCGTTATACTGGAGTAAGCATCCTCTTTGGCAAGTACTGTTGCAGTTCCTCCAGTCACATCCTCAGTCACTTGGCTGGAGTGTGTTTCTTTGGTGGATTCGTAGGACTCAGGATATACACCACCCAATCGAACTCCTTCATCTCCTGCAGCTGCGCCTTTGGGATCATTCAAATTGCCGCGCCAACCCTGTTCAGCTCTACCTTGCAATGGCATATCTCGGTCGGCATCAGTTTCAGTCGTTTCTCTCAACAGTTGAAGTTCTCTACTCTCTGTGGCTTTCTTCTCCAAGAACAACTTTAGGTACTTGGTTTTCAACTCTATAATTTCAGTATCTTTATCATTTATCACAATCTTCAACTGAGAGATTATATTCTGCTGTGCCTCGAAAAGTGCAGCTGTATCTCTCTGGATGCCTTCCAGAGTGGGGACTTCTTTGGGTTGTCCTGCGAGTGTGGCACCATCTCCATTCTGATTCACAGTGGAAGACGAGCCATTACCACTGGTTGCCATGATTGGGTGTCTACAGCTGGCTTGACCTGCATCAACGAATAATAACATAGGTCCTGGTCAATGATACAGTTTTCAGGGTTCAACTCAATTCAATTCAATTCAATTTATTTTAAATGTCGTAATAAAGACATGAACATTTTCTTCAAGTGTGCATTCTTATAATATAAACACAGAGAGGTATATCTAGTAAAATAGACAAAAAGAAGCCAAAAATATACACAGATCGTTAAAAGGACAACAGGGCAAATTACATAGAGACAGAGTTTTTCACAACCATCGAAACGTACATGGGTGACGAACAACAAATACAAAACATGGAGAGTAAAAGAGCAGTAAAAACACAAAGACAAATGAGGCCTAAACAAAAATTATTACTGGATGCCAGCAAACCACGGGGGGAAAAAAAGGGACAAAAATTAAGGGATTATATTCTAAATTTTGAGTTAACTATGTGGCAAGCCAGGCAGGAATGAAATTCTTAGTGTGGGTTTGTAGAGGCACACCACTTTGTCGCTGTGCGCACAGTGAAAACGCGTTAGAGGCAGGGCACACTGTACAATCAGAGAAGTATCTAAGAACACTTGACATGATGGATGGTCTCAGCGACTGTCTTAAAAAGCATTAAAAATTACTGTGAGAACATTTTCATGACCGATGTTGTGTCTTAATAAACATATGGAGAGGCCATTTGGCCGTTTTCAAGCTATTTCAGTAAGGTATTTTTGTGATTTTGGGGCATTTGTTTGTGTGACAATCATGGAAAATGGTTGTTTTGAGGGTCACTTACAAAATGTATTTAGGGTGCTGGTACGACTGAGAATATTAAATTTCGACAAAAGGAGTGCAGCGCCCCAGTAACTGGCTCTAGATGTTATGTAAGATCTATGTCAAAGATCAGTCTTCTCACTTTGTGTATCTCAACATATGCACAAAATAACAAACCTGCGGAAATTTGAACTCAATTGGTCGTCGAAGTTGTAAGATCATAATGGAAGATAAAACACCCTTGTCACACGAAGTTGTGTGCTTTCAGGTGTTTGATTTCGGGACCTCAGACATACAAAATCCGACCAAGGTCTCGAAATCAAATTTGTGGAAAATTACTTCTTTCTTGAAAACTACGTACGTTACTTCAGAGTAAGTTTTTAATTTTATGCCGACAATATTTTTGAGTAATTACCAATAGTGTCAAAGTCTGCCTCTAATTCTAAACTTACATGGTTTGAAGATTGAGATGATATTGGTAGAAAGCTTCCCTTGT
Organism: Asterias amurensis; assembly: GCF_032118995.1. Taxonomy (NCBI): domain Eukaryota; kingdom Metazoa; phylum Echinodermata; class Asteroidea; order Forcipulatida; family Asteriidae; genus Asterias; species Asterias amurensis. The sequence goes on from NC_092663.1 coordinate 10,641,584, forward strand.
CTTACAAAAAAATATTATTTGCTGAGGACGTGCTGGTGTAGTGAATCCCATGAATCCCCGCTGAAGTTTTTGAAAAACAATTATTTTAGCATGTTAAACCATATGGGAAATTAATACTTCTAGAAACTATAAGGCGATCCCCTGTGAGCAGGGGAGCCTTATATCCTGGTGTCATGTGTTTTCAGTAGGATAACAGGAAAATTGTTCACAATCAAAAACTAAATTTTTTTTTTTTCAAATCATCTATCCAATTTTTTAACAAAAACACTTTCACTTCATGGTGTGTTGACATTTTTAAAGTTTTGGTTTTACGTTGCGAGAGACAGTCCGCCATTAACAGTGCTTATGCATGCACGACATTGGAGCAACGTCATATGTTTTCACACCTTTCATTGGTTGGTATTTTATTGAATATTCAGAAGCTAGTATGACGTGCAAAATAAATCAAACATATTATTCAATTAGTACTTAACAAATTTAATTACATTTTTGTCATAAGGCATTATGGCTACTATATTAGAATCCAGAGATATCATAAGGCATGAAAGTAAAACACCCCACCCCCCCTTGATGCAGTTACACTTCATTACAATCCGTTTTCCCCCATTTCAGACCAGTTATGTTTGGTTTCAGGAGATAAGAAACCAATCTATGATTATTTTCTCTTTAATGTAGACTTAATATTTATTACGCTTATCGGAATTTATAACAGTTATGCAGTAAATAAATAAAAAAAATTGTTGTAATTTTCACTTAAAATATTTTAATATTTTCCCCACATTTGCACACCATAGAATCCCAAATAGTAACCACCTCACGTGATCCATCTAGTGACTAAAGCAGAATGAAACTCAATCTAGCAGATAGTAATTTTGTTTTTAACTTTCGAGGTTGGATGATGTTTCTTTGACGCATATGAATTTTGGCATAATAATGCACTAGTGATTTATACCGAAAATTAATCATGTTATAAATGTTTGAGCATAACCAACGACAGGAAACTTTTTTCTCAGCATGATTAAGCCTGATGAAAATACAGACTGGAGTAAACTCTGCATAGCTTCTGTCACCGGTGCAGCTTGCACAACTCCGCGGTAAACGGGAATCAAAGTTGGGTACCGAAAACATATGAGGGTCGATAACGTACGACGCTACGATATAGTAGTTTCTAGAAGTAGGAAATTAACGTTTTACATGCTAGAGTCCTAGGCTAAGAGTAGACTACCGAGACAAAAACAATTTTCGTGACTTTTTAAAAAACTACAGCACCTCATCAGCAAGTAAGTAATGGGATGTTGCGATAATAACGTAACCCTACTTACTGTTTTTGTAGTGTATAGCAAATCATTAAACAAAAACGAAGACGGCTTTTGACAAAACAAATATTAAAAGTGACCGTGCCTGATAAGTACAGGTGTAACATAGACAAAATTGGGCCAAGTTTGCTGCCGGCCGTGGATTCGTTATTTCTGCCTTTCCCTGGTACCATGGAGCAGGGTCGTACGCGTGCGCAGTGAGCGAACATTCAACACGGCCGGCCGGCTACCCGCGCACACGGTTCCGCCTGTAGTATTGTTTTCAAGAAGCTACTGTGTTCTCTATACATGTAACCAACAGAGGGCCGACCGTCATAGAGAATCTTCGAAAAACAAGAAACTGTTAAAACCCAAAGAACCTGGGGTGGATTTCACAAAGAGTTAGGACTAGTCTTATCTCGAGTTAGGAAGAGTTACTCGTCCTAACTTAGGACTAGCTGTACATTTTTTATATCTCTATAGGACTAGTCCTAAGTTAGGACTAGTCGTAACTCTTTGTGAAATCGACCCCTGATGCCCATTTAAACAACGCCTGTTAAACAAGGCTTACTTACTCGTCTCTGGTTGTAGAGAAAAACAGAGAATAGTTAATAATTATGAAAACACTTATGGATACTTTGAGATTATAAACCTTGGAACTTTTTATTTTCCACATGTTAATAAGTAATATAAACATGTAGGGCCACGCATTACACGTATCCCACTGAGACTAAAAAGGGAATCCTCAACACTGTTGAAACGACATAAAATAGGCTCAAGTATCAAAGTAGAAAGTAACCTTATTGACTACTTCTTGGGACAGAAGCTATATATTATGTGTAGATCCTTTCTTACAAAAAAGCTTGTATTGTACAATCCGTGAAACAAGTGTACGATGTCGAGATACTCCTGGAAGAAAAGCATGGGCTCAAGCCATGGAGCAACGTCATATGTTTTCACACCTTTCATTGGTTGGTATTTTATTGAATATTCAGAAGCTAGTATGACGTGCAAAATAAATCAAACATATTATTCAATTAGTACTTAACAAATTTAATTACATTTTTGTCATAAGGCATTATGGCTACTATATTAGAATCCAGAGATATCATAAGGCATGAAAGTAAAACACCCCACCCCCCCTTGATGCAGTTACACTTCATTACAATCCGTTTTCCCCCATTTCAGACCAGTTATGTTTGGTTTCAGGAGATAAGAAACCAATCTATGATTATTTTCTCTTTAATGTAGACTTAATATTTATTACGCTTATCGGAATTTATAACAGTTATGCAGTAAATAAATAAAAAAAATTGTTGTAATTTTCACTTAAAATATTTTAATATTTTCCCCACATTTGCACACCATAGAATCCCAAATAGTAACCACCTCACGTGATCCATCTAGTGACTAAAGCAGAATGAAACTCAATCTAGCAGATAGTAATTTTGTTTTTAACTTTCGAGGTTGGATGATGTTTCTTTGACGCATATGAATTTTGGCATAATAATGCACTAGTGATTTATACCGAAAATTAATCATGTTATAAATGTTTGAGCATAACCAACGACAGGAAACTTTTTTCTCAGCATGATTAAGCCTGATGAAAATACAGACTGGAGTAAACTCTGCATAGCTTCTGTCACCGGTGCAGCTTGCACAACTCCGCGGTAAACGGGAATCAAAGTTGGGTACCGAAAACATATGAGGGTCGATAACGTACGACGCTACGATATAGTAGTTTCTAGAAGTAGGAAATTAACGTTTTACATGCTAGAGTCCTAGGCTAAGAGTAGACTACCGAGACAAAAACAATTTTCGTGACTTTTTAAAAAACTACAGCACCTCATCAGCAAGTAAGTAATGGGATGTTGCGATAATAACGTAACCCTACTTACTGTTTTTGTAGTGTATAGCAAATCATTAAACAAAAACGAAGACGGCTTTTGACAAAACAAATATTAAAAGTGACCGTGCCTGATAAGTACAGGTGTAACATAGACAAAATTGGGCCAAGTTTGCTGCCGGCCGTGGATTCGTTATTTCTGCCTTTCCCTGGTACCATGGAGCAGGGTCGTACGCGTGCGCAGTGAGCGAACATTCAACACGGCCGGCCGGCTACCCGCGCACACGGTTCCGCCTGTAGTATTGTTTTCAAGAAGCTACTGTGTTCTCTATACATGTAACCAACAGAGGGCCGACCGTCATAGAGAATCTTCGAAAAACAAGAAACTGTTAAAACCCAAAGAACCTGGGGTGGATTTCACAAAGAGTTAGGACTAGTCTTATCTCGAGTTAGGAAGAGTTACTCGTCCTAACTTAGGACTAGCTGTACATTTTTTATATCTCTATAGGACTAGTCCTAAGTTAGGACTAGTCGTAACTCTTTGTGAAATCGACCCCTGATGCCCATTTAAACAACGCCTGTTAAACAAGGCTTACTTACTCGTCTCTGGTTGTAGAGAAAAACAGAGAATAGTTAATAATTATGAAAACACTTATGGATACTTTGAGATTATAAACCTTGGAACTTTTTATTTTCCACATGTTAATAAGTAATATAAACATGTAGGGCCACGCATTACACGTATCCCACTGAGACTAAAAAGGGAATCCTCAACACTGTTGAAACGACATAAAATAGGCTCAAGTATCAAAGTAGAAAGTAACCTTATTGACTACTTCTTGGGACAGAAGCTATATATTATGTGTAGATCCTTTCTTACAAAAAAGCTTGTATTGTACAATCCGTGAAACAAGTGTACGATGTCGAGATACTCCTGGAAGAAAAGCATGGGCTCAAGCCATTTGTACATTCGTTAAACGTACGCGAAGTCTGGGTGGCGCTTGAAAGTAGACTTGTATTTTATACCAGTCCTTGCATTTTGTGGGTACTGATTATTAAAGTATTGTTAGACTAGCTACAAGGCATTGTAAATTAATGCATCAGAGATAACTGTTTGCGTTGTTTTAAATGCAAATAGAACATCAATGAAATATGAAATGTGAAATAAACTGATGTAAGTATATATCAGGCCGAAAACTGAATACAAGCTTTACACCCAAAAGGTCGAAATATAACAACATGTCAACAAATATTAGTAATGAAAAAAAGTAACAAAAATAAAATAAAAATTATTATATTAAGAAGCAGCATTATGTAATCTGATTTACTTGGTAAGTCCTGAAAACATAAACAAAAGCAAAGTTGCTGCTCGATCATTAAAAGTTTCAAGTTGACAGGAAACAGGTGAATTACACTGTTTCCAAATGTGAAGTTTTCCAAAACAGTCAGTAAATGGTGTTGTTGCTTTTCAAAGTGTCCAAATTTGAGGACTGAAAGAACAATACATTATCAAAACATAAATGAAACAAATTTTGTTGATGACCTGTTGTTTTGAAACAAAGACACTTATTTTATTCCTTTAGAAAGAAACCAACAATAATATTAAATTCATAGAATTAAAACAAGTAAGTTTGTATGCATAACGCAAACGTGTGCGCACACGTATGCAATGTCGTGAAACAATTCACGAATATATGCGCACACGTATGCAATGTCGTGAAACAATTCGCGAATATGTGCGCACACGTATGCAATGTCGTGAAACAAATCGCGAATATGTGCGCACAAGTATGCAATCTCGTGAACCAAATCGTGAATATGTGCGCACACGTATGCAATTTCGTGAACCAAATCGTGAATATGTGCGCACACGAGTGCGATTTGTTTTGCAATGTCGTGAATTTTATTGCATATGTTGCATACCATTAGGATGATGTCATAGTTGTGGATAATTTGTTACCGATCTAGGGAGTACTGTGGCGCTACAGCAGGCTCCCTCTGTAAAGCATGTGTATACCCAGGAACTTGGCACCAGGCCAAGGACGACCACACGCCTCGCTTGCCTCACAACAAAGACTACTGCTGCAATGACTACCGCTTATCTCACTGTTGGAAAGAAACCCCCCCCAGATCATTAGACATTTTATTCAAAGGTATGCAACATGGTATGCAATAAAATTCACGACATCGCAAATAATATTCGCAGACGTGTGCGCACATATTCGCGAATTGTTTCACGACATTGCATACGTGTGCGCACATATTCGCGAATTGTTTCACGACATTGCATTCGTGTGCGCACATATTTGCGAATTGTTTCACGACATTGCATACGTATGCGCACACGTTTGCGATATGCGATGTCCCTTCAGGGCCACCATATATTTCCGAACGTTCGTCAAAACGACTAACCGTCCACAAGTGACTCACTTGCCAACATTATACATGTACAGTTCAATCGGCCAGTTTCCAAGCAAGCGCTATGGTTTTTAGATTGTGGGCGGAGTTGCTTTATTTATGCTAATCCGGACGGTGTATCATCAGTATGCTCGCTCATTTGGTTGATGTAACCTGTAGACCCCTACCCAATTTCGGGGACAGGTAAACGCAAGGAAGACTCCAACACAATGCGCTTTATTTATACGGTGTTTAGGGGGTTCACATATTCCCCCAGCGGGCGAGTTCATTGATGACGAGATAGGTCCCAAAATTCGGCACATGGTTGGCATTCCTCCGGAATAGCATAACTCCGCCCACAATCTGTAACAATACATTCGGAGATCGTCGACGAAGCGCGCGAACGACTCGTTCGCGCGCTTCGTACTGAGTAACGTGTCATAGAGTTATGTTATACAAATATTGACTGCTTCGAGTGCTATGGTTAAAACTATGACTCCCGAGGTGATCCCCGGAGCGTTCTATTTTCCCGAGGCGAAGCCGAGGGAAAATAGAACACTCCGGGGATCACCGAGGGAGTCATAGTTTTTAACCATTGCACGAGTAAAAGCAGTCAATATTTGTTTTATAACACCCCAAACATTTCTAAAGGAAAAGTTTCCGTATGGCGCCACCACTTTTTCATTCGATATGAAATAATTTAGTATCTAATTTACCTCAATGAGATATCCTTTTTTGTAAAAATGAGTGAAAAATTGGTGGCGCCATACGGAAAGTTATCCTTTCTAAATACTGTACTGTTATTATTAAGTTACAGACCTGAATGCTACAATCCACGGACGACGCGAATACAGATTGCAAACACTTTTACTTACTGTGTTGCATGTAGTGTCGCGCAATCCGAAATGGTTACAGACTATTAATTTATCATCCCAGTATACGCAACGGACGTCTGGGTACTGCACGCCATGTGCTAGTCTGTTGGACTAGCGCATGGCAAACCGACGCTCTATCACACGGCCGTCGTCTGGCAAAACTAAGACATGTCATGTGACGCGCTCTAAACCAATGAGCAGGCAGAATACTTGCAAGGGGTGTTATAAAATAACTCTATGGTAACGTGTACACTTTTGTGGACAAGTTGTTATGGTCCCACGCGGTGAGATAGTCGAGTTGCGGCGATGCTTTTGAAAGTCGGGCAACCAGCAGTCACGCACGAGAGCAGTAAACTCGCGGGAGAGCACTGCAACACTCACTTCTTCTGGCCGCTGGTGAAATAAGACTGAGCGTGAACGGTTGTGTTTAGTTTTTGTTGTCGATGACGTCACATCACACGCCGCTGCGGGAATGCAGGCTTCGAGTTTTACATCCCTAATAAAAACATGCCCAGTTGTTATCCAGAGTTATTATTAAATTACCCAGTAATTGATACGCATTATTATTTAACTATTGGCGAGGAAACTTTCCACCCTCGACTTTTACGCAGATGAGCGAAAGAGCAAAAATAATAGTTTACCACCACACAATCTAATTCTATAACTTTTTAACCAAATACTGTGCATTCCCGAGTAATTTCACTTGTAATTCAGTGATTTATTTCCATGCCCAGCTACTGTCTAAGAACATTTGAGTCAAATCACTACTATTGATATACTAAAATCCTAATAAGCAAAGCTTTTGGGGGATTGAAAACACTTCTCAACTTTCCGCCGTGGAACGAAAGTGCACATCTTCTACACCATCCTTTTGGGGGAAAAACTCATGTAAAAGAATAGGGACAAGGCACTAGACACTTTTAGTAATTGTCAAAGACCAGTCTTCTCATAATGGTTCTTTGCAAGAGTGGTATGGCGGACAAACCGAGAAGAAGTTTCACTCTTTTACAAAAAGAGAGTTCACTTAGGGGCGTGATTGAAACACTTCTCTCAACTTTCCAGCGTGCAAAATTTCTACACCAACAAATCTTTAAAAAAAAATCCTGTAAAAATGAAAAGTTCAGCTCCCCCAAGTTAGTGTAGTTATACCTTTCTCTTGTAGCCTAGAGTGGTTTTTAACTTTTTTTGTGGCTATAACTTGCATTAAATATTTATAAAGTGCACTCATATTATGAAATGAGTAAAGCCAAACTGATTGTCAAAACTTACCCGCTACAGCACTGCTTCGGCGGCTAACAATGAACTCCACACATTTCAAGTCACGATTAAAGTCATATCCAATTCTTACGAGCTGGTTTTCCTTCATTTCGAAGTAATAATTAGGTTTGGGTGAGTGGCCAATCCGGATCACATCTATCTTATACTCAAACAAGTTTGGAAACTTGTCGACAAAAACATTAAGCCATGTGTTTTGAAGATCCAGCTCCAAGATCTGGTTTTTAACCAAATATTCAATTTTGTTGATGACACTGATAGAATACGGCTGGCTTTTACGTTTCTTTGCAATCTCCATCCTGGGTGCTTTAATATGGCAGCCCTTTTTAAAATACAATTTTGAAGGATTTCGTCGTGGATCGGAACCCTTTCCTCCACGCGGGCAACATGAATGAATGAAATGCAGCAGCACTGATGAAATGAATACAAAAGAACATGCTCTATCCTTCTCTCATAAATACATATTTCGCATCGCGTCATCAATGGACTAGGTGAGCGACTACCAATTCCATTGGCTAGGTGAGCGACTACCCATTCCACGGACTTTCTGATTGGTAGTCGCTCACCTAGTCTGGGGGTTGTCATAGGGGGTTCCCCTTTCGGGCGAGTCCATTGATGACGGGGATAATTTGTTTGTTTACAAAGCGATGGGAAGCATTGGGAAGTGTAGCCTTGATCAAGGCTGTTGACGTACTGTTCCCCGGCCCGGTTCGCTGCACACGCATGCAGTGCATACACAAATGTACATTACCATACATTGTACAGCGAGAACAGTATAGCGTAGTCGTGAGTACGGTCGTGTCTTTCTACTTTCAACCTCGCACACGTGGCTCAAACAACAGCCTTGATGGGATTGTAAAGCTTTATCGGAATTCCGATAAAAGGGTATTCATGATGTGGGCGTGTCATTCTAAACATTGGCCAATCACAGGCGCGATTGAGAATGACGTATTACTGCGAGCAATCATGCCACGTCCATGCATGCATGCGTGTGTGTGTGTGTGTGTACGCTGTACGCTAGCTGTATGGACATGTACTGTAATACAGTGTCGAGAGCGTGGTGTGTATATTAGCTATAATTGTAAGGGGTCTGAATGCGCTGCCGGACGGGTGAGCCGGACAAGACTCGCCCGGTCGGTAATGGTGTTGAACAACTTCAAACAACTTCCGTTGTCTTGCGTTTCATTATAACACGAGGACTAGCATCATAATTACAACGTAGCTGGTAGATTTGTCCCTGAATTTAAAGCTGCTGTACTATAAGTGTAACGTTGTAGTGTAGTACTAGTAGTATGGCAAGAGTTTGTTTATGAATGTGAACTTTACTTGTAGTTGTTGTTCAGCCACACGCCATCTTCTACCGTCTGGTATGTTTTCGACAACACATATTTTCGATCCTCAACTTTGATTTACCGCGAGAAACGTAATAAATAATATATGTCTACATTAAGACAAAATAAACAGCTGGGTTTCTTATCTCATCTGGTCTGTGTTTGTGCTTCAAGGGGATGGGGTGTGTTGTACTGTCATATGCCCAACACCTAAGAATTCTTATCAAGTAGCCATCTTGCCGGAAACCCATGACACCTGGATACTTTTTTAACCTTTCTCAAACACATTTCACATGTTCTAATTTTCTTCCTTCTATTTCTAAACCCATGATTGATGCATTAAACGCGGTTGTTATATTTTGTTGAAAGTTTCTGTAGTTGTGTTGCAAATTATACACCACTGATTTCCAGCGACTTACTGTTTTGTTTTACTAGTAGGGATTTCTCCCTCGCCCGCCGCCATTGCAACTACAACCACGGTTTGTTTACAATTACGTCGACGAGCACATGTGTGCGAGTGCTTGCAGAACGTTGTGATTGACATCGCATCGAAAGTTTATAGGTCAACCAACAACCAATGAGAACGGGTTGTTAGTAAACATTAGCATAATGAGCTCCGCCCTAAATTTTGGCAGATACAAAACCATCAAGGCGCTACTTAGGAAGTACCCATGTACCGTAAGTGTACCGTATACAGATGGTACATGTACATGTACAGTACGTATGTGTGTACACACGCTGTATACGTATTATATGCACTGTGTTATGTATGGGGGTGCACTGGTGGAATTCAGTGATGGGGACTGGGATTTTGCAGATCGCGGCTGGCTGTAGCGCCTTGATCAAGGCTATGGGAAGTGTTCTTTTCTTTTCAGTGACGAACAAAAGTTAACCTTACAAACACAGTAGGCACATATTATTCTCTTTTGTCAATAGTGAACAATGACTAATTGTCACTGTTTCTCATTATTTTACCGAAACGCCACGGTTTGGAACATCCCTATAAACAAATGGTCTGCCCCCGGGGCCAAATATGTATTTATGAGAGAAGGATAGAGCATGTTCTTTTGTATTCATTTCATCAGTGCTGCATTTCATTCATTCATGTTGCCCGCGTGGAGGAAAGGGTTCCGATCCACGACGAAATCCTTCAAAATTGTATTTTAAAAAGGGCTGCCATATTAAAGCACCCAGGATGGAGATTGCAAAGAAACGTAAAAGCCAGCCGTATTCTATCAGTGTCATCAACAAAATTGAATATTTGGTTAAAAACCAGATCTTGGAGCTGGATCTTCAAAACACATGGCTTAATGTTTTTGTCGACAAGTTTCCAAACTTGTTTGAGTACAAGATAGAGGTGATCCGGATTGGCCACTCACCCAAACCCAAGTATTACTTCGAAATGGAGGAAAACCAGCTCGTAAGAATTGGATATGACTTTAATCGTGACTTGAAATGTGTGGAGTTTATTGTTAGCCGCCGAAGCAGTGGTGTAGCGGGTAAGTTTTGACAATCAGTTTGCCTTTACTCATTTTATAATATTAGTGCACTTTATTATTATTTATTAATGCAAATTATAGCCACACTGTTAAAAACGACTCACTAGGCTACAAGACGAAGGTAACTTGAGGGAGCTGAACTGTAAGTCCCTTATTTTTTACAAGATTTTTTCAAAAGAAATTGTTGATGTAGAAAGTTTGCCCTTTCGCTCCACGGCGGAAAGTTGAGAAGTGTTTCACCAATCACGCCCCTACTAATTAGTGAACTCTCTTTTTGTAAAAGAGTGAAACTGCTACTCGGTTTGTCCGCCATACCATTCTTGCAAAGAACCATTATGAGAAGACTGGTCTTTGACAATTACTAAAAGTGTCTAGTGCCTTGTCCCTATTCTTTTACATGAGTTTTTCCCCAAAAAGGATGGTGTAGAAGATGTGCACTTTCGTTCCACGGAGGAAAGTTGAGAAGTGTTTTCAAGCCCCCAAAAGCTTTGCTTATTAGGATTTTAGTATATCAATAGTAGTGATTTGACTCAAATGGTCTTAGACAGTAGCTAAGTGCTACGAACCTTTATTGGAGACTATGTGACTGCATGCTGTTTGCGTTGTATATTGTGAGCGCGGAATGGTAGGTCTGTGTTTTGCGGGACTTCCTAGTGATTTTTTTTTCGATGATTATCTCAACCATTTTCAACCGTAAAGGTAGTGTAACATACCAGCGGACATTTATAATGTATCTAACAATATTGCCGTGAATTGTCGTTATTTTTGAGGGCATTAGACTCTGAAAAAGTTTAGCAACTAATTCATTTAGTGTTGACAAAGTTTGAAGTGCCACGCTCCCCTAACACACTTCAATCTCCACATAGAACAGCGGGCCTGTCGCACCAATTTTTTTTTCCACATCGTACCAAAGATCTCAACCCAAAGCCGCCCGCCCGCGCGCCCGTCGGACAACTTGATTGACACTTTTACGTCAATGCCTCGGCAACTGACACCTTAATGTCGGCGAGTTTTGTATGGTGGCCCTGAAGGGACACAGCCATTCGTGAATATTTTTGCGACGTCGTGAATATTTTTTGCGATGTCGTGAATTTATTCGCGACAAGTCGCGAATATTTTTGCGACGTCGTGAATTTATTTGCGACAAGTCGCGAATATTTTCACGACGTCGTGAATAAATTTGCGACTAGTCGCGAATATTTTCAAGATTAGTCGCGAATATTTTCACGACTAGTCGTGAATAAATTCGCGACTAGTCGCGAATATTTTTTCAGTAGCTTGAGAGTGCGTATTACCAAAACGGGCGATAAAGGGCGGTGACGGCTGGCTGCAGCAGCATGTACACATGCATTTGCGTTACATAACCTTACTGTTCACCTGGGTTGAATAAATAAGCTCTAAGTAAAAGCTGCTCTAAACGTTGCTTTATGTGCAGCATGAATGGAAATAATGTTCCTCTTAATAAAAACTGTTTGTATTAACAGACATTATGGTTAGGTTTGGACAAGTTTGTATTAACAAAAGTCTACTGTGCATACACAATCAACAGGAATGTGTTACGTTCGACTTGAATAGTGCATACATTAAAGATGCAGTTTTTGTGTATAAAATATTAATAGTGAAATTTGTTTTTAAAAATGTTGTTTTGGTTACTCTTCTTAAAAAAAAAAGCATGAATACGAATAGTGCATTTATCAAAACAACTCTGTGACCCTTCTACGTATACATAGGAACATGCAAACAAACGTCTTGCATGGAAATTACATGGTTTATTTGGCTTTAACTATGAAGAAATTGCATTTTATGATTCAACTTAAAGGCAGTGGACACTATTGGTAATTGTCAAAGACCAGCCTTCACAGTTGGTGTATCTCAACATATGCATAAAATAACTAACCTGTGAAAATTTCAACTCAATCGGTCATCAAAGTTGCGAGATAATAATGAAAGAAGGAAACACCCTTGCACGAAGTTGTGTGCGTTTAGATGGTTGATTTCGAGACCTCAAGTTCTAAATCTGAGGTCTCGAAATCAAATTCGTGGAAAACTACTTCTTTCTCAAAAACTATGGCACTTCAGAGGGAGCTGTTTCTCACAATGTTTTATACCATCAACCTCTCCGCATTACTCGTCACCAAGAAAGGTTTTATGGTAATAATTATTTTGAGCAATTACCAATAGTGTCCACTGCCTTTAATCATGAGCACATGTTTAGACCAACATATATTCAAGCATGTGAAATTCAATGCATATCAAAACAACTGTCATTCTTCGAATGAGCGAAATGGTCATGTATATCTCCCCCCCCCCCAATTTTGCCAAACATGGCTACTAGTGCTCCTTAAAGTGATAAGAAATACAAGTTCTTGTGTTCAGTAGATATTAATAGAGGCATTGACTCATGAGTCAGTCATATATTACATTGAAAGCGAGGTAAACAAATCTTGTATAATGAAACTGAGGCTAGAATGCATTTAATTTAGATAGCCTTGCACAATTATTCAACAGATCACAATTAAAAATACATTCAGGGAGCATGTAGTAATATAATTTTTATTAATAGAAGAAAGTACTATTTGAATGGCAAAGCAATTCACTTCTACCAGGGTAGGGGTGTCAATGTGCTGATCAAGAGTACTTCTCTCATGAGAGAATTAAAACTAGCTTTATCAACCTACTGAAATCAATGTCAGTCGATATCTTAATGTTTTGCCATCATTTTTATTTTTTCATAAAGTCTTTAAATGAAAAATTAAGAGGCAACCATGATGTTGGTCATTGGATATTACATAGAATAATTCAGTGCGTCTGTGCACCACATACATCACAAGACCGGATCGTCAAGTAAATATTGAACATAATACAGCATAATACCTAGTCTGGCAAGACAGTTTCTACAAGATGTGGTCATGGTGGACAAATGCACACAATACATAAAATCTACATAAAAACAAACAAAATAACCGAAGGTTATTAATATACAGTTGATGACTCCATTTGGTGCCACAATAATTTCTGAAATTCTATTCTTAGTGTTAAAAAAATTAACAATGCCATCATATTCATAGACAGTTCGTATGGCAAAATGTAAAGTTAGGTTAGGACAACTTTTTCATTGTTTGCTAACTAACAATGTTCGATTTGTTCAATGTTCAATTTGTGAATCAGCAATAATGTTAACATGGTGGCACTAGGCCATGGTTAAGGCACAGTCTCCCCAATATTAATAAAAGCAAGGGGAAAAAAGAAAAGAAAATGAAAGCCCAATTTAATCTCGAATAATAATTAATATAATAATGTAAAGTATTTAAATTTCACGAACTCTACCGTCTGGGCAAAATACAGACCTCAGGCGCTAACTTTGAAATTCAAACCATTTTTATTAAAAACAACATGGACTGATGTTACTCCTGATCATATCTCTGTTATGTGTACTGTACCATAGCATCCATATAGAGCATGGTTTGTCTACAGTCATGTACCTCCACGAATCCTCCATGCATAGAGCATGGAGGTATTACTCCCGAGTCCTAACGTTAGATTAGAACTTAACATTTTAATTAGGTGTTCGCCACAGCCCGGAACACCTCTTATTTAAATAGAAACTTCTTGCCAACAGAAACAAGACACTTCTGAGTAAATACACCATGTCTTTCAATGCCAAAAGGTTCTTCTAAGGGGTACCGGTCACTTCGGCACCTTGCAAACTCGGCACCTGCAAACTCGGCACCAAACTCGGCACATGTACAAATACAAACTCGGCACTCAGTTGAAAAAGTTCGATTTTCACACTGTGTGGTGTTATATCAGTACCACCATCATAGTCCCATAAAAAGCTTGATTCTATTATAAAGTTATTAGTAAAGACATTGCAAATATTATTGGAATATGATTATCGTAAAAACAAACACACAAAAATTGCACTGGACGGAGTGTGCACACCACTAACGATCAGGCGTGTGCGTGCCGTCTATATCACGCACAAAACGGAGCCCTCGGGAAATTATCCGGCCAGTGCCTTTCGGCAAATCACGCTCTGTTGTTAAGAAGCAAAAATCCAATGAAAATTATTAACCTAACTAAAACAATCCTAATTAAAATTGTTCAAGGCCAAAATCATAAGAAAATGGCACCGCACTTTCACCGACATGCAGCCTACGACTAAACCATGCACGGCACATGCGGGCCGGACGGTAAACTTCCGGGGGCCCAAACAAATGTTCTCGAAAGTTCGGAATTTTCATCACCCATAGAATTAGTGATTTAACACAGTTTACAAAGCTACTATTAAAACTACCAAACCATTGTTTATTGTGTAAGTATACGCACGTTACTTTACTGGTAACCACTTGACTCTCGAGGTGATATTAATTTTTCGCTTGGTGCCGAGTTTGTTAGTAAAAAAAAGGCCGGTGCCGAGTTTGTTTGGTACCGACATTCTTGGTGCCGAGTGGGTGCCGAGTGTGCAAGGTGCCGAGTTTGCAAGGTGCCGACTTTGCGAGGTGCCGAAGTGTCCGGTATTCCTTATTAGTTGGTCAACGTTCCCCTGCCCATCAGCCGATCCACGGTAATTTACTTAAGTGCTATGGCACCAAAGATCGATCATTCATACACAGCGCCGCGTGTAGTATGCCATCCCATCATGCACAGAATGAAAGAACCCTTTAAGTTACGCAAAAAATATTTGCGACTAGTCGCAGAATTATTCACGACGTCGTGGAAATATTCGCGACTAGTCGTGAAAATATTCGCGACTAGTCGCAGAAATATTCACGACATCGTGAAAATATTCGCGACAAAATTCGCGACTTGTCGTGAATAAATTCACGACGTCGCAAAAATGTTCACGACGTCGCAAAAATATTCGCGACTTGTCGTGAAAAAATTCACGACGTCGCAAAAATATTCGCGACTTGTCGTGAATAAATTCACGACGTCGCAAAAATATTCACGACGTCGCAAAAAAATATTCACGACTGGCGGTGTCCCTTCAGGGCCAACATACGTTTGTCCTGGGAAAAAAACACGCACACACACCGGGGTCGACCCAGGGGAGCTAAACGAACGCACCCATTGATTTTGTAGAGTAGTAGAGCATAAAAATAGTTCAATGAGTAGAGTAGAATCCTCGAATCCTACGCCGCCTGTGTGTGGTAAAAAAAAACGCATTATCTTCTTCCGATTTTTATATGCACGGCAAAAACTGTACACGCTTGTAATGAACGAACGTTAGCGGGCGCTCTGTTTCTCTGATATATCCGGAAAATAGTGATAAATCAGTTATGCAGTATGCAATTAACATTTCAATCTTCTCAAATGATTTGTTTAAACTAAAAATGAGTGTCCCATCTGAGGGACTACTTTATGTGTATGAACATTGTATGTAATCAGTCGAATCCCAGGTAACCTCTTGTCTCGCTGGTGTTCAGCATTCATACAACGCAAAGTGAATACAGACACTAGACAAGTACCGGGTACCAGTGGATTTGTAAATGTCATGTCAAAAACGAAGGATCAGTCTCTCTTCTTGAGATAAACATCTCAACATCGTAAAATAATCAGTCGTTTGGACGAAAGAGTTGACACATTTTTACCAGGTTAACGTCCCATTTCCATGTAAGAGCGTCTCGCCGACGAACCATGCGTGTATCTGTCTGTTACATTACCGCAGGATTTTTGTAACCAACTGCATTAAGAAGGGTAAGTTGGTTGGAAAACATTTTGTTTACGAAGTTCAGTTTCAGGCCTGTATAGTCTCTTGGTTTGAACCCCAAACTCATGTTTTACTCTGTTTTGTGTTGTTGAATTGAAGACCGTCTCGAGAGTCAGTTGACTAGTTCAGTTGTGGATCACTGTGTTAGAATTAACACTGTTTTTGTTGCAACCTTCTACGTTCTTGTCATCTTGAACAAAACAAATAAAATAATAGTAACCCTTGTGAAGTGAAGTGGCTCGATTGAAGTTGAAAATGAATGTTCAAGAAAAGTATAAATCATCACCCATCCATTGACCATTTCCTTTTTTTACAATTTTTGTTCTTAAAATTAAAGGAACGTTACAGAATTGGTAAGAAACAAAAATTGTGAAGATCACAGATTTACATAAAACTTACACGGTCTAATGATGATATGATAGTAGAAAACATCCCTTGAAATATTTCTGTTCGAAATTTCAAGGGATGAGAATTAAATAATTAAATTTTGCGTTGGAGTTTACCGCTCAGGGAGCGTTTTATTCATTTATGTTTTGGCATCCATGCAATGCAAAATTTGTAATCGGTTTTTAACTATTCTCTCGTGACCCAGATGGCCAATAGGTCTCAAACTTCTACAGGTTTGTCAGTTTATGTATCTAGTGGATTACATAAAGTGCTTACAGTTACACTGCCAGCAACTTTTTGCTAGCAAAACTAATTCTGTAATGTTCCTTTAAAGCCATTGGACCCTTTCGGTTCAGAAAAAAAAAAAAAAGTTCACAGATTTACAAATAACTTACAGGGTTTACAGAAGGCAATGGTGAAAGACTTCTCTTGAAATATTATTCCATGAAATGCTTTACTTTTTGAGAAAACAGCAAAACAATATAAATTCTCGTTAACGAGAATGACGGATTTATTTTAAACACATGTCATGACACGGCGAAACGCGCGGAAACAAGGGTGGGTTTTTCCGTTGTTTTCTCATGACTCTGATGACCGATTGAGCCTAAATTTTCACAGGTTTGTTATTTGATATAGAAGTTGTGGTACACAAAGTGTGGACCTTGGACAACACTGTTTACCGAATGGCTTTAAATATGTATTGTATTACAAATCATTGGATGCAAACCCACCATGCCTATCCATAGTCCAGACTCCTTTTCCTAAACCTGTTTCGCAAGGACACAAACCTACGAAAAGTGAATGTTTACCATGCAATGGAAGCATGGATCTGTGGTTTATTTTCTGGAAAAAAGTCACCCATGGACATAATTTGTTATTTGCAGACACATGAAAAGTATACCTTATAAAAGGTCATAAAGAATACATTAAGAAATTGGTCCGAGCATTTTTATAATGGTTAACCTTTGTATTGACCTTTTTTTCTTTTGATCTTAGTGAATAAAACAACAACACTTGTTTACCAAGGAAGAAGAGTGGGAACTTCGTGACTATCCATTGACCTGTGATTTTGATAAAGCTGAAGAAGTCAGAAAGATGCAACCATGGCATTGGTTATACCCTTAAGCCAAGCTAACCCATCAAATATCGTGAGGGACAACCACCTGCCAGGGCTGCGTACGAACGGCATAGTGATACCAGAGATGGACTCCCTGGTCGCCCCGCAGAAAACCAGGCATGTGCCGAATCATCTTCTGGACACACGTACGTAAACTTCCACTTTCAAGTACTTGTTGAACCCTTACAGACTGCGTAAGACTTGCGTATATTTGAACATCGGCACCCGATAAAATGCGCAGGTGTATTTCCTCGTGAGTTAAACGCAATATATGTGGGACCAATTCATAAATGAATACACAATCTGAGAAACATTTCATTCTCAGATTGGAATGTTTTTGAATCGCTCTCTCTAAAACCCCTTGAAGGGAATCGTTTCTCAAACTGTTATAGGCTACATTATCAACAGCTGCAGTGCTTCCCACCAAGGATCACTTTTTATGCTCATTGGTTTTTTTTGTAATTCCAAAGGTGTACCTTCCTTTAAAGGATTTGGGTACTTTTTGTAGGACACAAAACACAATGCCCACAGATTTACATCAAACTCACACAGTTTGACGATTTTGATAGTAGAAGGTTTCCCTTAAAATATTACTGAGGTGCTTTAGTTGTTGAGAAATGAGTAAAACAAGTCACAAAAATTGTGTTAGCATGGTGTACATGTAAAATGGATTTTCAACAACCTCTTTAAAGCCATTGGACCCTTTCGGTACAGAACAAAAAAAAAAGTTCACAGATTTACAAATAACTTACAGGGTTTACAGAAGGTAGTGGTGAAATACTTCTCTTGAAATATTATTCCATGAAATGCTTTACTTTTTGAGAAAACAGTACAACAATATCAATTCTCGTTAACGAGAATTACGGATTTATTTTAAACACATGTCATGACACGGCGAAACGCGCGGATACAAGGGTGGGTTTTCCCGTTATTTTCTCCCGACTCCGATGACCGATTAAGCCCAAATTTTCACAGGTTTGTTATTTGATATAGAAGTTGGGATACACGAAGTGTGGGCCTTGGACAATACTGTTTACCGAAAGGGTCCAATGGCTTTAAGTGTTGCTGCCAAAGTCAAGCAAATCTGTTTTAATGGCTGAATTTTTTCAATTATTGTTTTCCCCGTTCAGAAATGTTCCACAAGGTTTCGCACAATTCGGTTGTGCAAGCTGAACCCTCTGCCGTTCACTTCACAGGATTTGAGCCTGGCAAAGTACACAAACAAATACTGGTGAGTAAACTTATGACCAGAAGCTTAGAAAACTGTATGTGGGCCTGTATGTTTCTGCTTTTACAGTAAGCAGAACAGCTTTGGGTGTAGTAAGCAGAGTAACAATTATGGGCACAGTATCATGGAGCTGCTTAGCTGAAAATATTGCTGAAGAAATATCTGCTAAGCACCTTTTTTAGCAGGAAACCAATTGTACATGTGAAATTGTACTTTATCTGGTAATCTATTTCTGTCAGCAAAATTATTACTAAACAGGCCTTAAAATGACTAGTAGAGCATGCACCATGTTTACACTGTACAAGTAGGTCAGCCCTTGGATGTACTCAATAAAGAGGTTTATACTTTTTTCTGAAGACCATAAATGGGGTCATTGTCGAGTGGTTAAGAGCACCAAACTCAAGTTCTGCTGTTTCTGTTCAGCAGAGTGTGGGTTTGAATCCCAGTCGTGACACTTCCGTCCCTGAGCAAGAAACTTAACCGTAATTGCCTTTCGCCACCCAGGGTTAAATGGGTACCTGTACGGGTAGAGATGGTTCTTGTTATTGATTTAACTTAGTGTGCTACATGTTTGGCGGTACAGGCTGTATACTCCCAAGGGAGCTGAGATGGTTTAAGGAATGGAAAGGCCTAGTGATCAGGGGTAATAATATTGGAAGCGCTTTGAGACATGGTGTATAAAGTGCTGTATAAAAATGGATTATTATGATTATTTCTATTAAATATCCTGCCTGGTTTAGTTACTTGGAAGTCCATTTTTCTGAATTTGTTTTTACAGCATCTGATCAACATTTCGTCAGAGTGTCAGAACATGCACATAATCCCCCCTGCAACGCGCTTCTTCAAAGCTTGGTACACCAAGCGGGATCGCCTGGTCCCCGGCATGGCCATCGATGTCGAAGTCGAGTTCAAACCAGACGAGTGGAGATACTACTATGATTGCATCCGGATTCATTGCAAGGTAAAAAAATTTTAAAAATTAAAATAATTCCATTGACACAATTCTGTTGGACTGAAGTGTGCTAGCAGTCAACTGTTAGTTCCTTACATAGGAGACTGTCAGGCAATATTTTGCCTGGGAAACTAGTGAAATTTACTACTCGATTGGTTGCGCCTCATTAAGTCGACTTTTGCAGTAGTTGGGACAATTTTTTAATTCCCAAGTTTCATTGAAAGGATTGGAGGATTGTGTCACTGATGTCTGATTGTTTTTCGTAAGTAAATAATGTTGTCGTGATCAGTCGTGAGCGACACAGTTGGTTCACCAAACAGGTAGTCACAACTGGCTAGTTCAATGTTGAAAAGGATCCACATTTGTTGCGAAAAACAGGCTTGATAAAAAGCTGGCAGATTTGTGAAACGATTAGCTAACTGGGTCCCTCTAGGTAGCAACTGACAAATGTAATGGTGCACAGCCACAACTGTGGGTACACCTTTTGTAACAAAGAAACCAATTGAACAACAGTCAATACACATTGAGTCATTCCTTGCTGATCTTGTATATTCGACAAATTTGAGCACTTTTCAATCACCATTGACACAGCAATTGTTAATTGATATAATAACGTTGAGATAACTTCTCCGTCAGTGGTTTTCAAACTATCGTTCATGAAATGAACACAAATAAAACGTGTTCCAATGATTGTGGCTGTGCACAATGGCAAACCCTTCACTTAATAATGATCTCGAATGAAGTCTTGTGTTTAATGTTGTTGCAGGATGATGACAACTTGTTAGTGCCTATCCATGCATACCCGACGGTGAGCACGGCCGAGTTCCCCGACGTCATCAAGTTTCCTCCAGTTCCAATCTCAGAAAGGTGAGTAGACCTTATGCACATGACGGCATTTCAGTAGGGCGCCCTCATCCAGAGGTCAAAGGGAGGTTGTTAACTAGAAAATCTTGTGCGCCGTGCGTACAAATCTGTATGTTCGATTGTTTCGTCATTGTTTTACCTCCAAGATGGCAGCTGGATGACATCAATATATAAGGTCTATGCTTGCTAATTTAATGTTTGGCGATTTCACAATGGGAACGATTTCACAAAGAGCTAAGATTGTTCTAAACTGCGAATCAATCGTAGTTGCTTAGTAAAGTGTGAATGTCACAATACAAATCACTAAGGTAATACTGACAATTTGTCTTGCAATGGATCAGATTGCTTTGTGAAATCAAGCCCTGGAATTTCATCTTCAACTATTAATATTTTTTATTTGACCTCAACAACAAAATGCAAAGAAGAAAAAAGGCAATTCCAAAGAACTGTTAAATCGAAACAGAAACAATTGAAGAATGAAGCATAGGACTAGACCAAGAAAAAAACCCAGAATAGCAAAGTAAAAAGCAGCAGAAATATCATCATTTTGAAATGATGATTCATTTTATCTTATTACACTGAGCTACTCATCTTTGAGAGGGTGAGCCACTTTCAGTTTGCCAATGGCACATCCATTTGGAAAAAAGTATATGTATTTATTTATCTGTTTATTTATCTATTAATTTTTTGACAGGGGTGCCTTAAAAATTGGTGACCAGAATGTATTGTGAGCTTATAAACCTAAATTGTAGTTTTTTTGGGGAATTTTGGGGTAGCCTGACGATGGTCTGAGGGATGATGATATTAAAGGCCGAATTACAGTGACCCCACTGTGGGACACGGTGACAATAACCGGTGAAGCGAATAATTGATAAACTGCTGACCTCAGACCGTCATCTAGAATGGTTACGTTCTGAAACTAGGGAGAGGCATTCTGTCCAGAGGAATAGAAATGTTCTAAGTTGTTTACTGCGAAGGAAATTGGGTATAAATATTGACCTAATGCGCCATATTCGCTCCGGACAGACTTTACTTTTTTTACTGAGACAAAGATTGTGGCAATGGAGGCGCCGTGGCCTCTGTGTAATGGACCGTTCAGGCTTTCCACTAAGCTCCGCCCACCGCGCATGTGAGCAAGACACATGTACAAGCACTCCCAATGACATTCAGCACGATTCTGCCGCGCGTGCCAAATATACGCGCACGCATGACCGAGTTTGTCCGACCACAATCATTGCTGTGATTGGTCAAATGGGTGAACGCGCAGTTTGATTGACAGGCCGGATCGGTCCATTCCAGGCCTGTCTGTGTCTACACTTGTCCTATGTACAGTGCAGCATTTACAGCAGTTTGGGTGCTCCAATACAGCAGGATTTACCTCTGGTTGCAAACCAAATTTGTACTTATTCATTTTTTTGTAACTTTATTTACTTACTTCTAATCAATATTTCTGTACACAAACAAACAAACAACAATCAAACAAATATAGTTGTTGCAAGTTTTTTTCGTAAGTGCTAAGTAGTTTGTTGCATCAGGCCATGGAGTCCGTATGACTCAAATCGGATATTGCTTACTTGGCATGAATTAGTAGTTACCAGAGATTTCTTGTTCACTAAATAGTAGTTCTCCCCTCGTTTCCTGCCACAGTCGGTCGAGAGTCATCCCTCTTCGGTGCTCTGCTCCCGTGGACTTTGAGTTTCAGCTGTCCTGCCTCCAGCCCCATCCAGCGTTTATTGTCGAGCCGATGAGCGGCATTGTCCCGGCCAACGGGGAGGTGAACATAACGGTCACGTTTTCCCCGACGGAGTTCTGCACGGCGCTGATGAAACTGCAGTTGACGACGTCGCAGTTTAACTCAACACCCCTTGTGTGTCTGGTGTCTGGGTCTTCTGCACCGGGACTTGCCGAGTAAGTTTATTCTCTCAAAAAAATCATGTAATTGTCTGAGTTGAAGAACTGCCTTAGAACCTACCTATTTGAGGGTAGTTTCCAATATACTGTTTTCACATGTACAGACTGTTGTTTATTAACTGATTTGCGTAACTCATTAAGAGCACCTTCGGTCCTGAAATGTGAAATTTAAGAGCATTTTTCTTTTCATTATAAATATTGATTTCTTTTATCGCCTTTTTTCTGAAATGGTCAGAGCTGAACTGGATGGCCGTTGCAATGGTCACTCCTCCCGGCCGGACGATTCCATGCTTGACCCTCACTCCATATCGCCAGTCGCCATGGCCCGGCGGAAGAAGCGCACCAAGAGTCGAAACCGAACAAGTTCCCGGGATGCCATGACCACCGCAAAGGAGATCGAGAGAGACGGTGTGAGATTCCCGGCCAATCTGGACATGCAGCACTCGGTCAACACTGTCTTAATGCAGCAAGCTGGTAAACTCAGGGCCAAGGAGCTAAGAGAAGGTAAACAAATCATCCTGGACCAAATTTCATAGAGCTGCTTAACCGCCGATTTTGTGCTTACTGCGCGATTTCCGTTTTATTGCACGGCTTATTACCATAAGCACACAAAAAGGCTAGTTAACCTTCCAGTGCTTACTGCACAAAAATTAATGGATAACAATCCAAACCCATGGTGAACATGCTAGCTTCTTGCTAACCTATGAAATATGTTTACACTTTAGCAAATTTTTCTGTTACAGTAAGCACGGAAATGTGCTTACCGTTAAGCGACTCTATGAAATTGGGCCTTGGGTGGAGAAACTCGGGTCATGTTCCCTGAATATACATTGACAATATCTGAGCAGTTCTCAATCTCATGTAAGGGGACCTGACTGGTTTTTTCCCTTCCAGCCTCAGTTTGGTTTCAATTGTTTTAATGGAAAATAAAGAGACTAAACACAATGAGGGGAAACTTGAGTCGGGTTCCCTTGTCGTGGCAACAACAATGTTAGCACTATTATTATCTCACATAAGGCAACCCGACTAAAAGTGGGTGACCAATGTGATTTATGAACTGTTTGCATAATTTGTTGTTTTTTGGGGAATTTGGGGGTAACCTGATGATGGTCTGAGGGATGATGATATTAAAGGCCGAATTACAGTGACCCCACTGTGGGACACGGTGACAATAACCGGTGAAGCGAATAATTGATAAATTACTGACCTCTGACCGTCATCCAGAAGGGTTACGTTCTGGAACTTTTCTGGAATTCTTGGGGCTAGGCATGGTGGAGGATTTTTAAAAAGGTTTTATTGAGTCGTAGGCAGTGTTGGAGGGGACTGAGTGTAGAAATAGAAATAGCACAGCTACACTTTGTTTCTTACAGTGAGTGAAAAAAACAAGGCTTTTAGAAGCAGACAAATCTGTCATTTTGGGTCTACAAAATGGAAGACCATGTTGGTTCTTAAAGTGTAAAGGAAGACCACACAGTTTTAGGCATATTTGTGTGGATCATCATTTCTGCTTTGATAATATTTGTTCAACCATATTCATTTCAACTCTTTTCATAGCAAATATTTTTGAAGCCAAAATCGCCCAATCCAAGGCAACGTGTCTCTTTAACCAAAAATATTACCAGAAGCTCAAAATCTGAAGCTTAAACACTGTCTCCACTGAAAATTTTGTTTTTAAAATTTATTTTATTGTTTATTATCAATTACAGCTGTTTTGGCGAAGCAAGATGCAGTTCCTAACACGAGGCAGTTAAAGGTAAGTTTTTGTTGACAATGTGTCTGCAAAAATGTTGTATCTTCTAAAATAGCACTTATGTTACACTTGAGTTTGAAAAATATCTTGCTTAAAAAAATAGCCCAGATGGACACCAAAAACATCTCTGCCCTCACAGGTAAACTCATACCCCTGGGGGAGAGAAGCAAATAAAGTTAAGTGTCTTGTAATAATTATTATTATTATTATTATTATTATTATTATTATTATTATTATTATTATTATTATTATTATTATTATTATTATTATTATTATTATTATTATTATTATTATTATTATGACCTCTGGCCCTATGGCACCCTTCTCAAATGACGTCAAGAGCTTCTGAGGTCTATTTCAGTTCCTGTGACATTCAGCCGTCTAACTCTGGTAGTTTTTAGGTTTTGTTTGTTTACCTGTTTTTGTTTATCTGACAGGAGGCGCTGTT
This sequence comes from Asterias amurensis, assembly GCF_032118995.1. Classification (NCBI taxonomy): domain Eukaryota; kingdom Metazoa; phylum Echinodermata; class Asteroidea; order Forcipulatida; family Asteriidae; genus Asterias; species Asterias amurensis. The sequence goes on from NC_092663.1 coordinate 10,666,472, forward strand.
TGATCACATGGTGAAACAAGTTGTCTTAGCCGAGAGGAGGAATCAACTGAGATGGTGAGTGTCTCGCTTGATTTTCTTGCTCTGATGAAGAGGAAACAGTTTGTAGAGGAACAAGTCGTCAAAATGATTTTGAAATGGAGTTATACATCATTTTTTGCTTGCCCGTTTGAGAAAACCGATAGGAAGTCACTTATAGCTAGGCGTTAAAAACTTGTAGACAACTTACATATTCTTTGAATGTGAATCCAGACAAACACACAAACATACAGCAGGGCAGTTATTACTCCCTTGAGGTAGTATTTTTAGTAGTAATATCCAAGTCTTATATAGCGCACGTATCTACCAAACAAGGTACTCAAGGCACTGAGTATAAACAAACTTTCAGAAAGATCGGTTATTGCAGTGATGATTTCTGAGACCCAATTATGTAGCACCTTTAAAGGGTATACAAGGTGCTTCAGCGCATACAGCAAACCCCTTGAGGTAGTTTGAGTCATGTTGAAAAAAAATCATCTTTGGTTGTAAATCTGCTGTAAATGTATATGCTTAAATAAATTTCGTCTCACTGAGATGAAAATTATTTTTTGTTACATTGTCTTACTCATTTGTAAAACAGTCAGCACCTCTGCAAATAATATTTTAAGGTTAGCTTTCTACCATCACTATCTTAAAACTGTGTTCGTTTAATGTGAATCTGTGGATGTTTTGTGTTGTACAAAATATACCCAAACCCTTTATGGTGGCCAACTTGGTGAAAAGTGTTTATTTGAATGTATTATTTAAAAACTTGTGCTTTTTGCATCTCCAGGCAAGTTTGTCTCGGCAGAGAGCAAATGTCAGCATCCTCAAGGGAAGTTATCTTGCAGACTAGAAAAGAGTCCGTCAAGGAATATCATGTGAGTAGCGAGTGTGGTGTTTCAGTTTCTGTAGTGAGAAAACATCTCAAACATCTGGCGCGTTCTGGGCGCAAGAGAACGTTCGGCACAGCACACAATTCATTGGAACGCCAGAATGTTCCGCTAGACAGCATCATTGTGCCAAAGTACATGAGCAATCCAACATGGTGGTCCAACAAAAACAGTCTGTGAGCACATGCTGGAATACTTATCCTTTCCAATTAGAATTCTTTTGAGCCGCTTTTGTGATATAAGTCTGCCGTCCACTTGATTTCGTTTGACCCAAGTGATTGTCAGGATCGCTTTGATAAGATTCTTTTTCTGTGACCTCAACTCCCTGAAATAACTAACACAACATCACAGTGGTAAGTCACCACCCTGTGCTTATGGTGCTATGCCCGATCCCATGAAAAGCACAATCAGTTAACTTGTAATGTCCTCAATCCAGTAGAATCAATCTAAACTTGCTGTCAGATTTTGAAGCATTGGGTTCGGTTGGGGTTAAGGAGTCATATAATTAACTGTTCAAATCCTGGCCCCAACTTTGTAGAGCTCTTTAAAAAAGGAAAACTACCTGACACCCCCCCCCTTTAAAATAAAACCTGTCTGTGCTCAGAATCACACACAGTCTTTGGCTGGTTTCCTGCTTAGTGTTGCTTAGCAGAAAACTGTGCAGCCAAACTTTCTCTTTCAGCAGCTCAATGAAGTTGGTGGCTTTCACTAAAGAGACTTCTAGGGTGGATTTCAAGAAGTTATTTCTTTTCTAATAGTCTTAATTGTTGTAATAACTCCTAGCCTAAGTTAGATCAGTCCTAAGTCAGGACAGTCCTAAGTGAGTACAGTCCTAAGTGAGATCGACCCCTGCTTGGCAAGCTTTACACTTTCTGGTATCTCTTTGCTTGCCCTCTAATCCTTTTCTCTAATCACACTGCTGAAATGACTGTTCAGTTTCAGAGAGGAGATCCCCTGCCGGACATCGAGTCCAACCGCTCATGTACGACCTGTACCCATCGGCGCACCCACCGCAGTGTGTCGTCCATTCCACCTCCAGCAGCATCCTTCGATGTGTATACCAACGACCCCTGGTCCATGAAGCACCGAGCGCTGGGGCGGTTCCAACAGGCTGCGTTCAGGGTGATCGTCCGGTTGAGGGTCGAGAGGAAAAGAGACATGATCAGGAAGTTGATCGCTGATTACAGGAGCGGACGCGCAGGCAGAGAACAGACAGGTTTGTGAAATAGTCTTGCTTGAAAAAAATTGATTGCTTGTCCCATTGTCACAAGTCTATATCGCCATAACCAAAACCAGGTTGACAAAATGCCCTTCCCTGTCACTCCAAGAGCACTGGCCTGAATTCTTTGCTGACGATGTAAAAAAAGAAATGTGCTCGAAACTGTTCACTTAACAATGAGTGAAAAAGAAGGGCATCTAAAGTTCTACACAATGAAGTGGGAATGTGCAGCTGTCTGAAACATTGTCGTCAAACCCCTGATTAAAGCAGAAAACTAAATTGAGTTGAAGTGATGGTATTGGAAGGAAATGCAGTGGAACGCACAGGATCACACTGTTGGCATCCGGTGCGATAAACATAATTATACTGTCAATAGTAGTAACTAAGACTTATAAAATGCATTTTCCAAAACTACATTGCAATACTAAAGACTGCTTCAAAACATAGTTCTATAGGTGAGAAGAGAAGTAGATGCAATTTGCTTGAGAGTTCCAGCATCGTGGACCAACAACTGAGAAGGATGGGTCCCCAACCACTTTCGTAAATGTGATGGATTATAAGATATTGGCCTGAGGGAGGGCACTCCAGCCAGGGTGTGTTGAGGCTTAAAGAATCTGTCATGTACGTCGGAAATTGTGAAATGATTGTTCCACAACTGTGAAACATTTTGTATTTTTTATTTCAGCAACTTATGGTGAAGGCCAAGACACTAAGACCAAGGATGTTCCTCTGGAGGTAGACGTCGAGAGGATCAAACCATTTGCTTTCCCAACCTACACAGCACCGGACTTTAAGGATGACATGGTAAGATTGTGTCTGTATTTAACTGTGGTGTCACTTCAAATGCTTGTTGACTTGTCAGCTTGAAAGTGTACAAATCGCTGCATGAGAGTAGAAACGTCATATCTTGCTTAACGTCATGTCTCGCATGAGAAATACTCTGTGCAAACCTGTCGCATCCTTGTTTGTAACCTGCTGTGTGTTAAGTCCAGGATATTTTAAGCAGGATTCGACGGTTTTGCTTTTTCAAGCCCACGTGTAGCGTAAAGAGTGTTTAAGAAGACACAATGTATTTGCACTGAAGCAATAAAACGTCGTACCTTGCGTAAACTCTACGGGATGAATTGTCCAATGAATCAACATCGGACACAACTCTAAGCACAACTCTTGACATGACCTTAGGCACGACCTTAGACATGACCTCAGGCATGATCCTAGCCATAACCTCAGGCACAACCCCAGGCACATTTGACATGACCTCAAGCACAATCTCATTCACGATGGCATGTCAATCTTTGACATGACCTTAGGCATGATCCTAGCCTTGGCTTTTGACATGACCTCAAACACAACCGCATCCATGACCCAAGGAATGACCTTAGACGTGACCTCAGGCACAACCCTAGCCACAACTTTTGACATGACCACAAGCACAACCTCATCCATGACCCGAGAAATGACCTTAGACACTACACTACCCCAGGCATACTACCTCCTTTCATATTGAAATATTTGTTGTTAAGTCTTCAAGTTTTAATTTATAGTGAATATTTTTAAATTGTATCCATGTTTATTGCAGCCATAATATCCTTCATACTTTAGTCTGATTTCTGTTTTTTATTTTATTAAATTTTTTTGGAAGGGGCAAATCAGAAAAAAACATTTTTAAATTGCTGAAAAGCCCACACCAGTTTATGTACATCATGTAGGTCAATCCTTGTACTCAATAAAGTGGTCCTGCTTTCCTGGTTTGATTGGCAGCATATTGCGCCACAGCACCTTGTAAACCATTACACAGTGCTTTGATAAAGGAGTAGGTCTCACTTAGTACTAAGCAGGAAAATACTGAATGTTGAAACTATTATCATTTTATCTTTTGGCAGGCTCCTGATGCACTAGGAATTGTTCCAGTCAAGTCTTCAGGGGTGTTCGTCAAAAGGAAAGTCCCTTTGTTCAATCTGAAGGTGAGCTGGACGTCAATCACAATGCTGACATCTTAGGCTATATCCAAATTGGGGGCTACAGCTATGGCTGTGACTGTTGCTAAGGGTGTTGCTAAGGGCACCCTAAATGCATGATGTCATTGACATGTACCCGTAGCTGTAGCTGCTAGTTTATAGATGGATTACAAAGTAGAGGATGAAAATGAATTTGTGTGTTTTCCAAATAAAATTGTTAACTTTTAGATGGATTAAAGGCAGTGGACACTATCGGTTATTACTCAAAATAATTATTTTTATAAAACCTTACTTGGTAACAAGTAATTGGGAGAGGTTGATAGTATAAAACATTGTGAGAAACGGCTCCCTCTGAAGTAAAGTAGTTTTCAAGAAGGCAGTAATTTTCCTCGAATTTGAATTCGAGACCTCAAGTTTAGAATTTGAGGTCTCGAAATCAATTATTTGAAAGCACACAACTTCATATGACAAGGGTGTTTTTTCTTTCATTATTTCCGCAACTTCGACGTGAGAAGACTGGTCTTTGACAATTACCAAATAGTGTTCAGTGTCTTTAAAAAGTAGAGGATGAAAATGAATTTATGTGTTTTCCCGATGAAACTGACACTAACTGTTGTTGTTGTTGGACACAGGTACCGCAACAGTACAAGCTGATGAGCTACACACCGCATAACATCCAAGATGCATCATCAGGCTACGTACCGCCAAGACTTATCAGGCCGCTTAGAACAGGGGCTGGGGTGAGCTGTCTTCTCATTAACCCTTTCAATTCCCCTTTGACAGTGCTAATGGCGGGTTTATGTGACAAGGAAAGACCAAGTTTTTGAAAGCCTGTATATATTTGGGTTTGCGTCCTCCATTTTGGCGCCCTTAAGATTTCTTGTTGCTTTTTGTGTGAAAAAATGCAGTACACAGCAGTGTTCAATAACGAGTGGTATTAAAAGGGTTGAGCCAAAATACCTGACGCCACTTTAAGGCTTTCGAATTGCCAACCCCAACCCACCCTATCCCCCTTAAAAATTATATAATGATTAAAAATCATTGTTGTTAATCTCTCCTTTGTAAGTAGGATTTGAAACTTTGCATGGTGGAAATAAGATATAGAAGAGTTTGTGGTAACACCATGTAATAACTATCTCTAAATGAGTTGGGGTGGTTCTGAAAAGAACCGTTGGATTAACTCGACGTTTCGATCAGTATGCTCTGATCGTCTCCTTTGTACATTTATTTTCATCTCCTTTGTACATTTATTTTCATCTCCTTACCACCCGCAGGACGAGATGATCAACGTTCCAGCCCCTGAGCCTGCGTGGACCAAGGAGCAGACCATTTCTGATATGGGGGTGTTGCAAGACGAGATCCTTGAGATGGCGTTACGAGAAACCAAGATGGTTGAGCTGACCCCGCCGTCTGCCCTGTTCAAGCCCATTGAATATCCGCCCCTCCACATATTTGTAAGTACACGTGCAAGCACCTTAGAAATAAAGCCCGGGGAACTCTAATCATCTTGAGGATTTGAAACTTTGCATGGTGGAAATACGATATAGAAAGGTTTGTGGATTATGGGGGGGATAGATCCTTTGCTGCAGCAGCCCCTCGTCTCTGGAACTCTTTACCACCACCCGTTAGGTCATGCACCAGCATATCAACATTTAAGAAACATCTGATGGGATGAAATAAAATATCTGTGCAAATCTGCTTCGCTACAATTTAAGCTGTGTGGCAAATTTCAGCTTCCCCATTTGCGAGTTTGTTTAATTTGCCATCCAAGCACATCAATAAGAAGCCTAACTATTTGACCTTACGGTGGTAACGCTCCTCAGATACAAATTTGGGGGCATATCTTGTTACATAACCACATTACTTCAAAGTGAAATGTTTCTCAAGATGCTTACTTAGTTTAAGAGTGATTACCAAATGGTTCCCTTTTGTTTGGATTGTTGTTTCAAAACAGAATCCCGCGCCAGGTCTGCAAGTGTTTCTTCCCCCACTTCCATACTCTGAAGTAGACTCGGACTTCCACATGTGTCCCTTACCGAGGTACACTCACGGCGATCTCAGCAATAAGCACGGCACAACACTCAAACGTTTCTTGGACAGAGAGGTATGTCGATTAAAAAGTTAAAAAAACTGCCACCAACTTCGTTGTGTTTTGCGTATACAGTGGACTTTTATCTTCTGTTGCGATCCGGGCCCAGAATACCTTACAGTTACGCTTGCTGCAACTGGTACCCCGATTATTTCTTTCTAAGCCAAGAGAGCTGACACACAACAAGTTGTCAGCTGGGCCCGATTTCATCAAGCTGGTTAGCAACAAATTAGTGGGGCACCAGTTGCAACAATGCAAACTTCATGTAATTTTGGCTAGTAACCAGTTTCTGTTTATGAAGCTGGGCCATGTGCTCATTTTCATAAAGCTGTTAAGCAGAAACTTGCTTAAAAGCAAGATTTTACTGTGCTTATTAAGCTTGGGCGATATCGATTTATTTTATTCACGATATATCGCCGGCAATATATCGCGATATTCGATATAATCGCGATTAATGAAATTTGACATCATCAGTCTTCAAACTCCAAGTGAAATATGTAGAAGAGACAGTCATAGCTTAAGAGAGGTGTTCTAATGACCTTTTCTTCTGGTTTTACTCCAAACCTATGGGGTGCAAGATGTCTCAGCTAGCAAATACATCGCGAAATTTAATCGATATTGCGATATATCGCGATATATCGATATTTCGATTAAAACCAAATTCATCCGATATCGAAATCGTTTCCAAATTAATATCGCGATATTCGATAATATCGTGATATCGCCCAAGCTTAGTGCTTATCAAGTTTCATGCTTACAAGCTTTATGAAATTGGTCCCTGATTGTTTGAAGCTGGTAAGTTCAAAACATTTGCTTACTCCCAGAAATGTCCAGAGGTTCACATCTTGCAACCTGGCCAAATTTGATCAAGCCTGTAAGCAGAGCACTGTTTTAAGCACTGAAAAGTATTGCTTAAACAGAACTAGTTTACCAGTCAAATTTATATTAGGTTGACATTGCTGTGAATTTCTGCTCAGCAGAGACATTTGTTAAGCAGCATTTTATGCTTAACAGCTTTAGAAAATTAGGTTCTGGTATCGTGCTTGCCATTTTGCGTGAAGTAACTTCTACTCGTAATGAGTTAAAGGCACTGTCAACAGTAAAGTTACTATTTCAATTGTTTTTTCTTTTTTGTCCGAAGGACGTGATTCGAAGTGTTATGCAGTGGAAAAAGTTCCCCTCCCAGGGTCTGGTGTCACTCTCCAACACCCCAACACTGACCAACGTATGGGTCCCGAGATGGTAAGTTGATGTACATTTCTCTTGTTATAGGCACTAGCCTATGAGCGTGTCGTGGCCGAGCGGCAAGAGTACCAGACTCAAACTCTGGTGTTTCTGACTAGTGTGGGTTAGAGTCCTGGTCTAGGCACTTGTGTTCTAAAGCAAGGAACTTAACCATGATTCCTTTGTTCTATTGGTTGGATGTAAACCCTGTGTGTTGTGTAATACAAAACAAAAAACCTCAATCTCACTGCACTAAATGTTGATTTGAATAGGTTGAAAACCCAAAGTAATGATAATAAGAATATCAAAGTCTTATATAGCGCACGTAGCTACCAACAATGTACTCAAGGCGCTTAGTATATTATACATTTATACAGAAAGAGAGGTTATTGAAAGTTATGAACTCTGAGACCCAATTTTGTAGCACCTTATAAGGGTTTACAAGGTGCTATGGGGCATTTAGCAGCCACAGCCAGGAACACCGGGGCGAACCCCTTCTCTTTTCGATAAGTGCACTGGGTTCTTTTACGTACGGTACAAAACACACAAGACCAATGGCTTTACGTCCCATCCGAAGGACGAAGCAATGGCTTGTGTCTTGCTCAAGGACACAAGTGTCACGACTGGGGATTCGAACCCACACTCTGCTGATCAGAAACACCAGAGTTTGAATTCGGTGCTCTTAACCGCTCGGTCAAGACAGTGCAAAAAAACATGAAGATTAATGAAAGAAAAAATGCCCTTGTCGCACAACTTTGTGTGCTTTCAGAAGCATAATATAAGGCTTCAGCTGAAGTCTTTTAGCTGAAGTCTTTTATTATTTAAGTGAGAACATATATGCCTATGTTATAAGCCAGCTCTGTTTAACAGAAAAGTTTCCTAATTGTTCTGAATTGAAAGATCGTTTACATTTTTAACAACCATCCTCCTTTAGGTTTGTTATTTTATGCAAATGTTGCTGATCAGAAACACCAGAGTTTGAATTCGGTGCTCTTAACCGCTCAGCACTTCCACAAAGACATTTTAGGCTAGCAGACTCTTAGGGTTGATGTGATTCTATATTTGTTTGTTTGTTTTTCCTGATCAGGACGGATCCTTTCAGCGCTGATCTTCTTCCTGGTGACGTTCCGTCTCTCTTGGACGGCCTGCCGGTCGAGGACGTCCCAAACATCCTCCCAGATCATACGTAAGCAGCTGCCTTCTTTATACTGTTTTTTTTTACCTCATGAATATTTCAATGAAGGTTGCGTACAAGTAGCAACTGTGACTTTAAGTCCAGCAAGCACATCTCAACTTTAACAGGGTTGTACTCTGATGTGAAGAGAAGCAACTTATGATCAGTTTTCATTTACTCGGGGATACAGCACCATCGCTTATTGTTCTGAGCCAATTTTCGTAAAGCTGTTTAGCAGAAAATACTGCTTGACACATTTCTTTGCTAAGCAAATTTGAGTGGGGCACAAGTCACAACACTGTAAACTTAATGTCATTTGGGCTGTTGACATGTTTCTGTCAAGCAATACTTTTGTTTGCTTATCAAGTTTTTGTGCTTACAGGTTTTATGATACTGAGCCCTGGTGGTCCAGCTCAAATAACTTTATCTGGGCCCAATTTCATGGCTCTGTATAATTCGGCGCTTATGACCACCATTCTCCACTTATAATAAGTGCAAGCACCAAATTTTTGTGCTAGCTGCGTAAGCGCAGATCTCCTTGTAACGTGGAGTACGCACGCGTTCAAGCCAAAATACCCGGCTAACCTGGAGATATGCTTGAAGTAAGCGCAAAATTCTGTGCTTCCGTAATCGCCGATTCTTTGCTTTTGGTATTAGCAGAGCCATGAAACTTGGCCCTGGTAGATACTACAAATTGTAAAGTTTTACTCACCCTGTTTATTCATTGCTGTGTTTTTGCAGAGAGGACGAAGATGGGGTTGAAGAAACAGAGGAAGTCGGCTTAACACCAGCTATGGTCAACGCTGAGTTCTCTCTGATACACCAAGCACAGTCACCAGATGGGAAAGATGGGTAAGTCATTTGATGCATGCAAACATGATGTAGCCGACTTATCGTGCGTCTATCATTTCAAAACATGGGGAGGATATTGATTGGTCAGACAGTAGGAGGGTTGACTTATTACTGTGTTAATGCATTCACCGCATGATGTCATATTGCAGGCTGGCATTGTGTTTTCACTTTCAAAACCACAATGGATGTTAATTAATGGCCAGACCGTAGAAGGTTTTTTTTTTCTCCAGCATGTAACAGCCTTGATCACAGTTTCACAATAAAGAGATGCAATGAGTAAACACCTTCCTTTTTAGCAGTTTTTTATTTTGTTCAAACATCTGTTTTGTGTTTTGACACGCAGTGATGAATTCCCTCACGGAAGTAAACTTCCAGCACATAACAACCCGGTCAGCAGCACTGGACCCGTACCAAGGTAAGATCAGAACAGTCTTCAAAACAATGTGTTTGTTGTTTTTTTTTTTGGGGGGGGGGTGGGGGTTGGAGGGTCTCAAATGCCAGAGGCCAATTTCATAGAGCTGCTCAAGCACAAAATTTGCTGAAGCACGAAAATAGATTGCTTAATTTACACATGTTACTGGCCAAAATATCATGCCATACACTTTGCTTGTACTAGTATTTAGCTGCTGTTTACTTAGTATAACAATTGTATGGAGTCTTGGCCAGTATTCTGATTTTACTTAGCAAGGATTTTTTTGCCTAACAAACTTTTGTGGTTAAGCAGCTCTATGAAATTGGGCCCTGATGTGACTTCTCTTGATAATTTAATTGTATATGCCAGTAACCACAAACAGTTGTGATAGATACATGGTGAAATAAATCGCACATCTATCATTTCAATCAATGTCAACGATATTGAATGGTCAGACCGTTGGAGGGTTGACTGTGTACTGTGTAACACTATTCGTAATTACTCAAAATAATTGTTAGCACAAAAACTTACTTGGCAACAAGCAATGGAGAGCTGTTGATAGTATAAAACATTTTGAAAACGGCTCCCTCTGAACATAGTTTTTGAGAAAGAAGTAATTTTCCACTAAAATATTTGAATTGTATTAATTTTTAAGAGTGATTACCCAAACACATACCTCCCTCATAAAGGTTTTTTTTTTTTTTTCTCCTCTAAAATCTTCCAGGGAGAAACGCGAGGCTGAACTTGAAGTATTCCTGAAGAAACGTTACAACCGACTCGGGGACAAGGTCCAGGGGAAGATTACCCACATGAACAATCTCGCCACCCAACCTGATCTCATCTTGAAGTGATTGCCAACCCCTGTCCAATGCACTCGGATCAAAGTCTTCAATGGTTCACTTTTTTTGGTCTGAACATTTAGCTCATTTCACTTGCCGAGTTTCACAAAGAATGCAAAATCACAAAATTGACGAGCAAATATTTAGCAGAGAGCCTGTCTGAAAAGTTGGAACACTTCGTTGTATATTTGGCCTGTAACATTTTCCACTCCTCTGGTGCAGCACCATGTGGTTCTTCAGCAAACACCTGTACGTAGAACGGATTTACACGACTTTTCTTAAAAAAAACTGCTGTGTGATTTTAACCTTTTTTTCTCATCAAAAACTTGACTGATAAAGCTGAAACTTCGGGGAAAGTATATAACGAACATCTTCTCTCATACTGAGTAGGGATTCATGCCGTGGTCGAAAACCTGATCTAAAAAACCCTACAATGAGCAATTAAGACCCAGTTTTGAGTTTTGGTGGGCCGTGCCAGGTGTTCGGACCAGTAGCTGCACAGTTACAGCCAGGCAAGGGCCACATCTGAAACATCTGACTTTCACTGCTCCGTAACTTTCATCTAAAAACAAACGCATGTGAACTTCCAGGAATTAAGATTTATAGTATACAAAAAGTATTTAAGAAGCTTTGTGCAAACTGTGAATAAATAAAACAAACGAACGTGTGTAAATATTTGTTGTCGATAAAAAAGAGTTCTTACTATACTATAAGAGAGTCAATCTATTATGTATTTTGTCCAAATGCAAAAACAAGAATCTAAACTTGTTATCTCTTAAACTATTACTGCATAGTCGACTTTCCTTACCTTTCACAACTGAGGCTTTGATAAAAAGACCGTGGTCTAATTTCATGGCTCTGCTTACCGCCCAATTCTATGCTTTCTACTGCCAAGTTTCTGCGCTAGCTGTGTAAGCAAAGAATGCCTAGTAACACAAGGAATCTTTTTGGAAAGTATTTCTCTACTCTTGTCGAAGTCCCTATCTGAAATAATTTATTGTAAATTTGGACAAACGAAACAGGACAAACAGAAGGAAAAGAAACACTTTAGTAAATATTTTTTTCAGTTTACGGAAGAAAATTTTGCTCAAATTTATTTCTCATGGAACCAGTCACATTTTTAATGTACATCTTTTTGTGGCATTTTTCGCTAAGCGAACTTGTTACTTGTTGCTGATAATAATCCAGTTATTATATCCATTCTTAATGTCATATTGGCTGGTAAGCTGGTATTTTTTTTTGCTAAGCAAGTTGATCTGCGCTAAGCAACTTTATGTACTTTGTAAAAAAAAAGCTTGTGCAAGTTTCTGTCTTTTTCACTATAAATAAAACTTTGAATTTTTTATGTAAACGATTAAGGCCACGTATGGACGTCTTTACTTAAAAGGTGCTATCTTGCTGGGATTTCCCCTGAACATTTGCCTGTGTACCAAATAATGACCTCTGACCCAAAACTGTCAAAGGTTAGAATTCACGGCAATGAATAATTCAGGGGAAAAACATCAAGATATCACTCCACTTGCAATTTATAATTACTGAAGCGTACAAAATGTTTTAAAGTAACTTCGCTTGCTTCAAAATATGTCACATTTTTTTTCTAATTCTGATTTTGTCTCAACATCAATGTGTCAGTGCGTAAACTTGTCTCTAAAAATGACTTCTGTAAGGCACTGAGATCTGACATACTTTTACGGAGACTTTTCGACCCTCCCAAGGCAAAACTCAAAAATGTAGGTTTCTTTTAGGATCAATTCTGGGTAAATTGAGGGGCGTGTTTCTCCATTTCAAAGTTTCAAATATAATGTATGAATGTGAGTATAACGTGTCCTATCTCGGCCCCTTGTAACACTTTTATCCTGCTTACACGGCAAAACAGCTTGTCTCTGAACGTGCTTTTCACAAAATATCATTTTTGGAGTTGGGCTGTTTTGCCAAAGATACAAGGTTATTACAGAAGTTGAGATACAATGTCTTTGCATGAAGACTTCGATGTCTTTGCAAAGTGTCTTTCCTTTTAAGAAGTGCGATGTAATTGAGATATGCAAAACTGAGATATGTTGTCTTTGAAAGTAAACAGACTTTCTGTTGGGAGATGCAACATTATTACTACAATTGAATTGTTTTTACATAAATTGTTCAATGTCTTGGCAAAGTGTCTTTCCTTTTGAGAAGTGCGAGGTAATTGCAGATTTGAGAATTGAGATTTGATGTTTTTTGCAAGAAGACTTTCTGTTAGGAGATTCATTTCTGAGAGACGATGTTATTTGCACTGATTCAACGATAGTTTCATTCTAGCTGTACCTAGTTTCTCAATAATTCTTCTCTAGTTGTACCTAGTTTTTAAAATGATTCTTCTCTTTATGTATGTCCATTCCTGCAATATTATTAAACAGGAGACTGTTTTTCCCCCTTCAAGTATCGTCACTTTACGAGAAATAAAGTTTTTTTGGATCTTTTCAAACTATGTTCTGCCTCTGTGTTAATGTTGATTACTGTTTGCGTTTTTTGTGGCATTTGCTAAAAAAAACGGATGAGGGACGAGACGTAAAGCTATGTAAAGCTATGTAGGTCCCGTGTGTTGAAGAAGAAGAAACAAAAAAAAATATGTACAAGTATAAAGACTCCAGTAGAACTACACATCTTATCACAGAGAGAAGGGGGTTCGCCCTGAGGTCGATTTCACAAAAATTCAAGTCGTTCACCTTGTGATTAAAAAAAACTATCCAACCTTTTCAACTTCGGAAGGCCTACCCTCTTGGGATTTATTTTAAAAAACGATCAGGGACACAAATAGTCAACATTGCAACTTTTACTAACCCTCTTGTGATTTTATTCAACAGTCTCAAATGGACGTGACAAAATAAATAATATAGAGCCATTGAAAAACAATACATTGAAAAACATTTAATATACAAATAAATGATACAAGTTTAAGATGCCAGGTTGGTGACTATTTGAAATGTTTTTTAACTGAAACTGATAAAACTGAAGCCTTTTGTGCGAGATTTTTAAGACAAAGTGAAGAGGAATTGTTTTGGGTTTTGTTTAAATAAAGAACGGTTCGGATACAAAAATGTTATCAGTAACATTAGTTTAATAACAACAATGCTATTTGCCTGTAAGAAATAAACCTCGGAGGATAATGAAGGAACCCATTATTTTAATACATGCTTTAAATATAGTGTACTATGAGCCTTCCGAAGGATGAGATGGCGCCGTAGCTAGACGAAGCCAGCGTTGGACTATGAACTCCGCGATCCAGGTTCGAGTCCCGTATGCGTCTTTTTTTCCTTTTGCTTGGACGCAGCGAGTTATATAAGTAGTATCTAAAACCACCTTCAATCACCAACGGGCACTGTGGCGACACAGTGCACTGGATAGTTCAATTGCGTGCTATCCAGAGCTGGTACACCCGGTTCGAATCCCGCCCGTACCAAGAGGGACATGACTTTTACTGCTTGCACCAGTAATGGATTGGGGTCCGTCATGTCTATCCCCAAATTAGGTGTGGATGAAATTATGCTGGGTGGGAGAGTAAAGGAGGGACCGGGACTAGCTAAGTCCCTTAAGGGTTCTAATGGGTGATCACCACGCTGGTTTCGACCAGACTTTGAGTCCCCTGAATGCCTGGTCGTCACTCTGACTAACTTTCTGCACAAATTTGCTTTGATTTTATTTATTTTTAACGATCCAAAGGGTAAGTCCAGCATTTGTTTCAACTGTAGGTACAATCATTGGAAACAAATCACGAGGGGGTAAGTCCAGTATTTTGAACAAGGCGTTAAAAAGTGGAAAGAAATCACGAGGGGAAGTCCAGCGTTTTGACTACTTTTGGGTAAAAAAAAACAACAACAACAAAAAACAACAAGGGGGGTAGGCCTAAATTCAGCGTTTTTTCAATTTTGGGTTAAAAGGGGATTTTTGTTTACTTTGGGGTAAAAAAAATAATAAGGCCGAAGTCCAGCATTTTATTCATTTTTAGTCCAAGAGTGAGAAAAAAATCCCAAGCGGTAAGTTCAGCCTTTTTATTACTTTTTTTATATAAAATAGAAAATTTGAAAAAAATCACAAGGATGGGTCCAGCATTTTATCGATTTGGTGGCTTAAATAAAAGAATTAAAACATAACAGCATTTTCATTACATTTGGATGCAAAATTGAGGGAGAAAAAAACAAAAAAAAAAAAACCCAGGTAAGTCCAGCATTTACTCAATTTTTTGCCAAAAATTGTGAAAAAAATCACAAGGTGTAAGTCCAACCCTTTAAGTACTTTTGGGTACAAATTAAAAAAGAAATCACATTTGTGTCAAAATGTGAAAAAATCACAAGTCCAGCAATTTGGAGGTCTAAAAAATAAAAAATAAAAAAAATTATGAGGGGTGAGTCCAGAAAGTAAGAAAACAAATGACAAGAGAAAAGTCCAGCATTTTATCAATTTGGAGGCCTACAAATATTGATACTTGAAAAAATAGGCCGAAAATGAAAAAACCACAAGGGGTCGGTCCAGCATTTGTATCAAATTTAGGTCAATTTTGAAGTTGTGTTTTTCTGCTCTTAAATGATGCCTTTTTATGTAACATCAGCTATGATTCAAGCTATATTTAGGAAAATATTGATACTTGAAAAATAGGCAGAAAAATGAAAAAAATGACAAGGGGTAAGTCTAGCATTGTTATCAAATTTTGGCCAATTTTGAAGTTGTGTTTTTCTGCTCTAAAATAATGCAGTAGGCTCTACTGATGCCTTTTTTATTTAACTTGAGCTATGATTCAAGCTATATTTAGGGAAATAGTGATACTTGAAAAATAGGCAGAAAAATGAGAAAAAATCCACAAGGGGTAAGTCCAGCATTTTTATCAAATGTTTGCCAATTTTGAAGTTGTATTTTTCAGCTCTAAAATGATGCAGTAGGCTCTACTTCAGCTATGATTCAAGGTATATTTGAGGAAATATTGATTATTGAAAAATAGGCAAAAAATGAAGAAAAAAAAACGACAAGCATTTTTATCAAATTTTTGCCAATTTTGAAGCTGTTTTTTCTGCTCTAAAATGATGCAGTAGGCTCTACTGATGCCTTTTTATATAACTTGAGCTGTTTCAAGCTATATTTAGAGAAATAGTGATACTTGAAAAAAGGGCCAAACATGAAAAAACGACAAGGGGTAAGTCCAGCATTTTTATCAAATATGGGTAAATTTTGAAGTTGTGTTTTTTTGCTTTAAAAATATGCTGTAGGCTCTACTGATGCCTATTTATATAACTTGAGCTATGATTCAAGCTATATTGAGGAAATATTGATACTTGAAAAATAGGCTAAAAAATGAAAAAAAAACGACAAGGGGTAAGTCCAGCAATTTTTTCAAATTTTGGCAAAGTTTTGAAGTTTAGGTGTGGATGAAATTATGCTGGGTGGGAGAGTAAAGGAGGGACCGGGACTAGCTAAGTCCCTTAAGGGTTCTAATGGGTGATCACCACGCTGGTTTCGACCAGACTTTGAGTCCCCTGAATGCCTGGTCGTCACTCTGACTAACTTTCTGCACAAATTTGCATTGATTTTAATAATTTTGTATGATCAATTTATACCAATGTATTTCGATTGCTGTTTGATGCAAGAACACAAAATCAAAAAGTCTGAAGGGGTAAATGCACCTTTTTAACAAGTTTGGGCCAAAATAAAATGTTAAATGATACACTATATGCACTACGGTGCATATTTATATAAGAATATTGGCCTCAGGAAATGTTGACACTTGAATAAACACTTGAATAATCACAAACCTACCCTTTTGTGATTGTTTTTCAATTTTTGCCCAACAAATTTTAAAATAATTATTTCAAATTTGGTCCCAAAATGTATTAAAATGCTAGACTTCCCCTTTCTGATTTTTCCCCATTTTTGGTACATACAGTTGATAACAATGCTGGCCATGCCCCCTATGATTTTTTTCATTCAATTTTTACCCAAAAGTAATAAATATGATCGAATTACCCCTTTTGATTTTGTTTCTCACTTTTGGATCAAAATTGCTATTTTTTACCCAAAGGTACTAAAAGTACTAGAGTTCCACCTTATAATTTTGTTTAAATTTAGGCCCCAAAGTTTATAAAATTGCTGGACTTACCCCATGTGATATTTTCAAATTTTGGTCTTGAATTTAATAAAAATGCCAGACTTGCCCCTAACGATTTTTTTCTTTACAATTTGTACCTAAAAGTAATAAAAATGATGGACTTGACGTTTTTTCTCATTTTTTGGCCTATTTTTCAAGTATCAATATTTCCCTAAATATAACTTGAATCATAGCTCAAGTTATATAAAAAGGCATCAGAAGAGCCCACTGCATCATTTTAGTGCAAAAAACAAAACTTCAAAACTTTGCCAAAAATTGAAAAAATTGCTGGACTTACCCCTTGTCGTTTTATTTTAGCTTGAATCCTAGCTCAAGTTATATAAAAAGGCATCAGTAGAGCCTACTGCATCATTTTAGAGCAAAAAAACACAACTTCAAAATTTGCCAAAGTTTGATAAAGATGATGGACATTTTGTCCTTTTTTTCATTTTTTTGCCTATTTTTCAAGTATTAATATTTCCTCAATAACGCTTGAATCATAGCTCAAGTTATATAAAAAGGCATCAGTAGAGCCTACTGCATCAGTTTAAAGCAAAAAAAAACCAACTTCAAAATTGACCCAAATTTGATAAAAATGCTGGACTTACCCCTTGTCGTTTTTTCATTTTTGGGCTATTTTTCGAGTATCAGTATTGCCCTAAATATAGCTTGAATCATAGCTCAAGCTATATAAAGAGGCGTCAGTAGAGACTACTGCATCTTTTTAAAGCAAAAAAACACAATTTCAAATTTGGCCAAAATTTGATAAAGATGATGGACTTACCCCTTGTCATTTTTTTCATTTTTTTGCCTATTTTTCAAGTATCTATCAGTCTCTAAATATAGCTTGAGTCATACCTCAAGTTATACAAAAAGGCATCAGTAGAGCCCACTGCATCATTTTAGAGCAAAAAAGAACAATTTCAAAATTGGCCAAAATTTGATTAAAATGCTGGACTTACCTTTAGTCGTTTTTTTTTCATTTTTTAGCCCATTTTTCAAGTATCAATGTTTCCCTAAATATAGCTTGAATCATAGCTCAAATTATATAAAAAGGCATCAGTAGAGCCCACTGCATCATTTTAGAGCAAAAAAGAACAATTTCAAAATTGACCAAAATTTGATAAAAATGCTGGACTTACCTTTAGTCGTTTTTTTCATTTTTTAGCCCATTTTTCAAGTATCAATGTTTCCCTAAATATAGCTTGAATCATAGCTCAAGTTATATAAAAAGGCATCAGAAGAGCCTACTGCATCATTTTAAAGCACAAAAAAAAACTTCAAAAATTTGCCAAAATTTGATAAAAAGGCTGGACTTACCCCTTGTCGTTTTTTTTTTTCATTTTTATTCCATTTTTCAAGTATCAATATTGCCTTAAATATAGCTTGAATCATAGCTCAAGTTATATAAAAAGGCATCAGAAGAGCCCACTGCATCATTTTAGTGCAAAAAACAAAACTTCAAAACTTTGCCAAAAATTGAAAAAATTGCTGGACTTACCCCTTGTCGTTTTTTTTAGCTTGAATCCTAGCTCAAGTTATATAAAAAGGCATCAGCAGAGCCTACAGCATCCTTTTAAAGCAAAAAAAACACAACTTCAAAGTTGACCCAAATTTGATAAAAATGCTGGATTTACCCCTTGTCGTTTTTTCATTTTTTTGCCTATTTTTCAAGTGTCACTATTTCCCTAAATTTAGCTTGAATCATAGCTCAAGTTATATAAAAAGGCATCAGTAGAGCCTACTGCATCATTTTAGAGCAAAAAAACACAACTTCAAAATTTGCCAAAGTTTGATAAAGATGATGGACATTTTGTCCTTTTTTTCATTTTTTTGCCTATTTTTCAAGTATTAATATTTCCTCAATAACGCTTGAATCATAGCTCAAGTTATATAAAAAGGCATCCGAAGAGCCTACTGCATATTTTTAAAGCAAAAAAACACAACTTCAAAATTGACCCAAATTTGATAAAAATGCTGGACTTACCCCTTGTCGTTTTTTAATTTTTTTGCCTATTTTTCAAGTATCACTATTTCCCTAAATATAACTTGAATCATAGCTCAAGTTATATAAATGCATCAGTCAGAGCCCACTGCATCATTTTAGAGCAAAAAAAAAAAACAATTTCAAAATTGGCCAAAATTTGATAAAATGCTGGACTTACCCCTTGTCGTTTTTTTTCATTTTTTTGCCTATTTTTCAAGTATCAATATTTCCCCAAATATAGCTTGAATCATAGCTCAAGTTATATTAAAAGGCATCAGTAGAGCCCACTGCATCATTTTAGAGCAAAAAAGAACAATTTCAAAATTGACCAAAATTTGATAAAAATGCTGGACTTACCTTTAGTCGTTTTTTTCATTTTTTAGCCCATTTTTCAAGTATCAATGTTTCCCTAAATATAGCTTGAATCATAGCTCAAGTTATATAAAAAGGCATCAGAAGAGCCTACTGCATCATTTTAAAGCACAAAAAAAAACTTCAAAAATTTGCCAAAATTTGATAAAAAGGCTGGACTTACCCCTTGTCGTTTTTTTTTTCATTTTTATTCCATTTTTCAAGTATCAATATTGCCTTAAATATAGCTTGAATCATAGCTCAAGTTATATAAAAAGGCATCAGAAGAGCCCACTGCATCATTTTAGTGCAAAAAACAAAACTTCAAAACTTTGCCAAAAATTGAAAAAATTGCTGGACTTACCCCTTGTCGTTTTTTTTTAGCTTGAATCCTAGCTCAAGTTATATAAAAAGGCATCAGCAGAGCCTACAGCATCCTTTTAAAGCAAAAAAAACACAACTTCAAAGTTGACCCAAATTTGATAAAAATGCTGGATTTACCCCTTGTCGTTTTTTCATTTTTTTGCCTATTTTTCAAGTGTCACTATTTCCCTAAATTTAGCTTGAATCATAGCTCAAGTTATATAAAAAGGCATCAGTAGAGCCTACTGCATCATTTTAGAGCAAAAAAACACAACTTCAAAATTTGCCAAAGTTTGATAAAGATGATGGACATTTTGTCCTTTTTTTCATTTTTTTGCCTATTTTTCAAGTATTAATATTTCCTCAATAACGCTTGAATCATAGCTCAAGTTATATAAAAAGGCATCCGAAGAGCCTACTGCATATTTTTAAAGCAAAAAAAAACACAACTTCAAAATTGACCCAAATTTGATAAAAATGCTGGACTTACCCCTTGTCGTTTTTTAATTTTTTTGCCTATTTTTCAAGTATCACTATTTCCCTAAATATAACTTGAATCATAGCTCAAGTTATATAAATGCATCAGTAGAGCCCACTGCATCATTTTAGAGCAAAAAAAAAAAAACCAATTTCAAAATTGGCCAAAATTTGATAAAATGCTGGACTTACCCCTTGTCGTTTTTTTTCATTTTTTTGCCTATTTTTCAAGTATCAATATTTCCCCAAATATAGCTTGAATCATAGCTCAAGTTATATAAAAAGGCATCAGAAGAGCCTACTGCATCTTTTGAAAGCAAAAAAAAAACAACTTCAAAATTGACCCAAATTTGATAAAAATGCTGGACTTACCCCTTGTCGTTTTTTTCATTTTTGGCTATTGTTCAAGTATCACTATTTCCTTAAATATAGCTTGAATCATAGCTCAAGTTATATAAAAAGGCATCAGAAGAGCCTACTGCATCTTTTGAAAGCAAAAAAAAAAAAACTTCAAAATTGACCCAAATTTGATAAAAATGCTGGACTTACCCCTTGTCGTTTTTTCATTTTTGGCTATTGTTCAAGTATCACTATTTCCTTAAATATAGCTTGAATCATAGCTCAAGTTATATAAAAAGGCATCAGAAGAGCCTACTGCATCTTTTGAAAGCAAAAAAAACACAACTTCAAAATTGACCCAAATTTGATAAAAATGCTGGACTTACCCCTTGTCGTTTTTTCAATTTTTCCCCCTATTTTTGAAGTATCAATATTTCCCCAAATATGGCTTGAATCATAGCTCAAGTTATATAAAAAGGCATCAGAAGAGCCTACTGCATCATTTAGAGCAAAAAAACACAATTTCAAAATTGGCCCAAATTTGATAAAAATGCTGGACTTACCCCTTGTCGTTTTTTCAATTTTTTGCCTATTTTTCAAGTATCAATATTTCCCCAAATATAGCTTGAATCATAGCTCAAGTTATATAAAAAGGCATCAGAAGAGCCTACTGCATCTTTTGAAAGCAAAAAAAACACAACTTCAAAATGACCCAAATTTGATAAAAATGCTGGACTTACCCCTTGTCGTGTTTTTTCTTTTTTTTTTTGCCTATTTTTCAAGTATCACTATTTCCTTAAATATAGTTTGAATCATAGCTCAAGTTATATAAAAAGGCATCAGAAGAGCCCACTGCATATTTTTAGTGCAAAAAACAAAACTTCAAAACTTTGCCAAAATTTGAAAAAATTGCTGGACGTTTGTCGTTTTTTTTTCATTTTTTAGCCTATTTTTCAAGTATCAATATTTCCTCAATATAGCTTGAATCATAGCTCAAGTTATATAAATAGGCATCAGTAGAGCCTACAGCATATTTTTAAAGCAAAAAAAACACAACTTCAAAATTTACCCATATTTGATAAAAATGCTGGACTTACCCCTTGTCGTTTTTTCATGTTTGGCCCTTTTTTCAAGTATCACTATTTCTCTAAATATAGCTTGAAACAGCTCAGGTTATATAAAAAGGCATCAGTAGAGCCTACTGCATCATTTTAGAGCAGAAAAAAACAGCTTCAAAATTGGCAAAAATTTGATAAAAATGCTTGTCGTTTTTTTTCTTCATTTTTTGCCTATTTTTCAATAATCAATATTTCCTCAAATATACCTTGAATCATAGCTGAAGTAGAGCCTACTGCATCATTTTAGAGCTGAAAAATACAACTTCAAAATTGGCAAACATTTGATAAAAATGCTGGACTTACCCCTTGTGGATTTTTTCTCATTTTTCTGCCTATTTTTCAAGTATCACTATTTCCCTAAATATAGCTTGAATCATAGCTCAAGTTAAATAAAAAAGGCGTCAGTAGAGCCTACTGCATTATTTTAGAGCAGAAAAACACAACTTCAAAATTGGCCAAAATTTGATAACAATACTAGACTTACCCCTTGTCATTTTTTTCATTTTTCTGCCTATTTTTCAAGTATCAATATTTTCCTAAATATAGCTTGAATCATAGCTGATGTTACATAAAAAGGCATCATTTAAGAGCAGAAAAACACAACTTCAAAATTGACCTAAATTTGATACAAATGCTGGACCGACCCCTTGTGGTTTTTTCATTTTCGGCCTATTTTTTCAAGTATCAATATTTGTAGGCCTCCAAATTGATAAAATGCTGGACTTTTCTCTTGTCATTTGTTTTCTTACTTTCTGGACTCACCCCTCATAATTTTTTTTATTTTTTATTTTTTAGACCTCCAAATTGCTGGACTTGTGATTTTTTCACATTTTGACACAAATGTGATTTCTTTTTTAATTTGTACCCAAAAGTACTTAAAGGGTTGGACTTACACCTTGTGATTTTTTTCAAAATTTTTGGCAAAAAATTGAGTAAATGCTGGACTTACCTGGTTTTTTTTTTTTTTTTTTTTCTCCCTCAATTTTGCATCCAAATGTAATGAAAATGCTGTTATGTTTTAATTCTTTTATTTAAGCCACCAAATCGATAAAATGCTGGACCCATCCTTGTGATTTTTTTCAAATTTTCTATTTTATATAAAAAAAGTAATAAAAAGGCTGAACTTACCGCTTGGGATTTTTTTCTCACTCTTGGACTAAAAATGAATAAAATGCTGGACTTCGGCCTTATTATTTTTTTTACCCCAAAGTAAACAAAAATCCCCTTTTAACCCAAAATTGAAAAAACGCTGGATTTAGGCCTACCCCCCTTGTTGTTTTTTGTTGTTGTTTTTTTTTTACCCAAAAGTAGTCAAAACGCTGGACTTCCCCTCGTGATTTCTTTCCACTTGTTAACGCCTTGTTCAAAATACTGGACTTACCCCCTCGTGATTTGTTTCCAATGATTGTACCTACAGTTGAAACAAATGCTGGACTTACCCTTTGGATCGTTAAAAATAAATAAAATCAAAGCAAATTTGTGCAGAAAGTTAGTCAGAGTGACGACCAGGCATTCAGGGGACTCAAAGTCTGGTCGAAACCAGCGTGGTGATCACCCATTAGAACCCTTAAGGGACTTAGCTAGTCCCGGTCCCTCCTTTACTCTCCCACCCAGCATAATTTCATCCACACCTAATTTGGGGATAGACATGACGGACCCCAATCCATTACTGGTGCAAGCAGTAAAAGTCATGTCCCTCTTGGTACGGGCGGGATTCGAACCGGGTGTACCAGCTCTGGATAGCACGCAATTGAACTATCCAGTGCACTGTGTCGCCACAGTGCCCGTTGGTGATTGAAGGTGGTTTTAGATACTACTTATATAATTCACTGCGTCCAAGCAAAAAGGGGGAAAAAGAGACAGCTACGGGAATCGAACCTGGATCGCGGAGTCTATAGTCCGACGCTGTTTTCATCTAGCTACAGTGCCTTGATATAATTCAATTTATTTAGAACATGAATTAACATAATGGGTTCCTTCATTATTCTCCGAGGTTTATTTCTTATAGGAGAATAGTATTGTTGTTATTGACCTATATGTTACTAATAATATTTTGGTATCAGAACTGTTCTTCATTTTAACAAAACCCAAATCAGTTTCGGTTGAAGATCAGACAGCCTGGGACCTGAATCCCATGTTTTACCATAACCCACTGTGGATGGCGATTTATTAACTCAGGTGTTGTGTTTCCAAATCCTCTACACTTTGTCTTAAAAATCTAGTACAAAAGGCTTCAGTGTTATCAGTTTCAGTTAAACAAAAAGTTAAAATAGTCACCAACCTGACATATATTTACATGTAGTTAAACTTGTATTACAAGTCTTATTATTATTATCATTTATTTGTACATTAAATTTTCTTCAATATATTGTTTGCCGGTGGATTTATATTACGTATTTTTGTCACGTCCATTTTAGACCGTTTTAATCAAATCACAAGGGGGTTTATTAGTAAGCGTTGCAATTTTGACCGTTTTTATTCCCCGACCCTTCAAATAAATTCCCAAGGGGTTAACCCTTCCCAAATTGAAAAGGTTGGATTGTTTTTTCCTCGGCTTGAAATTTGATACAGATTGCACCCCTTTAATTTGTTGCCCCGTTTTCATCATCGATTGTATGCTTTAAAACAAAGCAATCATCCCCACCGATACCATTCTGTGTTCCTAAATCAAATCTTCCATATTGTTTGAAATACTAAAGAGTTTCCAGAACACTATAAATGTCCAACTCTCCCCCCCCCCCCCCCGCAATAAAAGAAAAGAAAAATAAATAAATAAATAGGGGCCTATCACAATCAACAACAAAATTCACAAAATAAGTCAATTTTTTGGTTATAAATTTTTTTAATTCTCATAGAAATATCTCAAACTTTCAAAATATATTATACAAAATAGAACCGGTCATTTAAAAGTACACCTTTGGTAATTGTCTAAGACCAGTATCCAGTACTGCCAGTATCCCCACTTGGTGTATCCCAAGATAGCATGACATAACAAACCTGTCAAAATTTTGGGCTCAATTGGTCGACTAAGTTGCATGAAAATGATGAAAGAAAACAAAACACCCTTGTTGCACAGAATTGTGTTTTCAGATGCCTTAGAAAGGCAAATCTCTTGGCTGTGAAAATTAACCTCTTTCACTAATCCACATTACTTCAAAAGGGGTCGTCACCATTAAACTTAATATGTACTACTGGTTATTACTCATAATATTAGTGAGCATAAAAACTTCATTATGCATGGAGAGCTATTGATAGTACACATCATTGTGAGAAACAGCTCCCTCTGAAGTAACAAAGTTTTTGAGAAAGAGGTTATTTTGTTACTCAAATAATAAATTCAGCCCTATTATTAGAGGCTGAAAGCGCACAAATGTTTGCAAAAGTGTGTGTTTTTTGTCATTATTCTCTTGAAACTTTAATGACCAACTGAGCCAAAATTTCCACAGATTTGTTATTTAATGCAATTGAGAATACCAAAGGTGACCAGTGCCTGTAAGGGCAAAGTATACCTTTGTTTTTTGGAGCCATTCCATTGTTTTAATCCAATACAATGGTCACATTATTGAGAAACTGTTAAACAGGAAGATAAACCTGAAATCGGTCGAGTTGGTCTTTGAAAAGCGTTTGTAACCATTTGTTTTAAAATGCATACGGTTAGAAAGATTATTTAAAAGTAGAATACAATGATCCACACAAATTTGCCTCGAAATTGCGTGGTTTTCCTTTTACTGTGCGAACTAACACGGTCGCCATTAACGGGAGTCAAAAATTTGATTCCCATAAATGGCCGACCGTGTAAGTCGACGAGGTAAAAGGAAAACCATGCAATTTCGAGTGATACTTGTGTGGATAATTATATTCTACTTTTAAAATATCTTTCTAATCATATGCATTTTATATCAACCAGTTAAAATGCTTTTCAAAGACCAACTTGAACGATCCTTTAAGCTGAGAAACGTCACTGATCTGTTTACATAGTCACAAACAGGTAATACAAAGTGAAATGTTTCTCAAAATGTTTTATACTATCGAAATCTGCTGTAGGCTTCTATTCTAACCAAAAGCTTATATCACAAAATGTAAAGAGTGATTACCAGACGTCAACTTCCACTTCGAGATCTCTAGCCCCAGAGGTTACTGTCACTTCTGATTTAGTAGCACAACAGAAAACTAAAGAACAATGTGCAAAGTTCTGCGTTCTTAGCCATTTTATTATTTACAAATTTTGTCTTAACAGTTTCCATAGCTGATCAAAAGGGAATTTTATGGTTCTGCTTACCGAATCAGCACTAACAGAAGCAAGGAATTTTGCTCTTAGCGTATTTCCTAGGTTAGCAGCGATCTTTCATAACCCATATTACATAGCAAAAGCAGAAATTCGTCAGCTGCATAGTAAGCGGCGTATGGTGGTTGCAAGCGCATAATTCAGCGGCAAGTGAAGCCATGATAATGGGCTCAACAAAAATTCCAGTTTGCTCTCTTCTTTGCCATTGGACCCTTTCGGTTCAGAAAAAAAAATAAAAGTTCACAGATTTAAAAATAACTTACAGGGTTTACAGAAGGCAATGGTGAAAGACTACTCTTGAAATATTATTCCATGAAATGGTTTACTTTTTGAGAAAACAGCAAAACAATATAAATTCTCCTTAACAAGAATTACCGATTTATTTTAAACACATGTTTTGACACGGCGAAACGCGCGGAAACAAGGGTGGGTTTTTCCGTTGTTTTCTCCTGACTTCGATGACCGATTGAACAACACTGTTTACTGAAAGGGTCCAATGGCTTTTACTCTGCAGACTGTAGAAGAGGGTTCCACTTTTAACACAATCTCATTCTGCAGACTGCGGGAAGAGCATTCCAGTTTGCAATCTCCCTCCCTCTGTGAAGACAGCTAAAGAGCATTCCAGTTTGCTCGCTTATTCCCTCTGCAGAGACTGTTCAGCTTTCAATACAATCTCATTCTGCAGACTACGTAGAGAGAATTCAAGTTTGCAATCTCCCTCCCTCTGTGAAGACAGCTAAATGAGCATTCCAGTTTGCTCGCTTATTCCCTCTACAGAGACTGTTTAGCTTTCAATACAATCTCATTCTGCAGACTACGTAGAGAGAATTCAAGTTTGCAATCTCCTTCTCTCTGTGAAGACTGTTAATAGAACATTCCAGCTTGGAATTCTAGCTCTTCTTCTCCTGCCACACTATACAAAGACTGTTCCACTTTCAATACAATCTCATTCTGCAAACTGCGTGAAGAACACTCCAGTTTGCAATCTTCCTCCCTCTGTGAAGACTGTTTAAAGAGCATTACAGTTTGATTTCTTCTTCCCTCTGCAGACTTTATAAAGACTGTTCCACTTTCAACACAATCTCATTCTGCAGACTGCGCGAAGAGCAATCCAGTTTACATTCTACCACTCTCAGCAGACTGCAAAAAAAAACAAACAAAAAAACAACAAACTTTTTATCCAGTACTTTATAAAAAGACACCTCAAAGCAAAAAATTACATATTCAAACCTGGGCCCGAATTGAAAGAGCTGCTTAAGAAAAAACTACTGCTTAACAGTTTTCTGCTAAGCAACAAACAAGCAGGACGCTGTTAACCTTTGGCTGGCAAGAATAATTATGTTGTGCTGTGCTTCTGTTGTTTGACTAGCTTGCTCTAGACATTATAAGGAGACTAGAGCAAGCTAGTCGAAACGTTGAGACCAATTAAGAACTCACTTCACCGTAGTGAAGTTAAGAGCGATCCACTAAAAGCTCAAGTAGTACTCCAAGCCAATTTTCTACCTTCTGCCCGGGTTGCAGGTAAAAAGCAGGAAAGTTCTGTTTAGAACTGAGGAGTCTCCGGAATTCCGAAAATCTACTCCTCTGTACTAGAAAATATATAAAAAGACAATTCCTTAAAGAACAAAATCTACCTACAAGTAGACACACACAAGGTGTTACCACAAACCAAATATAATTATTATTATTCATATTATTATACCTGCTGAGTGCCCCACGAGATGTAGTCCGGTTTCGTGGCGGCATGGTACTCGTCAATAAGTTGCTGGACGACTTCTCGTGAGTTGTCCAGCTCGTCTAGGTTATCCTTGAAGATGGCCTGCTTACGGAACTGCTCCAAGAAAGCTTCTCTCTTACGTAGCTTGTCAAACTGCTGACATGTCCTCTCAAACAACTACATGGGGAAAACAACAGGGAAATAAGTCCTGGCTCAAATTTAAACTGAGGCAAGTGGATTTTGCGTTGTGCGAGTAAACTTTCGACCTAACAAGATTGGTGGTTTTTTGTTTATCAACTTTTAATCATTTTTTGGGTGAAAGCAAAGAGCTATTCAGAAAATAAACTGTATTTATCTCCCTTTCTATAAATTTACATAAATTATGTAGGAAGACCGAATTGTGTGCACCATGCAATTTGACCTTAGTGCATGAACCCATAGATTTTTAGGAGCTGCATTTAAGTTCGCCCCACATCTTAATGATAATTTAGAGAAAAGTTAGCCCAAAATTTTGTGTAATAAAGTTTAAACTCGTTTTTTGTTTCTTGTGTGACTTCAGTCTTCTGGTCTTATAAAAAAATGTTCCAGTGCGGTAAAAATTCAGGGAGCAGGCCCTGCGGTCTTGTGGATTTTGTCCCCAAATTTGAGCCCTGTAAAAAGTTGGCTCGTAAATTCAGTTGTCGCCGATTCTAAACCTGCATTCAGAAAACGCATATTGGAAACAAACTGTGCGGCGAGAGCGATGTGTTAATGAGTTTGAGGTTTTAGTTTTGCATTATTAAATAATAACTGTAATGAGTTTAAGATTAGATTCCACCGCAAATCTTCAAACCCTTGAAGTTCGAGGGTTTCCACTACTGTTCCCCACGCCGTTGTAATAAGTTGTATGGAACTTGGAGGAGAGAGTCAAGTAAACAATCGCGATTGCAATGGCAGCCACATTAAATCTGGCAAATGTCAAGACTTGTCAAACAATTTTATGAACTTTAAAACAATCTCTCTTTTGGATTTTACCACTGTACCCCACATTTCTTATTGAAAGGAACAACTTTTTGATTCGCCCGGTGAACTAGCAAGGAAGGGGTTTTAACTCGCCCGCTGTTGTTTTCACTCGCATATGGGGACCGGGCAACCGCTAATCTAAAACTCTGGCTATGAAACTGTTTTCTATTCAGTTTCTCTGGAAATCATGACAATTGACAGCCTTTACAGAATAGGAGTATTTGGCAGTGGCTGCTGAGTGCTGAATGCGCTATAGGACCTTCTAAACCCTTATAAGGTGCTACTTTTAAGTAGCACCTTATAAGGGTTTAAAGGGTCAATTAAAATTGGGTCTCAGAATCCATCACTTCAATAACCTATCTTTCTGAAAGTTTGTATATAAAATACTAAGCGCCATGAGTACCTTCTCATGGTAGATACGTGCGCTATATAAGACTTCGATAGTATTACTATTATTACTTACCGTAACTATACTTGTATGATTGGCCAGCATCAAGCCACTGACGCGGTGAGCGGTCTGAACGTACGGTGACTTCCGAGACAGGGCAACCTGGATACTGGCGGGACCCCACGGGATAAACTGAGCCAGTTTACGTTCCCTGATCCTCTGGAGACTCTTATGAACCTTTGGAATGACAAAGTACCACAGAAACTGTTACAATCCCACTCTACTGAGAGATACTTTGTATTTAGAGCTTACATGCATATCTCGTTTCGTTTAAAAGAGCCTGGATGAACACAAAACAAATACGCAACAAGAAACAAAATTTGTGTACAGAGCATTTTTGTGCGAGATGCAACGTTTTTTTGAAATTGAGATAACATTTTTTTGCACTAAGGCAACGATGTCCTCCTCCCCCCCCCCTCCCAAAAAAAAGGAAAAACTATTTTTATATGAAAAAGGCGAAGAGACACTGGCAAACAATTTGCAGCAATGCATCTTTTTGGAGCCCGAAAAAATTGTGACTAATATGAAAGTCGCGAATATTTGAGGCGCGACAAGTCGAGTAGTTAATTTCACTAGTCGCCCAGGCCAGTGAACATGTTGATAATTGTGAACGACCTCCTACCTGTGTTGGGTCTACCTCCCCTTGTATAATATTGAGGATAGAGATGTAACAGTGACTACTCTGTCTGTCTCGTAGTGTCGTTGACACCATAATGTTCTTGGGCTGTAGGAGTCGACGCATTACATCCAGAACCGTCGTCTTACGAACACTCTGTTGCTGTGGAGAAAATTGTTATAGATGTGTCAGAGCAAAAATGTAGAAGTGGGATTGCGTATTGACACATAGATGCTTACCAATCTTTCGCCAAGTGCTAAAAATTTGAAGTTATAGGATCAAGATTTTGGAGGTCAGTTGAAATGATGGCATTCCCACCTTCTGGTAGCCCCTGGGGTTTAGATTTCCCAGAGCTTTTTAGAAACAGTGTTCTTAGCATTAGCATATGTGGACAAAATAACAGCATATTTTCTTCATCAGGCTGACTTGAAAAGAATGAATTCAGATAAAAGGTCTTCGTTTCTCAACCCAGAAAGTTGGCAGCCGATCGGCAATTCGTTTCCCTTTATTTATTAATTCTGGTTGTGAAGCCAAGGACTCGTAAGTGAACTTAATCACTGTACATAGCTAAGAACCCATTGGAGAGAAGACAGTGAAGGAAGTTCCAGTTTTAGATGTGGCAGAAAATCCCTTGAGAATTTTGCCAAGAAAAACCCAAACAGTCAAGAAGGGACTGCAAACCCAAATTGAATTAGTGTTCAAACCAGGGGTTTGAAAGCCAAATAGCGGCTGCGGCTATGGCTAAGGGTGTTGCTGCGGGCGGCTGCGGCTATGGCTTTTGCTGAGGGTGTTGCTATGAGCATCCCATGACGATCAAGCCACAGCCGCTCATTGGGACAGAAACCTCTTACCTTCAAATCGGAGCTGAGAGTCAGGGGCGTGTATCCCGTCATGAGGAAGTGAAGCCTCGGGGTGGGGATGAGGGACGCGATGAGTCCGATCAAGTCGTTGTTCATGTAGCCGGGGTAACGGAGTGTTGTCGTACTCGTTGACATGATGGTGGAAACCTTGGATGTTAAAGAGAATACAGGAGTGAGGGTCATTAATAATAATAACTTAATTAATTAGTAAATCAATTTTTAAGTTTGTTTTCATCCTCTTGCTGTTTTTCTTTGTTAAATCTGTAAATTCTTTATACTCTGATTGTATGTATATTTAAAAAAAATGTTTTCCCTAATACTCATTTTTAAGACACAGGACCTTTGTAAAAAAAGCCCTTGTGCCGATATATGTATCCGTTATAAAGATCTTGAAATAAATAAATAAATAAATAAATCAATAAAGTAGTTCATATACATTGCAATTCAGAATAACGTCTCAATGCTCTGGTCATTGGGCCAACAATATTCCTGGTTCTCTTTCTCAGCTCCCTGTTGTGTACATGTATACAGCCCCAGGCAGCCATATTGCGCGTTTAACATGGATTTGCATTGTTGACGTCATTTATTTTAGTGCGGTAAGCACCGGAAGGTTAGCAAGCCTTTTCATGTGCTTACGGTTAGCAGCGATATGAAATGGAAATTGCACAGTAAGCACAAAATCTGCCGCTAAGCAGCGCTATGAAATTGGGCCCTTAACTTGAATTGGATGCTCTAAAACACTCGGCCATGACACCCTTAAGGAAAAAACTAGGATTAGCCATAAGGTCTGACCTATATGTACACATGATGTAGGCTTTCATAGACTTTTATCCAGGCTTTTTAATAACAGTTTCACAGATTTTTCAGAGGCTGGGGAAAAATCCTAAATCGGAATAAAAAGAAAAGTATATCGAGCCCGTCATTTTCACTAAAACTATGCTGAATTTACTCTACCATGAGGGACAACGATATACTTTTCCCCCTGCAACGTACCATTTGGTTGATTTGTGAGAAGTCAGGATTAGCCAGATGTAGACGGTCGCTCGCTATTCGGTTCAGAGCCGTGTTGTCCAGAACGACCTAGAGCACGGGAGAGAAGATGTGGTCAACAGAATACTGACTTATTTGGTAGCTTTTCATTGAAACAATAAGCCTTCATGACAATAATAGTCTCGATGACTA